>NC_057798.1:139873374-140184425 GCF_018294505.1 Triticum aestivum | reverse complement strand
ACCGCTGTGAGCCGCCGCGCCGCACCGGCTTTGGTTTTTTTTCATTTTTATTAGTTTAATTTTTTTGTTCAATGTATATATATATGTGTATGTATGTGGCTATATATATGCGACTCTGTTTATTTTCATTTTTATTAGTTTAGTTTTTTTGTTCATATATATATATATAATGTATATGTGTATGTATGTGGCTATGTGTATGTAATGTTCAAAAATTGTTCAGAGCATGTTTTTGTTCATATATGTATTTATTGTTCATATGTGTATTAATGTTTTCATATATGCAAAAGATAGATTTTTAGAAAAGTTAGGTTTTTTTTCTGTTCATAGATTTTTTTTGGTGATATTAATTATTGTAGAATATGCAAATGTTTGTATATTTATATGAACAATGCATTAGGCAAAACCTTTGTTTTTTTTGAAATTTTCTATTTGAACATTTTTTTTAAAACAAGCAATACTAAAAGAATGAGAGGAAAAAGGAAAATAAGAAGAGGAAGAAAGGAGAAAAAGAGGAGAGGAAGAATGAGAGGAAAAAGGAAAATAAGAAGAGGAAAAAAGAAGAAAAAGAAGAGGAGAAAAAGAAAGGAATAGAGGAGAAAGAAGAAATTCTATTTTTTTCTTCTTTCTCCTCTATTCCTTTCTTCTTCTCCTCTTTGTTTTCTTTTTTTCTTCTTCTTCTTCCTTCTTCCTTCTTTCTCTTTTCTTCCTTTTCCTTAATTATTTTCCTTTCTCGAGGGAGAAGAAGAAAAAGAAGAGGAGAAGAAGAAAGAAAGGAATAGAGGAGAAAGAAGAAACTTCAACACGAGCTAGGGGGTGGTACCGATACCCCCTTCCCGATAACATTATTTTCCCATGTATATGTATGTCGCGTCGTTGTCGATATAACCCCCTCTAGATAACTTCGACATGAGGGGCGGTCGATATATATATATACCCCCTCTCGAACGTGATAACTTATACAACTGCAGCACCCCCCTCGGCCCTCTCGCTCGACCAAAACTCTCGAGGACACCCAAACCCTAGAGAGAAAACGATGTTGGTCTCCTACCCCCTCCCGCTGCGCCCCTACCCGACAAATTAACTCTCTCGAGGCCACCCAAGTTTATCAAGTTAAAAGAGCGTTATCATCGAGGCCACCCCAAACCCTTGAAGCGTTGTGTCGAGGCCAGTAACATGATTCCTTATTCTGATTAGCTAGCTAGTTCTATGTTTGCCACTAATATATATACCATGTTTGAATAATAATTGACATGTTGTAAATATTTGCAGAAACTATGGAGCACTCCCGAGACGAAGAAACAGAAGCGATGTTGGGGGACATAATCGCAAATGGATCAAGTGATGATGTTGCGTCATTTCTCGTCGACACCGTTCGTCAGCTAGATGAAGAAGATGGCTATGTTTATGATGGTGGCTTCGACCCATTAATGCCGGTACAAGAGGAGGACTATGTTCATGATGGCTCCGGTGACACAATGGAGGTACAAGACGAAGGAGACCGTGCTGACTGCTCCGGTGACCGAACCGAGTCCGGCCAGGTATATATATATTAGTTAAGCCCGTGCTGACTAGTTAATTGATGCATCCATTGTTTTGGTATATGTGCACATATTAATTACTGTCGTCTTTCTTCCTTATAATTTCTAGCCCTCCGGATCGAGCACAACTTCGGTAAGGAGACGAGGCCCAAAGAAAAAGTTGAGCTCGGATGAAAAGTTTGAGATCATAGAAATCGCGCCCGACGGCGAACCGATTGAACCCATCCGGACAAGGAAGGCATTTTCTGCTCAGTGCGGGGTTCTTGTTAGGGACAGGATCCCGATCAGCATCCAGCAATGGTATAAGCCTGCTAAGGATGAAGACGCTGAGGTGTCTTATGTCAATGATATGCAGAAAGAAGATCTTTGGACTGAGCTGAAGGCAAATTTCACCCTACCGCCAGAGGAGGATCCGGAGAAGCCAGTTAAAGAGCAATTAATCAAGTCTTGTGCTCTTAAGAAGATGGCAGGCCTAATGAGGAGGTGGAGGAAAGAGCTGAACCAGTTTGTCAAGGAAAAAAAGACACCAGAATTCATCGGCAAATATGAGAAGATCAAAGATCATTGGCCCGCATTTGTGGCCCACAAGACATCGGAAAAGAGTAAGAAGATGTCGGAGACAAACAAGAAAAATGCTACGAAGAAGAAGCTTCACCATCGCACGGGGTCAGGTGGCTACCTCAAAGACCGGCCTAAGTGGTCCAAGGCTGAGCATGATCTGCTTGAAAAAGGGATCGAACCAGAGACAATGCGCTGGCCAGACCGTTGCCGGACTTGGTTCTTCGGGGCTGGCGGAACCTTGGACCCTGTAACAGGGAAGTGCCAGTGGACGGACGAGCAACTGGAAATACCAGTCAAGAATCTTCGACACTATATTGATGCAGATGTTGGAAATATGCCCTAGAGGCAATAATAAAAATGTTATTATTATATTTCTTTGTTCATGATAATAGTCTTTTATTCATGCTATAACTGTATTATCCGGAAATCGTAATACATGTGTGAATACATAGACCATAACATGTCCCTAGTGAGCCTCTAGTTGACTAGCTCGTTGATCAACTGATAGTCATGGTTTCCTGGCTATGGACATTGGATGTCGTTGATAACGGGATCACATCATTAGGAGAATGATGTGATGGACAAGACCCAATCCTAAGCATAGCACAAGATCGTGTAGTTCGTTTGCTAGAGCTTTTTTCAATGTCAAGTATCTCTTCCTTAGACCATGAGATCGTGTAACTCCCGGATACAGTAAGAGTGCTTTGAGTGTACCAAACGTCACAACGTAACTGGGTGATTATAAAGGTGCACTACAGGTATCTCCGAAAGTGTCTGTTGGGTTGACACGGATCGAGACTGGGATTTGTCACTCCGTATGACAGAGAGGTATCTCTGGGCCCACTCGGTAATGCATCATCATAATGAGCTCAAAGTGACCAAGTGGTTGATCACGGGATCATGCATTACGGTACGAGTAAAGTGACTTGCCGGTAACGAGACTGAACAAGGTATTGGGATACCGACGATCGAGTCTCGGGCAAGTAACGTACCGATTGACAAAGGGAATTGTATACGGGGTTTGATCGAATCCTCGACATCGTGGTTCATCCGATGACATCATCGAGGAGCATGTGGGAGCCAACATGGGTATCCAGATCCCGCTGTTGGTTATTGACCGGAGAGCAGTCTCGGTCATGTCTGCATGTCTCCCGAACCCGTAGGGTCTACACACTTAAGGTTCGGTGACGCTAGGGTTATTAGGAAGACTTGTATGTGATTACCGAAAGTTGTTAGGAGTCCCGGATGAGATCCCGGACGTCACGAGGAGTTTCGGAATGGTCCGGAGGTGAAGTTTTATATATGGGAAGTTGTCATGTGGACACCGGAAAGTTTCGAGGGCATATCGGTATTGTACCGGGGCCACCGGAAGGGTTCCGGGGGGTCCACCGGGAGGGGCCACCCCTCCCGGAGGGCCACATGGGCCGCAAGGGGCAGGGAGCCATCCCCTGGAGGGTTGGGCGTGCCCCCCACCTTGGGCCCATGCGCCTAGGGTTGGGGGGGAAACCCTAAAGGGGGCGCCCCCCTTGCTTGGGGGGCAAGCCTCCCCTCCCTGGCCGCCGCCCCCCCTCTAGATCCCATCTAGAGGGGTCGGCCCCCCTTGCTCCTTCCCCTATAAATAGAGGGGTGAGGGGAGGGCTGCTGGACACAACTCAAGGCGCAGCCCCTCCCCTCCCCAACACCTCTCCTCCTCCGTACGTGCTTGGCGAAGCCCTGTCGGAGTACTGCTGCACCAACAACACCACGCCGTCGTGCTGCTATTGGAGCAATCTTCCTCAACCTCTCCTTCCCCCTTGCTGGATCAAGACGGAGGAGACGTCGTCCGTCCCGTATGTGTGTTGAACGCGGAGGTGATGTCCGTTCAGCACTTGGTCATTGGTGATCCGAATCACGGCGAGTATGACTCCATCATCACCATCCCCTTGAACGCTTCCGCACTCGATCTACAAGTGGTATGTAGATGCAAACTCACTCTATTGACTCGTTGCTTAGATGAACTCATAGATGGATCTTGGTGAAACCGTAGGAAAAATTTTAATTTTCTGCAACGTTCCCCAACAGTGGTATCAGAGCCAGGTTTATGCATAGTTCTCTATTGCACGAGTAGAACACAATTTTGTTGTGGGCGTAGATCTTGTCAACTTGCTTGCCGCTACTAGTCTTATCTTGCTTCAGCGGTATTGTGGGATGAAGCGGCCCGGACCAACCTTACACGTACACTTACGTGAGACCGGTTCCACCGACTGACATGCACTAGTTGCATAAGGTGGCTGACGGGTGTCTGTCTCTCCCACTTTAGTTGGAGCGGATTCGATGAAAAGGGTCCTTATGAAGGGTAAATAGAAGTTGACAAAAATCACGTTGTGGTTATTCGTAGGTAAGAAAACGTTCTTGCTAGAACCTAATTGCAGCCACGTAAAAGATGCAAAACAATTAGAGGACGTCTAACTTGTTTTTGCAGCAATTGTCATGTGATGTGATATGGCCAGAAGTTGTGATGAATGATGAATGACATATTGTGATGTATGAGATCATGTTCTTGTAATAGGAATCACGACTTGCATGTCGATGAGTATGACAACCGGCAGGAGCCATAGGAGTTGTCTTTATTTTTTGTATGACCTGCGTGTCATTGAAGAACGCCATGTAACTCACTTTACTTTATTGCTAAACGCATTAGCCATAGAAGTAGAAGTAGTCGTTGGCGTGACAACTTCATGAAGACACGATGATGGAGATCATGATGATGGAGATCATGGTGTCATGCCGGTGACAAGATGATCATGGAGCCCCGAAGATGGAGATCAATGGAGCTATATGATAATGGCCATATCATGTCACTACTATATAATTGCATGTGATGTTTATTATGTTTATGCATCTTGTTTACTTAGAACGACGGTAGTAAATAAGATGATCCCTTACAACAATTTCAAGAAGTGTTCTCCCCTAATTGTGCACCGTTGCTAAAGTTCGTCGCTTCTAAGCACCACGTGATGATCGGGTGTGATGGATTCTTTGTTGGGGAACGTTGCAGAAAATTAAAATTTTTCCTACGGTTTCACCAAGATCCATCTATGAGTTCATCTAAGCAACGAGTCTAGGGAGAGAGTTTGCATCTACATACCACTTGTAGATCGCGTGCGGAAGCTTGCAAGGTGATGATGTAGTCGTACTCGACGTGATCCAAATCACCGATGACCTGCGCCGAACGGACGGCACCTCCGCGTTCAACACACGTACGGAACAGCCACGTCTCCTCCTTCTTGATCCAGCAAGGAAGGGAGGAGAGGTTGAGGGAGATGGCACCAGCAGCAGCACGACGGCGTGGTGTTGGTGGAGCTGCAGTACTCCGGCAGAGCTTCGCTAAGCGCTATGGAGTTGGAGGAGGTGTTGGGGAGGGAGAAGGAGGCAACCAAAGGCCAGGGCACAAGGTATGAAGTCCCTCCTCTCCCCCCACTATATATAGGGGTGCCAAGGGGGGGTGGCCGGCCCTAGGAGATCCAATCTCCTAGGGGGTGCGGCGGCCTAGGGAGGTTTCCCTCCCCCCCAAGGCACCTAGGAGGTGCCTTCCACTAGTAGGACTCCTCCCCCTTGGAAACCCTAGGCGCATGGGCCTTGTGGGGCTGGTGCCCTTGGCCCATGTAGGCCAAGGCGCACCCCCTACAGCCCATGTGGCCCCCGGGGATGGGTGGCCCCACCCGGTGGGCCCCCGGGACCCCTCCGGTGGTCCCGGTACAATACAGATAACCCCGAAACTTGTCCCGATGCCCGAAACAGGACTTCCCATATATAAATCTTTACCTCCGGACCATTCCGGAACTCCTCGTGACGTCCGGGATCTCATCCGGGACTCCGAACAACATTCGGGTTACTGCATATACATATCCCTACAACCCTAGCGGGACTGAACCTTAAGTGTGTAGACCCTACGGGTTCGGGAGACATGTAGACATGACCGAGACTCTCTTAGTCAATAACCATCAGCCTGATCTGGATACCCATGATGGCTCCCACATGCTCCTCGATGTTGTCATCGGATGAACCACTATGTCGAGGATTCGATCAAAACCCTGTATGCAATTCCCTTTGTCAATCGGTACGTTACTTGCCCGAGACTCGATCGTCGGTATCCCAATACCTTGTTTAGTCTCGTTACCGGCAAGTCACTTTACTCGTGCCGTAATGCATGATCCCGTGTCCAACACCTTGGTCACATTGAGCTCATTATGATGATGCATTACCGAGTGGGCCCAGAGATACCTCTCCGTCATACGGAGTGACAAATCCCAGTCTCGATCCGTGTCAACCCAACAGCTACTTTCGGAGATACCTGTAATGTACCTTTATAGTCACCCAGTTACGTTGTGACGTTTGGTACACCCAAGGCATTCTTACGGTATCCGGGAGTTACACGATCTCATGGTCGAAGGAAGAGATACTTGACACTTGCAAAGCTCTAGCAAAACGAACTACACGATCTTTTATGCTATGCTTAGGATTGGGTCTTGTCCATCACATCATTCTCCTAATGATGTGATCCCGTTATCAACGACATCCAATGTCCATAGTCAGGAAACCATGACTATCTGTTGATCACAACGAGCTGGTTAACTAGAGGCTTACCAGGGACATAGTGTGGTCTAAGTATTCACACGTGTATTACGATTTCCGGATAATACAATTATAGCATGAATACAAGACAATTATCATGAACAATGAAATATAATAATACTTTTATTATTGCCTCTAGGGCATATTTCCAACAGTCTCCCACTTGCACTAGAGTCACTAATCTAGTTACATTGTGATGAATCGAACACCCATAGAGTTCTGGTGTTGATCATGTTTTGCACGCGAGAGAGGTTTAGTCAGCGGATCTGCGACATTCAGATCCGTGTGCACTTTGCAAATCTCTATGTCTCCATCTTGAACATTTTCACGGATGGAGTTGAAACGACGCTTGATGTGCCTGGTCTTCTTGTGAAACCTGGGCTCCTTTGCGAGGGCAATAGCTCCAGTGTTGTCACAGAAGAGTTTGATCGGCCCCGACGCATTGGGTATGACTCCAAGGTCGGTGATGAACTCCTTCACCCAAATCGCTTCATGTGCTGCCTCCGAGGCTGCCATGTACTCTGCTTCACACGTAGATCCCGCCACGACGCTCTGCTTGCAGCTGCACCAGCTTACTGCTCCACCATTCAACAAATACACGTATCCGGTTTGTGACTTAGAGTCATCCAGATCTGAGTCGAAGCTAGCGTCGACGTAACCCTTTAAGACGAGCTCTTCGTCTCCTCCATAAACGAGAAACATGTCCTTTGTCCTTTTCAGGTACTTCAGGATATTCTTGACCGCTGTCCAGTGTTCCTTGCCGGGATTACTTTGGTATCTTGCTACCAAACTTACGGCAAGGTTTACATCGGGTCTGGTACACAGCATGGCATACATAATAGATCCTATGGCTGAAGCATAGGGGATGACACTCATCTCTTCTTTATCTTTTGCCGTGGTCGGTGACTGAGCTGAGCTCAGTCTCATACCTTGTAACATAGGCAAGAACCCCTTCTTGGACTGATCCATTCTGAATCTCTTCAAAATCTTATCAAGGTATGTGCTTTGTGAAAGACCTATGAGGCGTCTCGATCTATCTCTATAGATCTTGATGCCTAATATATAAGCAGCTTCTCCAAGGTCCTTCATTGAAAAACACTTCTTCAAGTAGGCCTTAATGCTGTCCAGAAATTCTATATTATTTCCCATCAGGAGTATGTCATTTACATATAATATGAGAAATGCTACAGAGCTCCCACTCACTTTCTTGTAAACGCAGGCTTCTCCATAAGTCTGCATAAACCCAAACGCTTTGATCATCTCATCAAAGCGAATGTTCCAACTCCGAGATGCTTGCACCAGTCCATAAATGGATCGCTGGAGCTTGCATACTTTGTTAGCGTTCTGAGGATTGACAAAACCTTCCGGCTGCATCATATACAGTTCTTCCTTAAGATGCCCGTTAAGGAATGCTGTTTTGACGTCCATCTGCCATATCTCATAATCATAGTATGCGGCAATTGCTAACATGATTCGGACGGACTTTAGCTTCGCTACGGGAGAGAATGTCTCGTCGTAGTCAATCCCTTGAACCTGTCGATAACCCTTAGCGACAAGTCGAGCTTTATAGATGGTAACATTACCATCCGCGTCCGTCTTCTTCTTAAAGATCCATTTGTTTTCTATCGCTCGCCGATCATCGGGCAAGTCTGTCAAAGTCCATACTTTGTTTTCATACATGGATTCTATCTCGGATTTCATGGCTTCAAGCCATTTGTTGGAATCCGGGCCCGTCATTGCTTCTTCATAGTTCGAAGGTTCATTTTTGTCTAACAACATGATTTCCAGGACAGGGTTGCCGTACCACTCTGGTGCGGAACGTGTCCTTGTGGACCTACGAAGTTCAGTAGTAACTTGATCCGAAGTACCTTGATCATTATCATGGTTTTCCTCTTCAGTTGGTGTGGGCATCACAGGAATGGTTTCCTGTGCTGCGTCACTATCCCGCTCAAGAGGTAGTACTTCATCGAGTTCTACTTTCCTCCCACTTACTTCTTTCGAGAGAAACTCTTTTTCCAGAAAGCATCCGTTCTTGGCAACAAAGATCTTGCCTTCGGATCTTAAGTAGAAGGTATACCCTATAGTTTCCTTAGGGTATCCTATGAATACGCATTTTTCCGACTTGGGTTCGAGCTTTTCAGGTTGAAGTTTCTTGACATAAGCTTCGCATCCCCAAACTTTTAGAAACGACAGCTTAGGTTTCTTTGCAAACCATAATTCATACGGTGTCGTCTCAACGGATTTAGACGGTGCCCTATTTAAAGTGAATGTAGCTGTCTCTAGAGTGTATCCCCAAAATGATAGCGGTAAATCGGTAAGAGACATCATAGACCGCACCATATCCAATAGAGTGCGATTACGACGTTCGGACACACCGTTTCGCTGAGGTGTTCCAGGCGGCGTGAGCTGTGAAACGATTCCACATTTCTTTAAGTGTGTACCAAATTCGTGACTTAAGTATTCTCCTCCACGATCTGATCGTAAGAATTTTATCTTTCGGTCACGTTGATTCTCCACCTCATTCTGAAATTCCTTGAACTTTTCAAAGGTCTCAGACTTGTGTTTCATTAAGTAGACATACCCATATCTACTCAAGTCATCTGTGAGAGTGAGAACATAACGATATCCTCCGCGAGCCTCAACGCTCATTGGACCGCACACATCGGTATGTATGATCTCCAACAAGTTGGTTGCTCGCTCCATTGTTCCGGAGAACGGAGTCTTGGTCATTTTGCCCAAGAGGCATGGTTCGCACGTGTCAAACGATTCATAATCAAGAGACTCTAAAAGTCCATCGGCATGGAGCTTCTTCATGCGCTTGACACCAATGTGACCAAGGCGACAGTGCCACAAGTATGTGGGACTATCGTTATCAACTTTAAATCTTTTGGCATCTACACTATGAACATGTGTAATATTACGCTCGAGATTCATTAAGAATAAACCATTGACCATCGGAGCATGACCATAAAACATATCTCTCATATAAATCGAACAACCATTATTCTCAGACTTAAATGAGTAGCCATCTCGCATTAAACGAGATCCTGATACAATGTTCATGCTCAAACTTGGCACTAAATAAAAATTATTAAGGTTCAAAACTAATCCCGTAGGTAAATGTAGAGGCAGCGTGCCGACGGCGATCACATCAACTCTGGAACCATTCCCGACGCGCATCGTCACCTCGTCCTTTGCCAGTCTCCGTTTATTCCGCAGCTCCTGCTGTGAGTTACAAATATGAGCAACGGCACCGGTATCAAATACCCAGGAGTTACTACGATTGCTGGTAAGGTACACATCAATCACATGTATATCAAATATACCTTTGGTGTTGCCGGCCTTCTTATCCGCTAAGTATTTGGGGCAGTTCCGCTTCCAGTGACCCTTCCCCTTGCAATAAAAGCACTCAGTCTCAGGCTTGGGTCCATTCTTTGACTTCTTCCCGGTAACTGGCTTACCAGGCGCGGCAACATCTTTGCCGTCCTTCTTGAAGTTCTTCTTACCCTTGCCCTTCTTGAACTTAGTGGTCTTATTGACCATCAACACTTGATGTTCTTTCTTGATTTCAGCCTCTGCTGACTTCAGCATCGAGAACAATTCAGGAATGGTCTTTTCCATTCCTTGCATGTTGTAGTTCATCACAAAGCTCTTGTAGCTTGGTGGGAGCGACTGGAGGATTCTGTCAATGACCGCCTCATCTGGGAGGTTAATGTTTAGCTGGGTCATACGGTTGTGCAACCCAGACATCTTCAGGATGTGCTCACTGACAGAACTGTTTTCCTCCATCTTACATCTGTAGAACTTGTCGGAGACATCATATCTCTCGACCCGGACATGAGCTTGAAAAACTAGTTTCAGCTCTTCGAACATCTCATATGCTCCGTGATGCTCAAAACGCTTTTGGAGCCCCGGTTCTAAGCTGTAAAGCATGCCGCACTGAACGAGGGAGTAATCATCAGCGCGAGTTTGCCAAGCATTCATA
Organism: Triticum aestivum; assembly: GCF_018294505.1. Lineage (NCBI taxonomy): Eukaryota > Viridiplantae > Streptophyta > Magnoliopsida > Poales > Poaceae > Triticum > Triticum aestivum. Next base: position 140,173,724 of record NC_057798.1, on the reverse strand, counting down.
ATGTCTTGGTTCTCTGGGACGGGAGCGTCACCTAGCGGTCCTTCTAGGACATATTGTTTCCTGGCAGCTATGAGGATGATCCTCAGGTTCCGGACCCAGTCCGTATAGTTGCTGCCATCATCTTTCAGCTTGGTTTTCTCTAGGAACGCGTTGAAGTTCATGTTGACATTAGCGTTGGCCATTGATCTACAAGACATATTTGCAAAGGTTTTAGACTATGTTCATGATAATAAAGTTCTAATCAAATTATGAACTCCCACTTAGATTAGACATCCCTTTAGTCATCTAAGTGTTACACGATCCGAGTCGACTAGCCCGTGTCCGATCATCACGTGAGACGGACTAGTCATCGTCGGTGAACATTTTCATGTTGATCGTATCTTCTATATGATTCGTGTTCGACCTTTCGGTCTCCGTGTTCCGAGGCCATGTCTGCACATGCTAGGCTCGTCAAGTTAACCCTAAGTGTTTTCGCTGTGTAAAACTGTCTTACACCCATTGTATGTGAACGTAAGAATCCATCACACCCGATCATCACGTGGTGCTTAGAAACGACGAACTGTAGCAACGGTGCACAGTTAGGGGAGAACACTTCTTGAAATTTTATAAGGGATCATCTTATTTACTACCGTCGTTCTAAGTAAACAAGATGCATAATACATAATAAACATCACATGCAATTATATAGTTGTGACATGATATGGCCAATATCATATAGCTCCATTGATCTTCATCTTCGGGGCTCCATAATCATCTTGTCACCGGCTTGACACCATGATCTCCATCATCATGATCTCCATCATCGTGTCTTCATGAAGTTGTCACGCCAACGACTACTTCTACTTCTATGACTAACGTTTAGCAATAAAGTAAAGTAGTTTACATGACGTTATTCAATGACACGCAGGTCATACAAAAAATAATGACAACTCCTATGGCTCCTGCCGGTTGTCATACTCATCGACATGCAAGTCGTGAATCCTATTACAAAGAACATGATCTCATACATCACAATTCATCATTCATCACAACTTCTGGCCATATCACATCACATGATCAATCGCTGCAAAAACAAGTTAGACGTCCTCTAATTGTTGTTGCATCTTTTACGTGGCTGCAATTGGGTTCTAGCAAGAACGTTTTCTTACCTACGAATCACCACAACGTGATTTTGTCAACTTCTATTTACCCTTCATAAGGGCCCTGTTCATTGATTCCGCTCCAACTAAGGTGGGAGAGACAGACACCCGCCAGCCACCTTATGCAACTTGTGCATGTCAGTCGGTGGAACCGGTCTCACGTAAGCGTACGTGTAAGGTTGGTCCGGGCCGCTTCATCCCACAATACCGTTGAGCAAGAAAAGACTAGTAGAGGCAAGTAAGATGACAAAATCCACGCCCACAACAAAGTTGTGTTCTACTCGTGCAAAGAGAACTACGCATAGACCTAGCTCTGATATCACTGTTGGGGAACGTTGCAGAAAATTAAAAATTTTCCTACGGTTTCACCAAGATCCATCTATGAGTTCATCTAAGCAACGAGTCTAGGGAGAGAGTTTGCATCTACATACCACTTGTAGATCGCGTGCGGAAGCTTGCAAGGTGATGATGTAGTCGTACTCGACGTGATTCAAATCACCGATGACCTGCGCCGAACGGACGGCACCTCCGCGTTCAACACACGTACGGAAACAGCCACGTCTCCTCCTTCTTGATCCAGCAAGGAAGGGAGGAGAGGTTGAGGGAGATGGCACCAGCAGCAGCACGACGGCGTGGTGTTGGTGGAGCTGCAGTACTCCGGCAGAGCTTCGCTAAGCGCTATGGAGTTGGAGGAGGTGTTGGGGAGGGAGAAGGAGGCAACCAAAGGCCAGGGCACAAGGTATGAAGTCCCTCCTCTCCCCCCACTATATATAGGGGTGCCAAGGGGGGGTGGCCGGCCCTAGGAGATCCAATCTCCTAGGGGGTGCGGCGGCCTAGGGAGGTTTCCCTCCCCCCCAAGGCACCTAGGAGGTGCCTTCCACTAGTAGGACTCCTCCCCCTTGGAAACCCTAGGCGCATGGGCCTTGTGGGGCTGGTGCCCTTGGCCCATGTAGGCCAAGGCGCACCCCCTACAGCCCATGTGGCCCCCGGGGATGGGTGGCCCCACCCGGTGGGCCCCCGGGACCCCTCCGGTGGTCCCGGTACAATACCGATAACCCCGAAACTTGTCCCGATGCCCGAAACAGGACTTCCCATATATAAATCTTTACCTCCGGACCATTCCGGAACTCCTCGTGACGTCCGGGATCTCATCCGGGACTCCGAACAACATTCGGGTTACTGCATATACATATCCCTACAACCCTAGCGGGACTGAACCTTAAGTGTGTAGACCCTACGGGTTCGGGAGACATGTAGACATGACCGAGACTCTCTTAGTCAATAACCATCAGCGGGATCTGGATACCCATGATGGCTCACATGCTCCTCGATGTTGTCATCGGATGAACCACTATGTCGAGGATTCGATCAAAACCCTGTATGCAATTCCCTTTGTCAATCGGTACGTTACTTGCCCGAGACTCGATCGTCGGTATCCCAATACCTTGTTCAGTCTCGTTACCGGCAAGTCACTTTACTCGTGCCGTAATGCATGATCCCGTGTCCAACACCTTGGTCACATTGAGCTCATTATGATGATGCATTACCGAGTGGGCCCAGAGATACCTCTCCGTCATACGGAGTGACAAATCCCAGTCTCGATCCGTGTCAACCCAACAGCTACTTTCGGAGATACCTGTAATGTACCTTTATAGTCACCCAGTTACGTTGTGACGTTTGGTACACCCAAGGCATTCTTACGGTATCCGGGAGTTACACGATCTCATGGTCGAAGGAAGAGATACTTGACACTTGCAAAGCTCTAGCAAAACGAACTACACGATCTTTTATGCTATGCTTAGGATTGGGTCTTGTCCATCACATCATTCTCCTAATGATGTGATCCCGTTATCAACGACATCCAATGTCCATAGTCAGGAAACCATGACTATCTGTTGATCACAACGAGCTGGTCAACTAGAGGCTTACCAGGGACATAGTATGGTCTAAGTATTCACACGTGTATTACGATTTCCGGATAATACAGTTATAGCATGAATACAAGACCATTATCATGAACAATGAAATATAATAATACTTTTATTATTGCCTCTAGGGCATATTTCCAACATTCTTACGTTCACATACAACGGGTGTAAGACAGATTTACACACGCGAAACACTTAGGGTTAACTTGACGAGCCTAGCATGTACAGACATGGCCTCGGAACACGGAGACCGAAAGGTCGAACACGAGTCGTATGGAAGATACGATCAACTTGAGAATGTTCACCGACGATGACTAGTCCATCTCACGTGATGATCGGACACGGCCTAGTCGACTCGGATCGTGTAACACTTAGATGACTAGAGGGATGTCTAATCTGAGTGGGAGTTCATTATAATTTGATTAGATGAACTTAATTATCATGAACTTAGTCTAAAACCTTTGCAAATATGTCTTGTAGATCAAATGGCCAACGCTCAAGTCAACATGAACTTCAACGCATTCCTAGAGAAAACCAAGCTGAAAGATGATGGCAGCAACTATACGGACTGGGTCCGGAACCTGAGGATCATCCTCATAGCTGCCAGGAAACAATATGTCCTAGAAGGACCGCTAGGTGACGCTCCCGTCCCAGAGAACCAAGACATTATGAATGCTTGGCAGACTCGTGCTGATGATTACTCCCTCGTTCAGTGCGGCATGCTTTACAGCTTAGAACCGGGGCTCCAAAAGCGTTTTGAGCATCACAGAGCATATGAGATGTTCGAAGAGCTGAAACTTGTTTTCCAAGCTCATGCCCGGGTCGAGAGATATGATGTCTCCGACAAGTTCTATAGTTGTAAGATGGAGGAAAACAGTTCTGTCAGTGAGCACATACTCAAGATGTCTGGGTTGCACAACCGCCTGACTCAGCTGAACATTAACCTCCTGATGAGGCGGTCATTGACAGAATCCTCCAGTCGCTCCCACCAAGCTACAAGAGCTTTGTGATGAACTACAACATGCAGGGGATGGTGAAGACCATTCCTGAAGTGTTCTCAATGCTGAAGTCAGCAGAGGCTGAAATCAAGAAAGAACATCAAGTGTTGATGGTCAATAAGACCACTAAGTTCAAGAAGGGCAAGGGCAAGAAGAACTTCAAGAAGGACGGCAAGGATGTTGCCGCACCCGGTAAGCCAGTTACCGGGAAGAAGTCAAAGAATGGACCCAAGCCTGAGACTGAGTGCTTTTATTGCAAGGGGAAGGGTCACTAGAAGCGGAACTGCCCCAAATACTTAGCGGATAAGAAGGCCGGCAACACCAAAGGTATATTTGATATACATGTAATTGATGTGTACCTTACCAGTACTCGTAGTAACTCCTGGTTATTTGATGCCGGTGCCGTTGCTCATATTTGTAACTCACAGCAGGAGCTGCGGAATAAACGGAGACTGGCGAAGGACGAGGTGACGATGCGCATCGGGAATGGTTCTAGAGTCGATGTGATCGCCGTCGGCACGCTGCCTCTACATTTACCTACGGGATTAGTTTTGAACCTTAATAATTGTTATTTAGTGCCAAGTTTGAGCATGAACATTGTATCAGGATCTCGTTTAATACGAGATGGCTACTCATTTAAATCCAAGAATAATGGTTGTTCTATTTATATGAGAGATATGTTTTATGGTCATGCTCCAATGGTCAATGGTTTATTCTTAATGAATCTCGAGCGTAATGTTACACATATTCATAGCGTGAATACCAAAAGATGTAAAGTTGATAATGATAGTCCCACATACTTGTGGCACTGCCGCCTTGGTCACATTGGTGTCAAGCGCATGAAGAAGCTCCATGCTGATGGACTTTTGGAGTCTCTAGATTATGAATCATTTGACACATGCGAACCATGCCTCATGGGCAAGATGACCAAGACTCCGTTCTCCGGAACAATGGAGCGAGCAACCAACTTGTTGGAAATCATACATACCGATGTGTGCGGTCCAATGAGCGTTGAGGCTCGCGGAGGATATCGTTATGTTCTCACTCTCACTGATGACTTGAGTAGATATGGGTATGTCTACTTAATGAAACACAAGTCTGAGACCTTTGAAAAGTTCAAGGAATTTTAGAATGAGGTAGAGAATCAACGTGACCGAAAGATAAAGTTCCTACGATCAGATCATGGAGGAGAATACTTAAGTCACGAATTTGGTACACACTTAAGGAAATGTGGAATCGTTTCACAACTCACGCCGCCTGGAACACCTCAGCGTAACGGTGTGTCCGAACATCGTAATCGCACTCTATTGGATATGGTGCGGTCTATGATGTCTCTTACCGATTTACCGCTATCATTTTAGGGATACGCTCTAGAGACAGCTACATTCACTTTAAATAGGGCACCGTCTAAATCCGTTGAGACGACACCGTATGAATTATGGTTTGGGAAGAAACCTAAGATGTCGTTTCTAAAAGTTTGGGGATGCGATGCTTATGTCAAGAAACTTCAACCTGAAAAGCTCGAACCCTAGTCGGAAAAATGCGTCTTCATAGGATACCCTAAGGAAACCGCTGGGTATACCTTCTACTTAAGATCCGAGGGCAAGATCTTTGTTGCCAAGAACGGATCCTTTCTGGAAAAAGAGTTTCTCTCGAAAGAAGTAAGTGGGAGGAAAGTAGAACTCGATGAAGTACTACCTCTTGAACGGGATAGTAGTGTAGCTCAGGAAAATGTTCCTGTGATGCCTACACCTACTGAAGAGGAAAATAATGATGATGATCAAGGTACTTCAGATCAAGTTGCTACTGAACTTCGTAGGTCCACAAGGACACGTTCCGCACCAGAGTGGTACGGCAACCCCGTCCTGGAAATCATGTTGTTAGACAACGGTGAACCTTCAAACTATGAAGAAGCGATGGCGGGCCCAGATTCCAACAAATGGCTTGAAGCCATGAAATCCGAGATAGAATCCATGTATGAAAACAAAGTATGGACTTTGACAGACTTGCCCGATGATCGGCGAGCGATAGAAAACAAATGGATCTTTAAGAAGAAGACGGATGCGGATGGTAATGTTACCATCTATAAAGCTCGACTTGTCGCTAAGGGTTATCGACAAGTTCAAGGGATTGACTACGACGAGACATTCTCTCCCGTAGCGAAGCTAAAGTCCGTCCGAATCATGTTAGCAATTGCCACATACTATGATTATGAGATATGGCAGATGGACGTCAAAACGGCATTCCTTAACAGGCATCTTAAGGAAGAACTGTATATGATGCAGCCGGAAGGTTTTGTCGATCCTAAGAACGCTAACAAAGTATGCAAGCTCCAGCGATCCATTTATGGGCTGGTGCAAGCATCTCGGAGTTGGAACATTCGTTTTGATGAGATGATCAAAGCGTTTAGGTTTATGCAGACTTATGGAGAAGCCTGCGTTTACAAGAAAGTGAGTGGGAGCTCTATAGCATTTCTCATATTATATGTAGATGACATACTCTTGATGGGAAATGATATAGAACTTTTGGACAGCATTAAGGCCTACTTGAATAAGTGTTTTTCAATGAAGGACCTTGGAGAAGCTGCTTATATATTAGGCATTAAGATCTATAGAGATAGATCGAGACGCCTCATAGGTCTTTCACAAAGCACATACCTTGATAAGATTTTGAAGAAGTTCAAAATGGATCAGTCCAAGAAGGGGTTCTTGCCTGTATTGCAAGGTGTGAGATTGAGCTCGGCTCAATGCCCGACCACGGCAAGAGATAAAGAAGAGATGAGTGTCATCCCCTATGCTTCAACCATAGGATCTATTATGTATGCCATGATGTGTACCAGACCTGATGTAAACCTTGCCGTAAGTTTGGTAGGAAGGTACCAAAGTAATCCCGGCAAGGAACACTGGACAGCGGTCAAGAATATCCTAAAGTACCTGAAAAGGACAAAGGACATGTTTCTCGTTTATGGAGGTGACGAAGAGCTCATCGTAAAGGGTTACATCGACGCTAGCTTCGACACAAATCTGGATGACTCTAAGTCACAAACCGGATACGTGTATATGTTGAATGGTGGAGCAGTAAGCTGGTGCAGCTGCAAGCAGAGCGTAGTGGCGGGATCTACATGTGAAGCGGAGTACATGGCAGCCTCGGAGGCAGCGCATGAAGCTATTTGGGTGAAGGAGTTCATCACCGACCTAGGAGTCATACCCAATGCGTCAGGGCCAATCAAACTCTTCTGTGACAACACTGGAGCTATTGCCCTTGCCAAGGAGCCCAGGTTTCACAAGAAGACCAGGCACATCAAGCGTCGTTTCAACTCCATCCGTGAAAATGTTCAAGATGGAGACATAGATATTTGCAAAGTACATACGGATCTGAATGTCGCAGATCCGTTGACTAAACCTCTCTCGCGAGCAAAACATGATCAACACCAGAACTCTATGGGTGTTCGATTCATCACAATGTAACTAGATTATTGACTCTAGTGCAAGTGGGAGACTGTTGGAAATATGCCCTAGAGGCAATAATAAAAGTGTTATTATTACATTTCTTTGTTCATGATAATAGTCTTTTATTCATGCTATAACTGTATTATCCGGAAATCATAATACATGTGTGAATACATAGACCATAACATGTCCCTAGTGAGCCTCTAGTTGACTAGCTTGTTGATCAACTGATAGTCATGGTTTCCTGGCTATGGACATTGGATGTCGTTGATAACAGGATCACATCATTAGGAGAATGATGTGATGGACAAGACCCAATCCTAAGCATAGCACAAGATCGTGTAGTTCGTTTGCTAGAGCTTTTTTCAATGTCAAGTATCTCTTCCTTAGACCATGAGATCATGTAACTCCCGGATACTGTAAGAGTGCTTTGGGTGTACCAAACGTCACAACGTAACTGGGTGATTATAAAGGTGCACTACAGGTATCTCCGAAAGTGTCTGTTTGGTTGACACGGATCGAGACTGGGATTTGTCACTCCGTATGACGGAGAGGTATCTCTGGGCCCACTCGGTAATGCATCATCATAATGAGCTCAAAGTGACCAAGTGGTTGATCACGGGATCATGCATTACGGTACGAGTAAAGTGACTTGCCGGTAACGAGACTGAACAAGGTATTGGGATACCGACGATCGAGTCTCGGGCAAGTAACGTACCGATTGACAAAGGGAATTGTATACGGGGTTTGATCGAATCCTCGACATCGTGGTTCATCCGATGACATCATCGAGGAGCATGTGGGAGCCAACATGGGTATCCAGATCCCGCTGTTGGTTATTGACCGGAGAGCAGTCTCGGTCATGTCTGCATGTCTCCCGAACCCGTAGGGTCTACACACTTAAGGTTCAGTGACGCTAGGGTTATTAGGAAGACTTGTATGTGATTACCGAAAGTTGTTCGGAGTCCCGGATGGGATCCCGGACGTCACGAGGAGTTCCGGAATGGTCCGGAGGTGAAGTTTTATATATGGGAAGTTGTCATGCAGACACCGGAAAGTTTCGGGGGCATATCGGTATTGTACCGGGGCCACCGGAAGGGTTCCGGGGGGTCCACCGGGAGGGGCCACCCCTCCCGGAGGACCACATGGGCCGCAAGGGGTAGGGAGCCAGCCCCTGGAGGGCTGGGCGCACCCCCCACCTTGGGCCCATGCGCCTAGGGTTGGGGGGGGAACCCTAAAGGGGGCGCCCCCCTTGCTTGGGGGGCAAGCCTCCCCTCCCTAGCCGCCGCCCCCCTCTAGATCCCATCTAGAGGGGTCGGCCCCCCTTGCCCCTTCCCCTATAAATAGAGGGGTGAGGGGAGGGCTGCTGGACACAACTCAAGGCGCAGCCCCTCCCCTCCCCAACACCTCTCCTCCTCCGTACGTGCTTGGCGAAGCCCTGTCGGAGTACTGCTGCACCAACAACACCACGCCGTCGTGCTGCCATTGGAGCAATCTTCCTCAACCTCTCCTTCCCCCTTGCTAGATCAAGACGGAGTAGACGTCGTCCGTCCCGTACGTGTGTTGAACGTGGAGGTGCTGTCCGTTCAGCACTTGGTCATCGGTGATCCGAATCACGGCGAGTACGACTCCATCATCACCATCCCCTTGAACGCTTCCGCACTCGATCTACAAGTGGTATGTAGATGCAAACTCACTCCCTTGACTCGTTGCTTAGATGAACTCATAGATGGATCTTGGTGAAACCGTAGGAAAAATTTTAATTTTCTGCAACGTTCCCCAACAGCAGCGCAGCGAGGGACGTTCCTTCCAAACAGGGAGAAGGACGAGCTCACAATGGCCCTTGGGAATCCCGAGCACCCTGGACGGACACGAGGCACGCCAGGCTCTATTCCATGGAAGGTTGGTTTTCTGGACGCAGGGGGTTACAAAACCCACGAGAGGAGGAAGAAACTGGAGCATGACCAAATGCAGGCGCTGCTTGGAAGGGTAATGGGGCTAGAGGATCGAGAAGAGGAACGAGAAGCAGCAGATCGCAACAAACGACCTGCCGAAGCTTCCCCCGAAGCTACCCTGCCATCTCAGCGGAGAAGCAGCGTGGCTTCCACTGAGCTGCTTCAGCCGGAGCATGTCTTGACGGCTCCTGCCAGCTATCCCGTGGATGGTATCACGGAGTCTCAAAATTGCCACATCATGGCGCGATGGATGAATTTGAAGGTCAAGGCGGCTGTTGGCCAAGTTTATCCTAGTGGACCCGGCACAACTTATCACTGCCAGCCGATTCCAAAAGGATATGCTAAGGTGATGGTGGATGAAATAATGAAGGGATTTGAGGACCTCGTGCTTGACCACCCTACCGGTGAAGGGGAGACTAGGCTGGGTTCTGCTCTGAAGACTCCATGCTATGGAAGAAGGAGCTCATCAACCTTCTGAACTGGACGCCTCCGCCTCCTCCTCCTGCTACGGCGAGTCAGGGCACTCCGCTTCCTCCACCGCCTCCTCCTCCGGCGAGTGACAATCAGGGCACGCGTGGCGGCACTCCGCCTCCTTCTCCGGCGCATGGCGGCACTCCGCCTCCTTCTCCGCCTGCGCCGGCGCTCTCGAGCAGCCAACAACATCCTCCTTCTCCGCCTCGCCGGCAAGGGCAGGAGAGACCCACCGCCGCCCTGGCTGCTCCGGCGCGTCGTACTCCTTCTCCTCCGCCTCGTAAGCAAGCACGAAAGAAGACAGACGCCGCAGCCGCTCCGTCTGCTCCAGCGTCTAGCAGCACAACCAGAGGCGGGAGGCAATACAAATACGGTCCATCATCTCTCAAGCCTCTAGAGAAGTTACCGTACGAGAGGTCCGAGGAGGAAAACGATACGATTGTGCATGCCCACGTGAAGGAGTTCTTTGAAGGGGTGAAAGCAAAGAGACATCCACCTCCGGAGGAGAAGGTAGATCCAGTGAAAGCAAAGCGCACTATCGATGCCCTGAGGAAACCACCAAAGTCTCCGCCGAGAACCAACTATGAGCGCATTACTGAACAGACATATCTCCAAGTCCAGCGGTCGGGAACTACTGTCAGTGCTAAAAGGTCAAAACAACGAGCAAAGGGGAAAAAATTGCCCAGCTCGGCGAACAAGCACAGCAATCGTGCCCCCCGCTCAATGTGTCTAATGCTCCGGGGACGGTGGCCGGTTATGGCAATCTTGACGATTACCTGCCTGATGATGCACTTCCTGATTTCTTGAAGGTGGACGGACACAGATACGAGTACGGGAAGCCTCTCGTCAAAGATGAAAAATCTCTGACAACAATGATGCGAAGATTCCATAATTGGTACATGAAAACCTGTAGAGAGTCTGATGGTAAGAATGCTTTGTATCTGCATATTAAAGAGGAGCACGATCTCGTTGCAAATGATCTGTTGACTGTTCCATTTGAGGAGTTCTTCGAGTTCTTCAATCAAAAGGCCCTCGATAAATTAATGGTCTTTTGCTACTGCCTGTAAGTACTATTTCTGTCATTAAGTCTCTATATATAGCTCGGCTCTTTCATTGCATGCATGTATTTATAATTAATTATCCTCAATATATTATGCAGATTGAAGATCGTCGAGTGCAAAAAACAAGAAATTTATGATATTGGGTTCATTAACACAAATATCATAGATGTATTTCTGGTTGAAAAGCACGTCGAAGAGGCCGAGGACAACTTGCTACGATCGTTGATCAAAAATCAAAACAAAGATACCATACTCTTTCCTTACAACGGCCCGTGAGTGTTACTGTCGTGTGCATATTCGGTTTCCCTTATTACTCGAGCGAGGTTATAGTAATGTAATTGATGAGTTATGCATGCGTGCGCAGGTACCACTATATTCTTCTGGAGATTAAGCTTGAGCGTGGACTAGTAACCGTCTTAGACTCGAGACGGAAAGATCCGAAAACCTATGCGGACATGACTGAAATGCTCAACAAGTAAGTTCAATCGATCATAATTATCGCACCATATCGGTAACTTTTTTTTCATTTCCTGATATCTCAAGTAATAATAATTATTTTCTTTGTCTTGCAGGGTTTGGAAATAGTTCACCGCAGAAGCTCCGGGACTGCCGAAGGAGCTGCGATATACGTACCCGAAAGTAAGTACTACTGGCTAGCTAGTTGCGCGCATCTCCCGTTGATTCTATATATAGCTATACTTTCATCAATGCCATTTATAATGCTTCATTATCAGTTTAATTGACCTCTATTTCTCGTAAAGTGCTTGTGGCAGGAGGAAGGGAATGATTTTTGTGGATACTACGTGTGCGAGTTCATCCACACCGCGACTTTGAAAAACAAGCGGGGCTACTCTCAAAGACAATATGAAGTGCGTAAGCAATAATATTCACAATTTTATTTTATTACACCATCATTTCTATTGAGTTTCATTCATATATATGTATTAATTAACCCCCTTCTTCAAATTAGACATGGCAGATGCGGAATGAACTCCTAGAATCAGATCGCATGAAAGCAATTCAAGAGGAATTGGCGGGATTCTTTCTTGACCACGTCATCAGTAAAACCGGAGAATACCATGTGGAAATTGATTTCAAATGCTAGCTAGGGGTTTGTAATTAAGAGATCTTATACATATTGTACATGTATGTAGCCAGTAGCGTCGGATACATAATACGAAAACTTGTTGTTCGACCAATCTCTCGGAGAAGGAGAGGTCGATCGATCACACTTCTCTCGGTATATATGCATGACGAACTTATGTACTGAATGGTTCTCTCGATCACTTATGTATATATAGTACGTAGCGTCCAAGCACGGACATAAGAGAGGACACTTCTCTCTATTAATTAGCTAGCTAACACAATATATGAAACACCTAATTAAATTAACCCCCCAAAACCCCCAACCTCCCCTCCTTTTAAAAAAAAACACAAAAACCCCAGCAACTGGAATGCTGACGCGTGGATGCATTTTGGTCCCGGTTGCCACCAACCGGGACCAAAGGCCCTCTGACTGGGGTGGACGCACAGGGCCACGTGGAGGCACATTGGTCCCGGTTCTGGATTGAACCGGGACTAATGGGTGGAGGTATTAGTAACGACCCATTAGTCCCGGTTCATGAACCGGGACTAAAGGCCCTTACGAACCGGGACTAATGGGTGGTTTTCTACTAGTGAAAGGAGAAGATTGAAAGAGTTTCTCTCCTATTAAAGGGAGCACATATTAGAGAAGGAGAACAATTGTCTGGCAGAGGCCCTGGATAGCATGTCTTTATTATAAGCGCACACATCAAATTGAAGCTCTTGCACACACTAAGATGACAAGATAAAATACATGCTTTGCATTGCTCCAAATATTCAAAAATAACGAGTGATACCCTATAATTGATTAAAAGACAGGCAGCAATCATTTGGGATACTATGTCCTCAATATAATTCCTTGAATTTATGTTTCAGCCTTGCACATAATAATATGTGAAGATCAGATGCCAAATATTGAGACGGTAGAGGGATTGTGGCAAGGATCATTCATGATGTTTTGTTGTGACAAGTGAAGACAATGCTTATTTTTTTATTATGCAATATTTCTTTTTTACTTCGATTAGCATATATTCTATGCAATCATTCCAACTGAAAGAATGGGAAAATAATTCCGTCTAATGCCTTTATTTTCCTTGTTTGTTTTTACGGTCCATATTTGAGTATTTCAGATCTTTCTTTGTGAAGACGGCAGCAAAGAGCAACACACGTCGATGCTGTTCTCTGGGAGTATTTTCTCCAGTCACAGCCCGATGGCACACCTGACGGCTACAACTTCTCTGTTGATGTTGATCTTTGGGAGTATTCGCTCCGGTCGCAGCCCGACGGCATACCTTATAGCTACAGCTGCTATGCTTGCGTATCATGTGCAAGTGCAAGAAATAAGCCCTGTGATCCATCTCCATACATAGCATTACCACAAACATAAGAGAGATAACTAAACTCATAGCTGTACAATGTGTATCTCTACATGAAAAATGAACTTGGACTCACCATTGCTGGAGTTTCTTGGGAGTAACTACTTCTATGGTGTTTCTTTTTCAGGCTGACAGTATTTTAGGCTTCCACTCCAATTTTCATTGGTGCACAAATGAGATATGAAGTTACCAGTGATATTCTTTACACGATAAAATAATGCAAATCATGCTTTTTGAGAGTTCAACTACTCACTAATTCACCAGAGAAAAATTATTGGTGTCCGGTACCCAGCTGATATGAGTGTAACCATCTAAAGTTAGCAGTTAACATTAACATGTTGGCTACTCTTTCATGAGGAAAACAATACTGACATTATTTCGTCTCTACCGGAGGTTTTTCAGTCCTTGCATTTTTGTGTGTGTAAGAAGTGCATAATTATCTTAAGAATGAGGAGAGCTGTAGCCATGGTAGCCCACCACCTTGGCATGTGAATATGCCTCTGAAATTTATTTGAAAAAATATGCCTCTGAAATTGCGGGAACATCAAGGATCGACATGTATGTGTTAGTGTCATTACTCTCCCAACAAATCTTAAAACTATAAATGGGAGGGAAATTCACCTTCATATGAATGAGGGCATGCCCCGCATTCACCATCACATGAACGTGCACATGCCCGCATCAACCTTCGTATGAAGATGCATGTTTTAAAAAAGGTTCCCCATTGTTCAGTGAAGATGCATGTAATTACATTCTTTTTTTAACTTTTAACCATGAACGAGTTCATCGTTGGTGATGTAATAATTAATGGTGGCATAAATATTGCGAGTCATTCTCTATAGAAAAATCCAGAGATGAAAGTAATTCAGTCTATCTAATGACCTTTTCAGGAGCCAGAGGACAAAGGAGGCATACTTCATATTGTTTGACTAAATTAATTGCAGAGACTCTCTTCTTTATTAAATTTTCCACTCTTCTCATCTAGCAAGTTATTGGTGCAACATAACATTAGGAAAATATTAAAAAATATTGGATGGGCACATATTTCTTTGTAGCTATAGCACAAGAGGTCATCCCTCACACGCTTCAGTTTTCACATAGGCGTGCTAAGGATCCAAAAAATTACGACCACCTTGATGTGAAAAGATAGACCATTCATGAAGTTTACTTAAGGTTCTTGTTTTTCCGTCATTGTACTACATGTTGTTTTTATACCATGGTTTTTAGGGTTCTTATACCATGTCGATATTCAAACAAAATGCAGGCTGTGGACAAAAGATTTGACATTCTTGATTTAGACAATATGGAGGTGTTTTCTCTATGTTATTTCTTTTATGTCAAACTTGACAACACAAAGCAATCATGCAATGCGAAGGGTCGTCAGCTCTAGAGAAGGGTGGGGGCAGGGGCAAGGGAGATGCCTGACGGCGAGGCGACATACCGCATCGCGGCCGACTGCGGGTGGTGCTGTCATAAGAGGGTGGTTCTTTTCTATACATGTGTAATTTAACGTGCATTATGTTTATATATAAATCTAGTAAAATATTTTAAATGTCCGTGGCAACGCACGGATAGTCTACTAGTAAATGTTGTATTTGGGTTTGGTGCAACGACAAATGTTTTCTCTCTCAATATACCACTTTTTCCCGAGGGCCAGGAGATCCGGGCTTTGGAAATCTCAAAAATTATAAGAAATTTTCGTCCAAAGCATTCAAACAAATTTTGAATTAAAAAAAATCATGCGTTACAGTATATACGATTTAATCCTCCTAATAGACAGACTATTGTCCTTGGACTAACTCTTCAATTCTAGGGAATAACAACTTTGAAGCACACAACTTAGTGTTTATCTCGAAAACTCATTAGTCATATCTGGCTGTTAACCCCACATCATATTGTAACCATAACTATATACATCACTACCAAATAAAGAGGGATGTAAAAGTCCTAAAAAAACCACAAAACAATAGTTGCACTGGCGATCACAACTGCATGCTCTTCCTCCTCTCCATGGCAAGCGCTAGCGCCACCTCCTCTCTCTCGGTCCTCGTCCCTGCCAGTGGTTGCAGGACCAGCAGCATGTCGTCCGACGTCCATGCCTGTGCGACTGAGGGGCCCCTCCGATGTCGTGTTGTCCGCTCAGGTCAGGAGCATGGGCGCGGGCATACGAGTGACAAGCAATGGCACTCACCCGCAGCCGCGGGAGGAGCACGAGGAGGAGCTTCCCACACGAGACATGGATCTCTGCCTGATGACCTTCAGTTACCCAGAGACCTGAAGGAGATGCCATGCCTTCTACGGTGGTGAGCAAAAATGATGCAAGGGCGAAAAGTTCAACCGCAACCCGATCTTGCGAAACTTCTAGAACCTTCCACCCTATTTTGGGAAGGTTCCAAAATGTTATTTCCTTTTTTCTTCCTCTTTCCTTGGCCTTTCTTTCATTTCCCCCTTTTAATCCATTTTGTTTTTTTTCCTTTCCCTTTTTATTTTTTTAATATATTAACTTTTATTCATATTCATAAAAAACTACTGCCTCCGTTCCAAAACTAGTATCTCAACTTTGTACTACTTTAGTACAAGATTGTAGTAAAGTTGAGACACATATTTTGGGACGGAGAGAGTATTAAATACCTGATTTCTTCTGAATATGGGAATATTTTTCATATTCGCAAACATTTTTTTACTTTGTAAACTCTTTTGAAATTCGCGAACATTTTTCATATCCAAGGATAGTTTTAGATTCGCAAAAATAATAATTTATATTTTGTTTTTCGAGTTCTTGAACTTTTTTCATTCACGGTCCATGTAATGGGCGGCCCACCACCATCCCGTGCCTACAAATACAGAAACCAGCCCAGGTCGTCCCGCTTCTGCCCTCTTCAACCGGTCAAACAGAGGCCATCTCCTTTCCCCCCCAAAACAACCGAAGCGCCCGTGCCTCCCTCTGCGCTCTGGCGTCAATGGCGACGGCTGCTTCTGTTGTCTTCACACCGGGTGGCGGCATGGATCGACCGAGTTATCCGCCACCACCCAGGCGTAGCACCGTCCCGGTGCGCTCGCGCGGGAGGAGCGCCCCTGCCAGGCTCGCCTGTTCGCACGCCGGCGAGCGCAAGCAGGCGCCCGTGGAGGAGGAGGCAGTTCTTGCCATGGATCTTTGCGTCGAAGCATTAGGAAACTCTGAGGCGGGCGGTCGACCACATGTACGGGGCCGCCGCACCGGCGCCGTGGTCGCGGAGGCGGAGCTCGAGCTCGAGCTCGAGCTCGAGGAAGGGGTCGGCGGAGACGGCGGACGCGGCGGAGGCGGAGGCGGTGTACTGGTTCAGCGCCGGGCGGAGATCGCGGGCGTTCCCGGCGGGGTCCTCTGTTCGTGCTGCCGGTGGACCACCGCGAGGAGGACGAGGACGCGTACAACGACGATGGCGGACGCCGGCTTCTGTTGATTGGGTTCGGCCTCGCCACGGACGGCATCGCTCCGCACGACGGCGGTGGCGACGGAGACAACGCCGGCGACGACTAGGACGGCTGGGCGGGCGGCGGTTACGGCGGCGGGCGGGTGATTTCTTGGCAGAATCTTTTTCAATTCAGACTGCATTATCTTTCAGAAATTCTGCGAACTCGCAAGCTCTTGTAGCACGATCATCTGAAGGATTGCGTTGGATTCTTGTACCAGTTCTTAAACTTTGGATGTTATCATAGCACGATTAAGCTCTTGTAGAACAGATCATTCTGCGAACTTTTAAGCACAATCGTCTGAAGGATTGCGTTTGATTCTTGTAAACTTTGGATGTTAGATTACTGAATGAAGGGTCGGTCAAATTTGCCTGTGCCGGTGCAATCTGAAGATGTTGGGCTTCCCTTTACTGTAACTTTTTGCCTGGCTCTCTATACAACATTGTACTGCAATTAGCCTATAAAAATGTCTTATATTTTGACATGGAGATAGTAAAAATAATTTGAGGTGCGCATCGATCCGTCAAGGAAGTAATCACAAAAGCATGAGAAAAATTATTAATGAGGTTCATCTATATGACTACATTTCAAAATAGGTTTTCGCTCACAACTAAATAAAGTGCACAATCGAATGATACAAAATGGTGAGCTGACCCTCTTACAAAGCCAATTCCAGAATAACCGAAACACACTACGCTACCGAAGATAACACGAGACGATTGGAGAACAACGTCACACTACTCCCTAATATACCTAAGCTCCACGACAACGCTCTCAGGAGAGATAACGACGCAAAGCGTCGTCCCTGCCGAGTTCATAACGGACAAAGATCTTCACCCGTAACCCAAACATAAAAAGGAGCACCACGACCACGTTTTCAAAGAGATAGCAGCCGCCCGCGGGCGTCATCATCATCGGCACCAAAGCGCAGGGCTTTCGCCTGGTAGCTCCCGCCTGTCTCCACGAGGTCTTCAGGAGAAGCACAACAAGTTCAGATCTAGAAGCATGATTACGGCCCCACGTCACACGTCACACACGCGCTACCACATGTCGCATCTGCTGGGTGGGTCTACACAGCCTTAATTATCCCTTCGTGAGCTATCCCCTCCACCGCTTTTTTTCTTCTCATCTCTCTGCCGCCGCTTCTTTCTACTTTGTCATCTCTGTCGTCCCCTCTCCTTCCTGCTGCAGCCGGACAACTAGAATTTTGGACCTAGAATGCAAAAGAAGAGAAAGCAATTCTCCAGAGCTCAAATTAAAGTGTGGATTTTTTGAGAATTATTTTGGAATGTAGAAGGAATTATGGAGAGAAGAAGTATGAGAGGGGACTCACTAGGGTCCCACACTGCCTGGTGGCGCACCCTACCCCCTAGGCGCGTCACATGGCCGTGTGGCACCCCCTACCATGGGTACTAACGGGATTATGCACCATCACTGCCAACGACTATCATGGCTCGTCGTCATATCTTGTGCTTACTACACACCTCATGCAATTATCACGTCGGGCCTCTGCTGTCCCGGTCAAGTATCTTGGGTAGCTAGCCCACACCACCTCAACCCCCACTGCAGAGTACTATCGGTCATCACCGACCGATGTAGAGTTTCACGTATTCATCGGATCACTAGATCCAAGCACAAACAACATGTCCCCCAGTTTTCTCGCTGAAATAGGCTGTTGCCGTTAACCTACAATGTACCTTCTCCATTAGCCGAGTGAAGGCTTGACTCTGAAGCGCGAGGCAAGATGAGCCAGCCATTTCATGTGCGCGCGCGTTTTTCCTTTTTCTTGTTTTTCGTGTGTGGCTTTTGGTTTTGGTTTTTCTTTTTTTAGTATTATTTTAGTATTTTTTTAACTTTTATCTATTTTTCATAGTTTTCGTAATATATGGTGCACAATTTTTTAATATATGGTAAAAATTTATTTCAAATACAGTGAACATTTTTATAATAGACAACTATTTCTTTGAATAATTTGAATTTTTGTAATATATAGTGAAATTTTTTTATTCATATATGATGAACATTTTTATAACATACACCGTACATTTTTAAAGTACATTGATTTTTTTATATCTACTGAACACTTTTATATATAACACATACTGAACAAATTTCTAAAATATTTTTTTCTATTTTCAATTTTTTTTAAATATCTTGCTCAAAAATAACAATAGCCACTTTTTCAGGGAGTGAAAAACCGACTAAAAACAGAAGAAGAAGAAAATTAGAAAACCGGGTAACAAGCAGAGTGGGCCGGCCAATTTGTGCTGGCCTTCAGCAAAGGCTCCCCTGTTTGATGCCCACGGGCGTTACTCGAGAACCATATCTTGCATATAGCACGATGGAAGGAACTCACGGCTGAAAGATTTTTTTTTCCAGCATAGCTACTGGGTATGTTTCCTGTACATTTTCTGAATAGAGTTTCTAACCTGAAGGAACTTTCGCTTATGGATACATTGTACATTTTATGTACATATCTGAAACATTATTTTTATAAGCGGCTAACATTTTTACAAATATATGTTTCTGATGCCTACTTTTTTCATACACATTGTATAATTTTGCATATATTTGAAATATTTTTTGTACACATGTTTAACTTTTTCAAATACATGATTAACACACACACACACACACACACACACACACACACACACACACACACACACACACACACACACATATATATATATATATAGGGAAAATCCATCCTACCACCCGGTGGTAGTTACCCCACATGTCCCATATACTACCATGTGGTACTATATATACTATATATACTACCATGTGGTACTATATATATATAGGACTCCTCTTTTATACTCCTAAGAGTATGTACTCCCATGTCTAATCAGTTATTGAATTTGTGGATAACCCTGCATGAGGACCGTGGCTATCAAACAACCTCCTATAAAAACGAGCGATCTGGTGCATGGCCATGTTGCATGCATGGTGGCTCTATTAATTAAATATTCGAATTCTCAACTATCTAACCAACTCAACAATGCGTATATACTGCCTTGGATGATGAGACGTATATAGTCCTTGCTTTATTGGACGATAGTTGAACTTTACATGCTCTCCCTGTTTTAAAAAATGAGTACTCCTTGTAAAAGAGGCAGTATGCACCTTCGAGAGCAGTAAGTGCATTATACTTCATTCGCAAAAAAAAGTACAATATACGTCATTATATTTACAAAGCAGTATATGCTTTCCTTGTTACGAAAACAGTATGTACTACTTTAAAAATTAAGTATATATCCTGATAAAAAAAGTGGTATATACTTCAGCAGGACCTCCTATAATTTATTTTCCATTGATGGGAAATGTGAGGATGTCTTTTTCCCAGAAATATATACTTATTTATTCAAAAAGGTATATACTACTATTTTTCGTATACTTTTCATTCACAGAAATATGAATGTCACCAAAGAGTTATGTACAAGTATGACAGCAGAAGTATATATTGCTTGTTGTGAAGGAAGTACATAACACGTTTTGCATGTGAGTACATGCCACCTTTTGTATGTAAGTATATACTTCTTTTTTGTAGGGGGGGGGGGGGGTATATACTTGTTTTTTACGTAGGGAGTAATATATACAACTTTTTTTTGTAAGGGAGTATATACTTGTTCTTTAGTGACGGAGAATATACTCCTAGTTCTTTTACATGGGTATATGCTGGTCTTATGTGAGAGTCTAGTCTCTGCAATGAGTTATAAGAAAAGTTAGATGAAAGTATACAATACAAGAGTATGTGAAAAGTTAGATGAAACAACATGTGTAATACATTTTGTAATGTGGTCGTATGTCTCCGCAGAAAAATACAGCACTTGTTGAAGTGGGAAATGTATGTTCCTTTCCAAAATAGAAAATTCTAGCAGCAATTTCATATTGAGACAATACTGAACATATAAAGAAGATGGCAGCAAGGTGCCGTTCTTGATCCTTCAACCAAAGGTTTCAACATAGTGATTAAACTAGAAACCAGAGGTATTGTTCCTTTTCGTTGGGTATATACTACTTTCCCAAAGAAGAAATAGCAGCTGAAATCACTATTTGTGAATCCATTTGATCATATGTCCACTAACAAAAATAATTAAAGAAATATGTTCATCTGTTTACGGCTGACTCGGCGCCGCTAGCGGTAGGATCAATAGAGTGTGCTGAAGATCGACGATGGGATGCTACGCCATTCACCCCCACGAGCCACATGAATCAATTCTTCCACGTGAGACATCCAGCCTCGATCCAGCAAGGACATCCACAAAGCACCAGAAAATTCTCTCATCCACAAAAATTAACTAGTCAGCAAACAATCAGATCCTGGACGGGGCGCACGCTCCTCTTCAGATCTAGAAGAAAGCAAGACAATTTTGGTTAATGGATTGGAACATGCTACGGATCTACTGTAGAACAGGGAATCAACACGCACAGAACGTCCAAGAGAAATCACTGACCTTTGATTAAAATAAACCTCGGATCCGGCTGGTCTCGCGCTCTCTAATCCGTTGGCCAATGGAAGCTGCAATTTGGATCGGTCGCCGGGGAGTGATAGCGGCGGCCGCCGCGGTTCCGCTCTGACGTGTATCCAGGGGCCGGCTGCTGCAGTTCGGGATGTGTGAAGCCGAGGGAAAGATTAGATGCGAGAGCGCCCGAAAAATCAGTGTGTTTGCTAATTTATATAGTCACTCCTCGGGTTTGACAATTGTGAACCGAGGAAGGAGGGAGTATGTACTCCTAGGAGTACTAACCCATTTTCATATATATATATATATATATATATATATATATATATATATATATATATATATATATATGACAAATGTTTCCTACAAGCAGTGGTAGTTACCACCACTTGCGTTTTGTATGTTGTATGTAGTATCTGTGGATACCGAGAGTATGTACATGTAGTATGTAGTATATAACAATGATTAGGTAGTATATATACTAATTTTTAGGTAGTATGGACCATTTTTTGAGTATGCTCTTTTTTAGTACAAATATATACGTATTTCACAAATATAAAAAAAAGCTATGGGCTCATATGCAATTTTTTCATGTAACTTGCTTTTAAATATCTTAGATATATTATATGAACATATTTAAAATAATACAATAGTATATATAGTACCACATGGTAGTATATGAAACATGTGGGGTAACTATCACTGGGTGGTAGGATGGATTTTTCCTATATATATATGTTTTTGATGTCTACTCTTTTTCTTACACGTTGTACATTATTCGTATACATCAGAAGCATTTTTCTATACATATTTAACGCTTTTCACGCACATTATACATGTTTCCAAATATAATCGTGAATTCAACAAATAGTCTAAAATAAATTTAACTGTTATAGAATTAATGTTACGTACACCATATACATCATTTCACTTTTTTATAACATACACCGAACATTTTTAATGTACATTGAACTTTTTATATATATACTGAACACTTTTATATATAAAACGTACTAAAAAAATTCTAAAATATTTTTTCTATTTTTGAAATATCAAGCCAAAAATAAAAATAGCCAGAAAAACCTACTAAAAACAGAAGAAGAGGAAAGTTAGACAACCGGCTAACAAGCAGAGTGGGCCAGCCAATTTGCGCTGGCCTTCAGCCAAGGCTCCCATGTTTGACGCCCACTGGCTGAAGGATTCCTTTTTTCAGCATAGCTACTGGGCATGTTTTCTGTACACTAGATGACCCGTTGCGCCAATGGCGCAAAAGCCGAGTGTAAGCCAAGTATTGAAAGAGTGTGCATTAACATATTGTTGTTCGAAAAGCATAGCTCTGATACTATAGGCAGCAAGCAAGCGATAGTCATGCACACATGATTGTCATGGTTTGTTTTACATAAGATGATAAGATCAAAAATGATGCACTAAGTCATGTAGGAAAGGATTCTTGTGATCTGTTTAGATTTGATAGGAAATCATGCAGAGGCCTTTGGACATGCAGTTGAAGACGAAAGCATATATTTCTTTTATCATGGTTGTTTCAATAGCATACCACACAGCAGTCTAAGCAGCAAATAACCGATAGCTAAATGCACAGGATGATCTTAGTGGATTACATAAGATCCAAAAGGATGATAACCATAGAAGTCTTGGTAGGCATTTATACTAATATTAAGTTATATAACAAGGGGCTTTTGTAGTTTGCTTATATTGAGTAGACGATCAGGCGCAGACCCTTGGAATTGCATTTAAAAGCGAAAGCATATGCTTGCCCTTTGTTCATGCTAGACGACCCGTTGCGCCCATGGTGCAAAAAGCGAGAGTGAGCCATGAAAGTGAGAGCAATTTAGAGCCAATTAAACAGATACTTAGTACACAACGTTATATATTTCATTACATGGTAGCATGATAGCTCAAAAGAAAGTTATGAAATCACTTGATATTGGCTTTATAAGACAAACTATTTTAACAAAGATGCATCATATAGGTAGAGCTGATCTCTTAACCCCTAGCTGAGTCTTGTATCTGCTACCAACAGGAAAAACATAAAGGTGGTGATATTAGGTAGAGCCATCATGGCATGTTCCATCAATATTGACCATGATTTCATCGTCTAAACAACTCTTCATCTTTGGTTCCTGTAGACCAGGTTTTGATATTGTTGTCCTTCATTTTGCTATATACATTCCAAATCTTTTTTCCTGCCTGCAATTAAGCCATCGTCCTAAAATATATTAGTTCTCCCACACACACACACACCATTTCCTTTGCCTCGGCAAAAGATAAATTGCAAACAGACAAATTTATGGAAAAGCACGTCACCCATATACATAAACATGGTTAGATTAATACCAGCACACAGGCATATCTATTAAATGTTTGCTCTCTCTCACTGGTAGCTTCTAACTATCAGACCCTCCCCTCTGCTGGTACTACCATCCATAAAACTCAATGAGACCTTGAGATCTACCGAAAGGCATAAAACCCCTACCTCATACTTAATACTAATGATGTCACATGCATCCTATGACAAAAAGAACATGCAGAATAGAAGCATGGTAGTAGTGAAATACTTTTTCATAAACCTAATAATGGCTAACATTAAAACGTGATGGTCGAAGCATTTCACATCGAGATATGTTGTCTTTGTTTCCAAAAGAAACCCCACCAAAACATAGTATTCTTGCTCTGGCAGTGAGTGAAACTAGAAAAGACAGCGAGGGAGTACAACAATCCCTTGGCTCACTCATGGTCGGATCCAATTAGTTACCATTCAAAATAAGTTTGTGCCTTTCGATTTGAGATATTGCAGTTGAACAAAGATAGAAGGTCAAAATATATTGCCCTTGGGTATGTGGAATAAAAACAGAGGCTGCTTGTGCAACTGATGCAAGTAGCCAAAGCAAACCAAGCATTAAAATTTAAAACCATTATACTTAGATGGCATATTTTATTGATCCTGATAGCATTACGGTCCAGGCATACCAATGCAAGGAGATACTTAGATGGCGTCTTTATATATAACTGGCGCAGGCGTATCAAGCCTGATAATGGGAAGCACGATAGACTAAAAGCATGAACTTACATCAAAACAAAGCTACGAATGTAGCTTGCGGTGGATTATTTAATCCGACTTTATAAAGAAAACTACATAGCTAGCTATATCATATAGTGCAACTAACCAGCACATAAACAGAAGTGGAATAACTAACTATACAGATTTAGGATAAAATAAATTGATTATATTCTGTATACCACATTGGCAGATTGTATTGCCATTTAGACAATTAAAATGTTGAGCATCCGACACTTCTAGAGTAATTTTACTTGGATGCAACTGTTGTTGTTCCTTCGTAGCATCAATGTTTGGGTCAAAAGAATGTATATGGTGGTTGCCAAGTTCATACATACCACCTCTAATATGTCCGTCTTAGGAACGTCACGCATGACATCATTTTTTAAATCTGGAACAATAGCTTCATGGAGATTGGGCATTGGTGGTTTATTATGCACTCGTATGAACCGGGATCAACAATGCCTGAAGACAATTTATATTTTTTGTTCGACTGCATGCTATACTACTCTATATATTAATCTTCCTGTTTTTACGTTTTTTTTTGCGGGAATCCAATTTTCACATTTTTAGATGGTCTGAGTTCGTGAGGGACACAAACTGAGGTAAATCCAACCTGATAACAAAAATATATAGCATCAAATCCAGCAATGCATGTGTTCGGAGAACAAATACATGCGTACACGTATTCAAAATAAAAATACATGCGTACACTAACACGTTCGTGTGATGGACTCGGATATGTTTACCCGTCTTGTAAACCAGTCCGACATGTGTGCACACACGTTCTCCCAAACCAGCCGCTTTGCTCGTCGGTGCTGGTGCTCCACGTGTACACGTCACCAGTTTTCTCTTCGCTCGCAGGTCGTGTCCATCTCCCCCGGTTTCTCCCCTCCCCGCTGACACAAGACCACACACCCGTCAAAAAAAACACACACCACCACGGCTATGCTTCTTCCCCTGACGGACACAAGGTGGGTCCGGAGAGGAGATTTCTCGATCCCGTACGGAGTGCGCAGGTGGCGGAGGGAGAAGGCAAGGACGGTCGCTTTAGCGCCGTCGTCGTGCGGCGGTGCTTGGGCTGTTGGCAGCGGCGGCATAGGAGACGGGGGAGACGCTAATGTCCGTCAAGGCGTGCTTCGGCAACGTCGCCAACGCGCTCGTCGACTGGGACGGCGGCCGCGACCACTGCCCCTGGCGGGGGTCGTCGCCTGCGACACCAACTCCTTCGCCTGGAGGTGATTCTCTGCTCCTCCTCCATCCACCCTTCCCTCCCCTCTTTTAGTGTCACAGGGGTCTTCAGGATGCTCCGCGGCTGCACAAGCCGACGGGCTATTTCTATTCTTTGGTTCCTTCCTCGCTCGCTGGTTGCTGATAGCAGCCTGGTCTTCCTCGTCGGAGTTGTTTTTCGATTGGTGGCATTATGCGGCAGGCCTCGCTCGCTTGTTTGATTCTTGCATATCTAGCACATATATAAGTTGCTAGGATTTGATGTAAAGAAGCAGGGTGAGACTATTAATTACAAAAGAAGTCCAAAAAATTAGCACATGGGGCAATTTTTCAGTGGCCCATAACAGAAATTCGAATTCTATCCCACATAACTTACCAAGGAGAAACATATACGGACGACCAAGGACAACTTACGAAACTGGTCGGACGAAAACGGACGATATTACTGTCATAAGAAACTTTCACCCCTTTATTAGTTCTCTCTGTCATACTAATTTCAGTTCTACACCACGTTTGATGTTGGTAGTGTCTAATGTTACCACTATACGTCTTGGAAAACTTTTAGGATGATTAGCTGGAGCACTGTGATATATAGTGAGAAAAGCATTTGGTAGGATTATCATTGTCTTCTCATTTAATTCCCCAGCTACCAGCCTAACACTGAAGGTTGCACTGCAACTACTTGGTTCCAAGTTCAATATGGAAATTTGCAGAAAATTTAGGCTGAACAATTTTTATAAAGAATAAAACCCAGTACAGTATAGGATAAGAATTGCCTAGTGCAATCTTAATCGTGTGGCTACCATTGTTGATTGTTTGCAGGAAGCTCAAAGGAAGCAAGACTTCAACAAAAATCTCTGAATGCATTCCAAGCTTCTGTACGGCGTACGTCGTTTCAAAGGGCAAACTGTCATTCGTGCACTCTTACACCTGATGCCTATGAAACACCCAAGACCATATCTTCTTCAACCGTTTCTTCTCCTAGCTCTGGAAGCCTTTCCAGTGCGCCCTCAGGTAATACTCAAGTCTGCATTTGATTTTGTTTTCTGAAAATTGTTGATTACACCTATCAACTGAATACAAACAAAAAAAGTGTATTAGAGTGTTACTAACTATTCTGTCTACAGCAGAGTGGGCTGTCAGAAATGGAACATCAACTGTATTATTCCGCCAGTCATCTCTGCCATCGCAATGTGATCACACACTCGTAAATATAAATAGGTCAATCCTGAAGCTAGCCCTTTAGGCAGTGCTGGCAGCGAGATCTCTTACCATGCTGATACAACCCTGAAGACAAATTCACAATCAATCACATCAGTAGCGCAGCTCAGTAGCAGCAGCAGTGGATATTCAGTTTACAGGAGCTTCCGGGGAGATAGCTTCTGAGATATCTTTGATCTGCAGGAAGAAGTTTCAGAAACTGCAAGAGACCTTAGGCATTCTCATTCCCAGGTAGCTGTTACACCCTGGGCAAAAGTATTTCATTCTATTGGGTACAAACTTTTTTTCTTTTAAGATGATGGAAAGGTTCATCTCTAGGCCTCAGCATCATACGATGCACACTGCCAAAGCAAAATATCACTACATGAAAGCCAACATGTTTACCCAAATGAATGTGCAATTTATGATATTTTTTGGCTAAACAGGATGATATGAAGCTTCAAATTGAGAGTATGAAGGTCAAACTGCGACATATATTCTACAGTTGTGGCTATGGACAACTTTTGGCCAGTCCGGTGTATTCTACAATTGAGGCAATGGAGCACTTTTGACCAGTCTAGTGTATTCTACTGTTGTGGCACTGGAGTAGTCATTATCCACAAAACCAGGTATGTTGTTGTTACCATGTATCTATGTGAACATAAATCGTGAGCACTGGATAATAGTATTTATGATATATATATACAATGTATATTTTTTCCAGTCTATGCTATGACATTGTGAGCCGCATCTATTTTGTGCACATTTTGCTTTGTACTTAAAAAATCCCCCCTCCCTCTTTGCTGCTTGTCATGCTCAGACACCGGCAGATAGGACAAATAAACCATACACAATACATGTACATATGAGCTGAAATACACTGGGCATCCTAAAGCCAACATGGAAAAATAATGAAACAACCTGAAAGAACGAATGCAACAAATGCAAAAGCATATAATAATGAAGGTCAGAAGGTCTATGAAAATTACCTAGCTGTTTTTTGTGGACAAGAATCAGTTATTTCTAGTTTCCTAATTCTGGAGCTATGTGTGAACAAGGCCAGAAGACTAAAATATCAAAAGCTAGCTAAGGACTCATTAGCAGATTTTTCTTGTGCTTGCTATACGTCTCAACCGAACAATAGGCAAAGGGCGTACTTATGAACAGACATAAGCAGACACCATATCAATAGCTAACAGCATCACACAACAACCCAATCACACATCAAGATGGATTGATGGAAATGGAAAGATAAAGTATGCTCTTGCAGTAGAACCAAGTGTAATAATGATTATAAGCACATATATGTACATTTGAAAAAATAGAAGATTAAGAAAGGGGAACATGCATAAAAAAACTTTCGAAAAGTAGTAGTAATTTCACCTCTGCAATAGAGAAAGTACAATTAGTTGGCTTTTCCTATTGATGGCTAATTGCCTGAATAAAAAATGAGCAGTAGGTATAATGATGGTGTTATTTTCTTGCGCAAGCACCAAAACTTCGCCGAGAAGGTAAAATATATTGGGAGCATTGTACCTTCATTTTCCCTATAATCCTTGCCCTTGCTTCTAGACTATATGATGGCAATGCGAGCTAGCCAGCGTCTTCATATTAGTCCGTCCAAAAAGCACACCAAAATTAACAGTTGGATTGATTGTATTATCTCTGAAATGCCATTATCAAAAATTTAGTTGACGCTTAATAGTAAATAGAAGTGCAGGGCTTGCTTATCACACTTACTTAGGACTCATGGGCCTTATCTAATTCCTCTCCAAAGCAAACCATCTCTCTATGCGAAATAGGCAATAGATATAAGCAAAAAATGCTATATACCAAAGAGTATATGACAATCTAAACTGAAGTGCTGCTCACAAGAAACCGAATATGATAACATGTTATTGCTCACTCTAATAATATATAAGGTGTTGGAAAGGAGGGGGTCTATTTTATTTATACAGTTTAGTTTAGTGATTGGTAAAAAATAAGGGCAAGTCCAAACCAGACATGCACGAGAGCCTCAAATACGTCGAGTCACTTTGATTAGATAATAATGAGAAGAAATGAAAAATAGTGGCAAATTCAGCAAAAGGGAAAACAAGTTTTGCATCTACACAACAATGAAGCAAGGTAATGAGCTAAATTAGTGGACCTAGCACATATCTGATTCACTCTACACTTTACGCTTACATAGCATCACAGTAATCTCCACTCATAGGAAACCAAACAAATTGAAGATTAAGATTTGCATATGGTAAATGAAGGAATAAAGCCATACGTGCAAGAGAAATTCGTCGCATCGTGTTGCAAAACCAGAAAAGTAAAACCAAACCCCCTCTCCCAGAGCCTCTTCCCTATGATATTCTTAGACACCATGGGAATGATGGGGTCAAAAGTTTGGAGCTAGCCTGGAGAGGGACACCATGGCACATTGAAAAGGAGAGGCTCTTTGTACAGCAAAACAGCTCAGTGCGCTCGGCAGGCAAGGTTGCGAAAGGAAGAGGAGTACAAAATCATGGCATGTGCTCTACTACACAGAAAAATCCAAAAATGCAGGAACAGGCGTGACTGTGTTCAAGAGAGACATAATTCACCTTGGTCTTCTTGATCAAATTCTTCCTCAAAATTCTTCTTATAGTCTCGACAGGTAACTAAAAGTTGAGGAATCAAAATAAGATTATAAGAGAACCAGAGAATCAAGTAGTACAAATCGAGAGAAAAAATATGCGGACGTAGGTGGGTAGTCTAGATTGGAAAGGAGTGGGAAGTGAAGGGGAGGAGGGGAGAAGCAAAGGTGGGAGGAGTGTTATGCCTTCTACCTGTCAACGCGTGGCTGCAGAGGGTCGGTCGCCTACGCCCGACGCCCGCGTTGCCGTGGCCCTGTCCAGATCGCAGATCGATCGAAGAAACCCGGGTGGCCGCCATCTTCCCAACCCACGAGGCCCCCAAGCCTCTCCTGCCTGGAAGCGCTGCCAGTCTGGTCGATGCCCCACAGGCCGCTGCAAAGAGAGCCAATAGGGTTGTAAATGATGCCAGTGAAGTCTTAGTGCTACCAAGGGCTGCAAGCTAATCGAACACAAGCTTAAACAAGAAAGACACTTGAAGATTTATACCCTGGTGTTCATTATAAACAGAAAAGGTTAGGTGACAACGCTCAAACCTTCAGGTTACAATTTTCATGTTTTCAATTCATTATTAGCACATATCATAACTACAATTGCAGTAATCTTTCCTTTGATTTAAGAATGATGGTAGCTGACTATTTGAGACCTTGTAGAGCAATCAAACAAGAACATATTGCCTATTTAAAAAGAAATACACATCCAACAAATAAGATGTCTGAATCTATCACATTACCTAGCCATCTCCAAACCATCATTCTCCTCAGGTTGGGATCCTATCGAACCAACCAAATCAATCAGCCTCCATAAGTGGCCACTTCCACAAGCCCAGAAGAGCAAGAAATATTCCACAATCATGAGATCACCATAATCATTCAATCAGACAACATAAACAAGAGAGAGAGATGGGGATGGGTGGAACGCAACTTACATGTCAGGGTGGAAGACATGGCGTGCACTCGTGGTGGCGAGGAGGAGCTTTAGTAGGAGACCTGGATGACGGTTGCCCAGGGTTCCCCAAGAAAGATCGCCGCAGAAGGTACCCCTCCTTGCCACACCGTCTAGCAGTGAACACCATGGAGGTCACATGTTCCTCGAGATCCCGCTGGCAACGAGCGCCATCTTCTGAATTTAATCAAGGGAAAATGCTGCATCGAGAGAAAAATAGTAAATAATCACATCCTGAAGAAAATCGAATCAAGGAAGAGTGTGCTTGTCACAAATGACTAATAAAGAGAAATATATTTCACCTATGGCTTTAACCATCGATCTGGCCATGGCGATGCTGTCCATGGAGAGAAGCACATAGAAAGAGGGATGAGATGATAGGGGCATCGCTATAGCCACCGCAAGATCCTTGGTTTCCCCGAGGTCTACTATGCCTTCCCTAGGGAGAAAGAGACCCAGCCAACAACTTGCAGCAAGATTAGCACCTGCAAATAAAAATTGGATGACCCTATAAACCGCCTAGTCAAACCACAAAGGAGAAAAATGGAAAAGAGAAATCAGGGGGAAAGCAGAGCAATGGGGAGGAGAGAGGGCAACACGAGACGTGGGGATGCAGCCCGAATGAGAGGATGGCATCTAGGGTTTTTACCTCCTGCTCTTATCCCCTGGCCAGCCAGGGCTTTCAACAAGCTGCTTCCCACAACGCACACAACATCTTCCCCATTGTTGCTCCTTCCCCCCACCTCCGTTCCTCACCTCAACTGCACAGGCTGCAAACCGTCCTCCGCAACATGGAGTGATGCCCAACGAGGAGAGCGGCAGAGGCCGGTATGGAAGGGGAAGAGGAGGGGTTCGTGGCAGGGGCAGGGATGGAGGAAGGAAAGGGCGGCGGCGCGATCTTCCCCGCGGCCGGCTGCACCCCATTGCTACCGGAGCGCAGTCCCCGCCGCTCTTCTCTGGCACGGATCCACCGCCCATGTGCGCCTCCTTTGGTGGCGACGCCGAGAGAAAAGTGAAGGAGAGGAGGCGGCGGAGGGGAGAGGGGCTCGTGGGGCGAGGTGTGGAGGAAGCGGGGAGGCGGCTGCAGGATTGGCTCGTGGGATAGGGTTGCTTTTACCCAGATCGCGATTGGCGAGCACGCGATGAAGACTCCGCGTACCAAAAGATGAAGGAAACTTAGGTTGACTCCGTGGCCCCACGTCTATTGAGCCCCACCTGCCATCCTCTCCAGAATCAGGAACGAAAGTGAAAAAAAGCGAACGGCTGACCAGCCGCCAGTAGCCAAAAAACGACCGTAGGAGATCGATCGGGTGGTCAAAACCGACGCGCGCTAGCGATGCCCCCAGATGGACGGGTACTCTAGGAGGCTTTATATGTTAGATTTTCTTACTAGGGTTTCCCGCCTGAAGGAACTTTCGCTTATGGATACATTGTACATTTTCTGTACATATCTGAAACATTATTTTTATACACGGCTAACATTTCTACAAATATATGTTTCTGATGTTTACTTTTTTCGCACACGTTGTATATTTTTGCATACATTAGGAATAATTTTTGTACACATGTTTTACTTTTTTAAATACATTATTAACATTTTATATATAATTTTTTTGATGTCTACTTTTTTTCATACACGTTATACATCATTCGTATACGGCAGAAGCATTCTTCTATACACATCTAACACTTTTCATGCACATTATTCATTTTTTCAATTTCATCGTAAATCCAACAAATAGTCTAAAATAGATTTAACAGTTATAGAATTAATGTTACGAACAATGTATACATTATTTCACATTTTTCTAGGGGGTTTCATGGCACCCCTAGATCTGCCTACGGTCTCACACACTAGAAAAGTCTAGGACCGGCATCTTCACCACTTCATATTTCAACCCCTTCTTGTCATCTGTCGCATCGATGAAGATTGTTGAACCTTCACCAGCCTCACCTTTTACTAGCATCTCAGAGAGCATTGTTATCACATTTCTTTCCACCCACCTTCTTATGGGTCTTGCACCATACATCTGTAGGTACAAAAATGGTTACTAAAAGATACTGCCAAAATTATGCGTAAAGAAAAGAAGCTAGCTGTACTAACCGGATTGTGTGACTCCGACATTATGACGTCCAACAAGGCATCGGTTGTAGACAGAGAGATGCCCTTATTGGCTACTCTAGCTACAACGTTCTTAATCTGAATTTTTGCAACCTCTTTCATTTGTTCATAGGAAAGTGACTCAAATATCACAATCTCACTAATCCTGTTGAGAAGTTCGGGCTTGAAGAACTTCTGAACCTGCATAAGCAACAACATGAATGGCAATCAGTAGTAGGAACTGTTGCATGGAGCCTACATGACAATTTGGGATTAACAAACCTTTTCCATGACAAGGTTCCTTGCAACTTCTAATGGCTTTTCTCCAGTCATTTTTGTTGTAAGGTATTCTGATCCAAGATTTGAGGTCATGATGATGATAGTATTCTTAAAGTCAACAGTTCTACCTTTGCCATCAGTCAACATGCCATCATCAAGAATTTGAAGAAAAATATTAAACACCGAGGGATGTGCCTTCTCGACCTCATCAAAAAGGATAAGGCTATATGGATGCCTTCTCACTTTTTCAGTCAATTGTCCGCTATCTTCATATCCAATATAGCTTTATAAAGGAATCAAAGAAGCATTTATATTAGGAAAACTAATTAATTAGACTAAGCATGAAAATATATCTTATTTCTAAGAGGAATGTTAATGCACACGAAAGTAAGTAGTACCTTGGAGGTGCTCCAATGAGACGTGTTACAGACCCAGCAGTAGCATATTCAGACATGTCAACCCGAACAAGCATCTTTTCACTGTCAAATAGTTGCTCGGCAAGAGCTTTTGCAAGCTCCGTCTTTCCAACACCAGACGGGCCTAAAAAGAGGAAAGAACCTGTCGGTTGGCTAGGTTGATCAAGGCCGGCCCTAGAGCGTAACACAGCTTGCGCAACCAAATTGACCGCTTCATCTTGACCAATAACACGCTCATGCAATCTATCTCCAATGTGGATTAATTTGTCCTTCTCCTCTTCACAAAGCGTAGCAACAGGAATTCCAGTCCATCGACTCACAACCTACAAATTATAATTGTTGGAACGTGCATGCAAGACAATCACATCACCCCGCAATAAAAATCATTTTACCAAGTACAATATTATATATATATATATATATATATATATATATATATATATATATATATATATATATATATATAGAGAGAGAGAGAGAGAGAGAGAGAGAGAGAGTACCTGCGCGACATCATTTGGATCAACAATTGCTTTCTTCACTCTATTTGTGGAGCTACTTTTCGGGTTGACAACCACCTTTTTATTTGCATCGTTTAAGCTATTGGGAGTAGTGTTGTCATCTACTAGTAGTTGGTTGTCAATCTGCTTCATCTTTCTGGCTATGAAAGTACATGCCTCATCGATCAGATCAATTGCCTTATCTGGAAATTGACGACCTGATGAAACATACAACAATGAAAATCAAATTAGCAAAGGTACAATGGAGTGAGGGTAGATGAATTGTTGACGCACGTACGTACCGGTGATGTAGCGGGCGCCGAGGTGCGCAGCAGCGACGAGAGCGGCATCCTGAATTTCGTGTCCATGGTGGTCTTGGAATCGTTGCTTTAGCCCCCGCAAGATGGCAATGGTGGCCTCAATGCTCGGCTCCCCGACGTGCACTTTCTGAAACCGTCGCTCGAGCGCAGGGTCCTTCTCCACGTACTGGCGGTACTCGTCAAAGGTGGTGGCCCCCACGCAGCGGATGCGGCCGCGGGCCAGCGCCGGCTTGAGCATGTTGGAGGCGCTGGTGCAGTTGGTCCGGCTGCTGCCGGCGGAGTAGAGCATGTGCATCTCGTCCACGAACAGTATGATCTTGCCGTTGGACGCCTCTGCCCGCTTGATCACGTTCTTCATGCGCTCCTCGAACATGCCACGGTACCGCGTGCCGGCCACCATGGCCGCGAGGTCGACCTCCACCACGCGTGCCCCGACGAGCGCGTCGGGGACGGCCCCGGACGCGATGCGCTGCGCGAGGCCCTCGGCGACGGCGGTCTTGCCGACCCCGGCGGCGCCGACGAGCGCCGCGCAGTTCTTGGTCCTGCGGCAGAGGATGTCGACGACGCGGTCGATCTCGTCGTCGCGGCCGATGACCGGGTCGCCCTCGCCGGTCATGTCCCGGCCGTAGGTGCGCAGGCACTTGCGGGACTGGAAGTAGCTCCACGCCCAGTGGCACAGCGCAGAGGTTGCTAGAGCGACGACCGTGCAGCACGCGCGCTCCAGCAAGAGCTGGCCACTGACGGGCGGGCGTTGCACGGTAATCGCACGCACAGAAGTGACCCTGTCATCACGCGGAGGCGGTTGCCGCCTCTTCTTATTAACCTTCCACCGAATCATCGCTACCTAATTTGGCTAGTAATTTGGGGTCCCGGCAGTCGCAAAATCGCTGCGCCCTCATGACCTTTTATACTACTATATATATATAATATGCGTTATGCGTTATTACATGTAGAATCCGTGTCGGTGTCGCCCAAATCTCGGAGTACGTATACAAATAGGAACCGGCTGACTGATTAGAACCCACAGCCTTGTGCGCGGCATGGTCGGAGACGTCGCACCGGGTGTAGGCAGTGTCCGGCCGGGCCAAGCTCCGCGGCGACCGAGCGGCCCACGTCGGCGATGATGACCTTGCCGCCATTCCTGATGAACTCCGTGGCTGCCGCCTTGCCGATCGATGCCGCTCTTCTCTGCTGTAACTGTACCCATATGGCCATATCGGCAGTATATCATGACGCAGAAGATGATAAGACACTCGAACTCCATGTCCGGTGCGCAACGACGGAGAGTACTAGCAGCCGTGAGAGAAGAGAAAGAAGTTCTGCACCTCTGCTCGCTATTTTTCTCTTCCGGCAATGCTACACGTACAAACAGTTTGCAGGCTTTTACAGGGTGGGTTAGTTTTCATTGGCCAATAGATGAGCGGGACGGCCCACCCCCTGAAAATCAGGGGAGAAGAGGTTTGTCATTGGTTGTTAGATGGAAACAGTTTACAGGCTTTTATAAATCTTTGTATGTCTAGCATTTTTGTTTTCTCTTCACCAACAGTGACCAAGCCTGTGGGTCTTCGGATCAACTTCCGCCGGCCACGCGCCACGCTTGTCTCACGCGGCCACGCAAACCACCCATTGCTAGACACGTGTCTCTAGTGGGTCCCCGCGTGACGCGTTCCTGAGCACTAACTTTCTCTGAATCCCAACACCTCATATGTGAAATCTTAAAATCATGCAAACCATGCAAAGAAAACACTACGCTACTTGTTGCGTCGGGGATGCGTACCATCTTCGTTCCGGGCTCTGGGTACATGGGGCAGACGCAACTGTGGCTCCTCTGCCTCCGCCTTCATCTCCGTTTCCACCTCGTCGAAGAGCGAGTCGGTGTTCGGCTGTTCTAGCGGGAGGAAGCGCTCAGTTGGACTCCATGTACGCCTCATCCTGGATGGACTCCAGGATGGCTGTCTGCTCCGCCATCTTCGCCGCTTGGGTGACGACGAACTCCGACATGGCTTCCTCCATGGTGAAGCCCGCAACTAGCGCCGGCTCCTTCTCCGGCTCCGGCGCGTCCACCTCCTCGGGATCGGCCCCCTCCATGGGCTCCGGCTGCCGCTCCCCCTCCTCCTCCTCCTGGCTCCGGCGAGTCCGGAGGCATGGCCGCTGAGATCCGGGCCGCGTGCCTTGCCTGGATCTTCTCCTCGTTCTGGAAGCGGTGCTCCAGCGTTAGCATAGCCTAAGTGGTCTTCTTATGTCGGGCCGTGTTGAGCGATGATGGAAGAGGAAGGTGGAGACAGAGAGAAATGTGATTGGGCTGGCGGCACGGAGAGGTAGGAAGAGGTTGTGGCTAGGGTTGGGGACGCTGGCCGACTTAAATAGCCGGACTTTGGCCCCGGGCGATGAGCCAGGGCGGCGTCACGCGGGGTTCACACCCCCACCGGAGGAGATGCCCGTCGGACTGTTAGGTTTTCGGATGATTCCTTATGAGACCCATCCGTCAGTCCGACGTGGCAGACGCGCCTAGTCACTCCTGGGCCTCCCCGTATCTACCCTATATTTAGGCTGGATACGAAGGGCGCCGGTTAGCCCGGGCGTTTGAGACCCGTTTGAAGCGCCCATCTGGGTCATTTTTTTTTACCGTTCAATGACCAGGGCGTTCGCCCGGGCGTAGGAGGGGTGGTTTGAGGTGCCCGGCTATAGCTTTTTTTGTGTCTTCCCTACCGCCCACTCCCTCCCCTACCTCCAGACGCATCTTGCTCCACTTCCCTACGCCATAACATTCTTTGAAATAGGTGGTAATAACTTAGCGAAGTGTATGCGCAACTATTCAGGTTAAGAGTCTATACGAAATAACATTGTATCTAAATATATTTTTAATATGTCATAAATTTATCATGTATGTGAGCTAAAGCTACAAATTACCAAAACAAGATGTAATAAAGTGAAACTGTTTACTATAAATAAGAAACACAAGGCTAGGCTCAGCCCGTGCCTAGCATTCTGTATGGTAGAACTAGTTTCTTGATATATATTTTTCGCGGTTTCTACAGGTGTGCCTTTTGCTGGGTGTTTTCAGAAAAAAAAACTTCTTTTTAATTCTTTTTCATTGATTTGTTAATTCAAGATTTTTAAAACTCACAAACATTTATTAAAGTTTTCAATTTTTAAAAATTCATGAAGATTTTTTCCATTCATGAATATTAAAAAATTCAGAGTTTCAAAAACTGTGAATATATAGTTTTATATTTTCCAAGTCCCCCGAATCGCTCTGACACAGGTTTGATACAAATTTATTTTAGCGGGTTTCCTGAGAGTGAAGTGCTGTGTTTTTCTTTTCCGGGGCTAACGTCAGATATTCTAGCCCAAACTTCGCCTACAAATACATGGGCCAGATTGAATCATCAGAGTACCCCAGATCGGGTTTTTGGAACTAAACCTGGTGAATGAATAGTGTGGAGCAATTTCTTGGATTTCTTGGGATTGAACAACGTGAATGTAGTTTGACTCCCAGGCGCTGGAGTATGGTGGCGTCACACCTACAATTTCCCTCTGATCTCCAATGTTCTTGGATTTATTTGATTTTGTAAGATGAATCTCGTCTGAACCTGTTCATTGGTTTTGTGTGAAAAAAGGGATATATTGGAGATACATGTTTTCAGGATCAAAATCAGTTTCGAAGGATATTCTATTTCCTTCTGATCTCAAATGTTCTTGCATTTTAGTCCATTTTGCATTGACCCCCCCCCCCCTCCCAGCCCCCCAAACAAAATATTTTATTTTAGTAGGTTTCCTGAGAGTGAAGTGTCGCGTTTTTCTTTCCGAGGCGAACATTGGATATTCTAGCCCAAACTTCGCCTACAAATACATGGGCTAGATTGAATCATGCGAGAGTACCCCAGATCGGGTTTTTGGAACTAAACCTTGTGAATGAATAGAGTGGAGTGATTTCTTGGGATCGAACAATGTGAATATAGTTCGACTTCCACGCGGCGGAGTACGGTGGCGTACAATTTCCTTCTGATCTCCAATGTTCTTGCATTTTAGTCCATTTTGCAAGATCAATCTCGTTCGAACCGGTTTATCGGTTTTGTCTGAAAAAATGGGATATACTGGAGATGCATGTTTTCAGGGTCAAAATCAATTTCGAAGAACTATACTCATCTCATCTTGATTGAAATGCCCCCCCCCCCCCCCCCACCCTCCCCCAAAAAAGAAAAAAGAACGACTAAATGTTTTAATTTTGGTGCACAGCCGAATTTGTGGTCATCTGATTCACGTCACGAATCTCAGAGCATGTGGTCGAGTCGTATGAGATGATTTCTCATATTTCAGTTTGGTTGCTGCCCTTGGCCACCTGGCCTGGGCCTGAGGTTTTGATTTTTCTAGGAGCAATGCTACGCACACGGGATGGCTATTACGGATTCAACGGACTGGGCTTAGGTGGACGTTTTCTATTGGAGATTGAAAAGGAGGCGGGGCCCACCCCCTGAAAATCAGGGGGGGCGGGGGGGGGGGGGGGGGGGGGGAGAGATTGATTAACCCGTGAGAAGCCCGTAAATGTCCGTGCGTCTAGGATTTTCGTTTTTCTAGCCTTACCATGCAGCCTCCCGATTGCTGTTTGGAGTGTGAAGACCGACAACGAGCCCAAAATCTGCATGCAAACGGACGGGTTTGTGCCAGGCTAGTCACGCCGTCCCATCGACGCAACGGAAAAGGGACGCCTGGCGAGAGTGGCGTTTTGTCATATGGGAGCACGCGCTCCTAATTTTTGAAATGTGTTTTAAATTATTTTGAAATATTAAAAAAATTGGCGCGTATGTCTCAATATTGTACATGCTCACAAAGTCGTTTCGCGAAAAACCGACAACTTATATGTCGCATGTGAAGAAAACAAAATCCGGTGTTAAAAAATGTTTTTCACAAGACATTCTTTTGTCTTTTTTACACAAGCCACAAAAAATGTTAGTTTTTGTTAAAAAAAATTCACACTTTGAAATATTTTTTTCACGTGCAGGAGCGCGCGCTTCCGGAAACACCAACGGATTCCCGGAGGCCTGGCAGGCTAATTATTTGCCT
This sequence comes from Triticum aestivum, assembly GCF_018294505.1. NCBI lineage: Eukaryota > Viridiplantae > Streptophyta > Magnoliopsida > Poales > Poaceae > Triticum > Triticum aestivum. Next base: position 140,134,596 of record NC_057798.1, on the reverse strand, counting down.
GGGTAGTCCATGCCAGGCTTGCTCCAATTTTTTCAGGCCTTCAACCAAACAAAGATCAGGCAGCATCTAGGTAGGGAAGCTGCAGGCCAGGCGTTTTCAAGCGTGGAAGCGAACCAAACCAGCGTCATCAGGAAAAACTAATTATCTGCCTGGGTAGTCCCCGCCTAAAAGCAATACTTGAAGCGTCATCAGTAAAAATTGTTAAAAGAGAGTGCTAGAAGACCGGCTTCGGCACCAGCCTTACTATCAAGCTCCGACTGAAGATCGACAACGCCATGTTCCGCATTTAAATAAGTTATAGTACATATGCCCGTGCGTAGCAACAGGCCAAATAATTTGTAAAATCTGCTCTGTGTGCTACTACAAGACACTTGAGATATCCAACTATAAAGAAGTCACAAATAAGGTTACCCTCGTCTCTGGTGACATTGGAAAAGTAGTCTGTGCGGTGAGGTGGAAGAAAAAATTGGCATATACTCAAATTTAATGAGGATTATTAGATGTCGCTCAGTTCGCAAAACTACTCCACATGCCATAATTCACCACTTCTTTTATCCGACCGTGACAAACGTCATAAATAAGTTACTCTCATTTGTATTGACATTGTGAAAGTAATGTTATTGTCATCATGTCTAGTATAATTTTATTCGTGCGTTGCAACGGAGGTATAATATTCTAGTTGTTAAACATCAATTGTCAAACATACTCCCTCAGGATCCTCATACACATCAAACATCATTGTCTACGTACATCACATAAATCAAGATATTTCATCTATGAGAAAAACAACAAACTTTTTTGCTTCCTTGCAAAGAAGTTCAGAAAAAAGTAACAAATTTCTTGCTTAGGTGAACTGAGCAGGCTACATATGCAAAATTGTGGATAAATTTTAGGACATGGTCATGAATGACACCAGCCATTTAAGTATACTATCACAATATGTTCTGTAAACATTTCAAATTGCGAGAAACAACTAATTCAGGAATTGATGTCATATTATAAGCTATACCTTTAAGTCGGTCTGGATCATCATTCTTATGGTTGTAGAACAAATATTTCTTGAGAACTCACAACTAATTATGATTATAATCTAGAGAACTACCTAGTCCTACCAAAGAAACAAACTTCAATTTTGCTAGGGATACATGATGGTGCTACATCCTGGTATCTAGCTACTCATCCAAGATGAGCTCAATAGAGATCCTGTAGACCATTGAAAAAAGCGTCAAACACGGTGGGAACTGGGCAGTATGGATGGATAATAAACATCCAACACAAAGTTCATGAGTATGCATGCTCAAACAAACTTCTAAAATGTTTAAAGAAATACTATGAGTTACAGGTTCATGTGTAACTACTAAATAAACTTACTGGCATGAAGGATAGATATGTCAAGTTCCCAAGAGCACAACGAGTGAAGCTATTGGTTGATTAGCTATGATGAAAATAATTATAGGCTAACTCGATGCATCTTTAATGAACATTTAAAAGAATGCAAGAATATTGAAGTACATGTATTCCAAATAATTTAAATTTATATCTTGAGAACATATATTATTAATGTCCCGGCCGTAGGTGCGCAGGCACTTGCGGGACTGGAAGTAGCTCCACGCCCAGTGGCACAGCGCAGAGGTTGCTAGAGCGACGACCGTGCAGCACGCGCGCTCCAGCAAGAGCTGGCCACTGACGGGCGGGCGTTGCACGGTAATCGCACGCACAGAAGTGACCCTGTCATCACGCGGAGGCGGTTGCCGCCTCTTCTTATTAACCTTCCACCGAATCATCGCTACCTAATTTGGCTAGTAATTTGGGGTCCCGGCAGTCGCAAAATCGCTGCGCCCTCATGACCTTTTATACTACTATATATATATAATATGCGTTATGCGTTATTACATGTAGAATCCGTGTCGGTGTCGCCCAAATCTCGGAGTACGTATACAAATAGGAACCGGCTGACTGATTAGAACCCACAGCCTTGTGCGCGGCATGGTCGGAGACGTCGCACCGGGTGTAGGCAGTGTCCGGCCGGGCCAAGCTCCGCGGCGACCGAGCGGCCCACGTCGGCGATGATGACCTTGCCGCCATTCCTGATGAACTCCGTGGCTGCCGCCTTGCCGATCGATGCCGCTCTTCTCTGCTGTAACTGTACCCATATGGCCATATCGGCAGTATATCATGACGCAGAAGATGATAAGACACTCGAACTCCATGTCCGGTGCGCAACGACGGAGAGTACTAGCAGCCGTGAGAGAAGAGAAAGAAGTTCTGCACCTCTGCTCGCTATTTTTCTCTTCCGGCAATGCTACACGTACAAACAGTTTGCAGGCTTTTACAGGGTGGGTTAGTTTTCATTGGCCAATAGATGAGCGGGACGGCCCACCCCCTGAAAATCAGGGGAGAAGAGGTTTGTCATTGGTTGTTAGATGGAAACAGTTTACAGGCTTTTATAAATCTTTGTATGTCTAGCATTTTTGTTTTCTCTTCACCAACAGTGACCAAGCCTGTGGGTCTTCGGATCAACTTCCGCCGGCCACGCGCCACGCTTGTCTCACGCGGCCACGCAAACCACCCATTGCTAGACACGTGTCTCTAGTGGGTCCCCGCGTGACGCGTTCCTGAGCACTAACTTTCTCTGAATCCCAACACCTCATATGTGAAATCTTAAAATCATGCAAACCATGCAAAGAAAACACTACGCTACTTGTTGCGTCGGGGATGCGTACCATCTTCGTTCCGGGCTCTGGGTACATGGGGCAGACGCAACTGTGGCTCCTCTGCCTCCGCCTTCATCTCCGTTTCCACCTCGTCGAAGAGCGAGTCGGTGTTCGGCTGTTCTAGCGGGAGGAAGCGCTCAGTTGGACTCCATGTACGCCTCATCCTGGATGGACTCCAGGATGGCTGTCTGCTCCGCCATCTTCGCCGCTTGGGTGACGACGAACTCCGACATGGCTTCCTCCATGGTGAAGCCCGCAACTAGCGCCGGCTCCTTCTCCGGCTCCGGCGCGTCCACCTCCTCGGGATCGGCCCCCTCCATGGGCTCCGGCTGCCGCTCCCCCTCCTCCTCCTCCTGGCTCCGGCGAGTCCGGAGGCATGGCCGCTGAGATCCGGGCCGCGTGCCTTGCCTGGATCTTCTCCTCGTTCTGGAAGCGGTGCTCCAGCGTTAGCATAGCCTAAGTGGTCTTCTTATGTCGGGCCGTGTTGAGCGATGATGGAAGAGGAAGGTGGAGACAGAGAGAAATGTGATTGGGCTGGCGGCACGGAGAGGTAGGAAGAGGTTGTGGCTAGGGTTGGGGACGCTGGCCGACTTAAATAGCCGGACTTTGGCCCCGGGCGATGAGCCAGGGCGGCGTCACGCGGGGTTCACACCCCCACCGGAGGAGATGCCCGTCGGACTGTTAGGTTTTCGGATGATTCCTTATGAGACCCATCCGTCAGTCCGACGTGGCAGACGCGCCTAGTCACTCCTGGGCCTCCCCGTATCTACCCTATATTTAGGCTGGATACGAAGGGCGCCGGTTAGCCCGGGCGTTTGAGACCCGTTTGAAGCGCCCATCTGGGTCATTTTTTTTTACCGTTCAATGACCAGGGCGTTCGCCCGGGCGTAGGAGGGGTGGTTTGAGGTGCCCGGCTATAGCTTTTTTTGTGTCTTCCCTACCGCCCACTCCCTCCCCTGCCTCCAGACGCGTCTTGCTCCACTTCCCTACGCCATAACATTCTTTGAAATAGGTGGTAATAACTTAGCGAAGTGTATGCGCAACTATTCAGGTTAAGAGTCTATACGAAATAACATTGTATCTAAATATATTTTAATATGTCATAAATTTATCATGTATGTGAGCTAAAGCTACAAATTACCAAAACAAGATGTAATAAAGTGAAACTGTTTACTATAAATAAGAAACACAAGGCTAGGCTCAGCCCGTGCCTCGCATTCTGTATGGTAGAACTAGTTTCTTGATATATATTTTTCGCGGTTTCTACAGGTGTGCCTTTTGCTGGGTGTTTTCAGAAAAAAAAACTTCTTTTTAATTCTTTTTCATTGATTTGTTAATTCAAGATTTTTAAAACTCACAAACATTTATTAAAGTTTTCAATTTTTAAAAATTCATGAAGATTTTTTCCATTCATGAATATTAAAAAATTCAGAGTTTCAAAAACTGTGAATATATAGTTTTATATTTTCCAAGTCCCCCGAATCGCTCTGACACAGGTTTGATACAAATTTATTTTAGCGGGTTTCCTGAGAGTGAAGTGCTGTGTTTTTCTTTTCCGGGGCTAACGTCAGATATTCTAGCCCAAACTTCGCCTACAAATACATGGGCCAGATTGAATCATCAGAGTACCCCAGATCGGGTTTTTGGAACTAAACCTGGTGAATGAATAGTGTGGAGCAATTTCTTGGATTTCTTGGGATTGAACAACGTGAATGTAGTTTGACTCCCAGGCGCTGGAGTATGGTGGCGTCACACCTACAATTTCCCTCTGATCTCCAATGTTCTTGGATTTATTTGATTTTGTAAGATGAATCTCGTCTGAACCTGTTCATTGGTTTTGTGTGAAAAAAGGGATATATTGGAGATACATGTTTTCAGGATCAAAATCAGTTTCGAAGGATATTCTATTTCCTTCTGATCTCAAATGTTCTTGCATTTTAGTCCATTTTGCATTGACCCCCCCCCCCCTCCCAGCCCCCCAAACAAAATATTTTATTTTAGTAGGTTTCCTGAGAGTGAAGTGTCGCGTTTTTCTTTCCGAGGCGAACATTGGATATTCTAGCCCAAACTTCGCCTACAAATACATGGGCTAGATTGAATCATGCGAGAGTACCCCAGATCGGGTTTTTGGAACTAAACCTTGTGAATGAATAGAGTGGAGTGATTTCTTGGGATCGAACAATGTGAATATAGTTCGACTTCCACGCGGCGGAGTACGGTGGCGTACAATTTCCTTCTGATCTCCAATGTTCTTGCATTTTAGTCCATTTTGCAAGATCAATCTCGTTCGAACCGGTTTATCGGTTTTGTCTGAAAAAATGGGATATACTGGAGATGCATGTTTTCAGGGTCAAAATCAATTTCGAAGAACTATACTCATCTCATCTTGATTGAAATGCCCCCCCCCCCCCCCCCACCCTCCCCCCAAAAAAGAAAAAAGAACGACTAAATGTTTTAATTTTGGTGCACAGCCGAATTTGTGGTCATCTGATTCACGTCACGAATCTCAGAGCATGTGGTCGAGTCGTATGGTTGCTGCCCTTGGCCACCTGGCCTGGGCCTGAGGTTTTGATTTTTCTAGGAGCAATGCTACGCACACGGGATGGCTATTACGGATTCAACGGACTGGGCTTAGGTGGACGTTTTCTATTGGAGATTGAAAAGGAGGCGGGGCCCACCCCCTGAAAATCAGGGGGGGGGGGGGGGGGGGGGGGGGGGGGGGAGAGATTGATTAACCCGTGAGAAGCCCGTAAATGTCCGTGCGTCTAGGATTTTCGTTTTTCTAGCCTTACCATGCAGCCTCCCGATTGCTGTTTGGAGTGTGAAGACCGACAACGAGCCCAAAATCTGCATGCAAACGGACGGGTTTGTGCCAGGCTAGTCACGCCGTCCCATCGACGCAACGGAAAAGGGACGCCTGGCGAGAGTGGCGTTTTGTCATATGGGAGCACGCGCTCCTAATTTTTGAAATGTGTTTTAAATTATTTTGAAATATTAAAAAAATTGGCGCGTATGTCTCAATATTGTACATGCTCACAAAGTCGTTTCGCGAAAAACCGACAACTTATATGTCGCATGTGAAGAAAACAAAATCCGGTGTTAAAAAATGTTTTTCACAAGACATTCTTTTGTCTTTTTTACACAAGCCACAAAAAATGTTAGTTTTTGTTAAAAAAAATTCACACTTTGAAATATTTTTTTCACGTGCAGGAGCGCGCGCTTCCGGAAACACCAACGGATTCCCGGAGGCCTGGCAGGCTAATTATTTGCCTGGGTAGTCCATGCCAGGCTTGCTCCAATTTTTTCAGGCCTTCAACCAAACAAAGATCAGGCAGCATCTAGGTAGGGAAGCTGCAGGCCAGGCGTTTTCAAGCGTGGAAGCGAACCAAACCAGCGTCATCAGGAAAAACTAATTATCTGCCTGGGTAGTCCCCGCCTAAAAGCAATACTTGAAGCGTCATCAGTAAAAATTGTTAAAAGAGAGTGCTAGAAGACCGGCTTCGGCACCAGCCTTACTATCAAGCTCCGACTGAAGATCGACAACGCCATGTTCCGCATTTAAATAAGTTATAGTACATATGCCCGTGCGTAGCAACAGGCCAAATAATTTGTAAAATCTGCTCTGTGTGCTACTACAAGACACTTGAGATATCCAACTATAAAGAAGTCACAAATAAGGTTACCCTCGTCTCTGGTGACATTGGAAAAGTAGTCTGTGCGGTGAGGTGGAAGAAAAAATTGGCATATACTCAAATTTAATGAGGATTATTAGATGTCGCTCAGTTCGCAAAACTACTCCACATGCCATAATTCACCACTTCTTTTATCCGACCGTGACAAACGTCATAAATAAGTTACTCTCATTTGTATTGACATTGTGAAAGTAATGTTATTGTCATCATGTCTAGTATAATTTTATTCGTGCGTTGCAACGGAGGTATAATATTCTAGTTGTTAAACATCAATTGTCAAACATACTCCCTCAGGATCCTCATACACATCAAACATCATTGTCTACGTACATCACATAAATCAAGATATTTCATCTATGAGAAAAACAACAAACTTTTTTGCTTCCTTGCAAAGAAGTTCAGAAAAAAGTAACAAATTTCTTGCTTAGGTGAACTGAGCAGGCTACATATGCAAAATTGTGGATAAATTTTAGGACATGGTCATGAATGACACCAGCCATTTAAGTATACTATCACAATATGTTCTGTAAACATTTCAAATTGCGAGAAACAACTAATTCAGGAATTGATGTCATATTATAAGCTATACCTTTAAGTCGGTCTGGATCATCATTCTTATGGTTGTAGAACAAATATTTCTTGAGAACTCACAACTAATTATGATTATAATCTAGAGAACTACCTAGTCCTACCAAAGAAACAAACTTCAATTTTGCTAGGGATACATGATGGTGCTACATCCTGGTATCTAGCTACTCATCCAAGATGAGCTCAATAGAGATCCTGTAGACCATTGAAAAAAGCGTCAAACACGGTGGGAACTGGGCAGTATGGATGGATAATAAACATCCAACACAAAGTTCATGAGTATGCATGCTCAAACAAACTTCTAAAATGTTTAAAGAAATACTATGAGTTACAGGTTCATGTGTAACTACTAAATAAACTTACTGGCATGAAGGATAGATATGTCAAGTTCCCAAGAGCACAACGAGTGAAGCTATTGGTTGATTAGCTATGATGAAAATAATTATAGGCTAACTCGATGCATCTTTAATGAACATTTAAAAGAATGCAAGAATATTGAAGTACATGTATTCCAAATAATTTAAATTTATATCTTGAGAACATATATTATTAATGAACTAAGAATCACAAATGAATGCAAGCACACTTAAGTAGCCAAAGATGCTTATTTAGGCTTCAGAGTTACAGCCAGAAAGAAGTAAGCTATCAGTGTGTGTTAAGAATTGAGGGCAGCAATCAAAGTGATACTGCTCTAACCTAAATAATACTACAACCGCCCCAAGCGCCGCGCCGACGACGGCCGGGACGACTCGGGCCCCTCCTCCGATGACGGCAACCGCCCAAGCGCTGTGCCGCGGGCAGTGGGACGACGGCGGAAACCGCCCCAAGCGCCACGCCGACGACCGCCGGTACGCCGCGTGCCCCTCCCCCGATGCGATGCGCCGCGAGGACGACCTCCGCTGGCAAATGTCGTTGCGGGATGGCCACCGGTCCCCGTCGCGCTCCGACCACCGTTCCCCATCGCGCCGCTCCCCTGCCCACTCCGACCGCCGGGGACGCTCGAGGTCCCGCTCTCCAGCCCCTGCCGCAGACTGGCGGAGCCAGCGCCGCCACCCCCCCTCTCCCGTGCGTCGCCGCGACGGCAGCCGGTCCCCGATGCGCGGTGGTCGCTCTCATTCCCCTCAGCGTCCGCAACTGCAGCAGTAGCCCGCGTCTCCTGTTCCTCCCCGTCGGTACCAGCCCCCCCTAGGCGAACCTAACTTCCCTCCCAACGCCAATGGGGCTAGTCGGGGCCGGCAGGGGGCAAAGAAGAAGAAGAAGTGGGGCCTTGGCCGCGGTAATGGCGCGGCGCCGGCCTCTGGACCGTCCCGTGATCCGCCAGCCTCTGCCCTGGGTGCGACGCGTTCTGAGGACCGGTCCAACGACTTCCTGAAGTGCTTCAACTTCAGCCTCACTGGCCACTCTCAGGTCGTCTGTACTTGGCCACAGTGCTGCTACCTTTGCTCGGATCCGGGACATCATGCGTTCCTATGCCCGGACCGCCCGCTGTCGGAGGAGTTGATGATGTACGGGCATGGGATCGAGGGCCTGGTCTACTTCCACATCGCGGTGCCTGACATCCTGGCGATTGTCACCGTGCTGGGTGATGGGGTGGCCTCTCCGGAGATGATCGAGGCAGAGCTCAACCACCTCTACCACTGCAGCTGGGACTGGTAGGTCACCCTGCTAGCCGGCAACCAGCTCTCGGTGATGTTCCCCGACACGGTTAGTCACGACTACGACACCCGCAACGGCTACATCACCCTGGCTCTCAACAAGCTAGTGGTGGACATCTCAGTGCCTCTCCATGATCCCTTGGTCGTGGCCGCGCTAGACACGACATGGATCCTCATCGGTGGCCTCCCTGACATAGCGCGCTCAGAGAGGGTCATTCGGAACATGTCCCGCATCCTCGGCAAGGTGGTCGTTGATACGTCTCCAACGTATCTATAATTTTTGATTGCTCCATGCTATATTATCTACTGTTTTGGGCAATATTGGGCTTTATTATCCACTTTTATATTATTTTTGGGACTAACCTATTAACCGGAGGCCCAGCCCAGATTTGCTGTTTTTTTTCCTATTTCAGTGTTTCTAAGAAAAGGAATATCAAACGGAGTCGAAACGGAACGAAATCAACTGGAGAAGTTACTTTTGGAAGGAAAGCTACCGGATGGACTTGGACCCCACGTCAGGAAAGGAGGGAGGTGGCCACGAGGGTGGGGGGCGCCCCCCTGCCTCGTAGGCCCCCTGAAGCTCCACCGACGTACTTCCTGCACCCATATATACCTACGTACCCTAAAACTTCCAGAGAGGAGAATAGATCGGGAGTTCCGCCGCCGCAAGCCTCTGTAGCCACCAAAAGTCAATCGGGACCCTATTCCGGCACCCTGCCGGAGGGGGGAACCCTCACCGGTGGCCATCTTCATCATCCCGGCGATCTCCATGACGAGGAGGGAGTAGTTCACCCTCGGGGCTGAGGGTATGTACCAGTAGCTATGTGTTTGATCTCTCTCTCTCTCGTCTTCTTGATTTGGCATTATCTTGATGTATCGCGAGCTTTGCTATTATAGTTGGATCTTATGTTGCTTCTCCCCCTCTACTCTCTTGTAATGGATTGAGTTTTCCCTTTGAAGTAATCTTATCGGATTGAGTCTTTAATGATTTGAGAACACTTGATGTATGTCTTGCTGTGCGTATCTGTGGTGACAATGGGATATCACCTGATTCACTTGATGTATGCTTTGGTGATCAACTTGCGGGTTCCGCCCATGAACCTATGCATAGGGGTTGGCACACGTTTTCGTCGTGATTCTCCGGTAGAAACTTTAGGGCACTCTTTGAGGTTCTATGTGTTGGTTGAATAGATGAATATGAGATTGTGTGATGCATATCGTATAATCATACCCACGTATACTTGAGGTGACATTGGAGTATCTAGGTGACATTAGGGTTTTGGTTGATTTGTGTCTTAAGGTGTTCTTCTAGTATGAACTCTAGGGATGTTTGTGACACTTATAGGAATAGCCCAACGGATTGATTGGAAAGAATAACTTTGAGGTGGTTTCGTACCCTACCATAATCTCTTCGTTTGTTCTCCGCTATTAGTGACTTTGGAGTGACTCTTTGTTGCATGTTGAGGGATAGTTATATGATCCAGTTATGTTATTATTGTTGAGAGAACTTGCACTAGTGAAAGTATGAACCCTAGGCCTTGTTTCCTAGCATTGCAATACCGTTTACGCTCACTTTTATTGTTTGCTACCTTGCTGTTTTTACATTTTCAGATTACAAAAACCTATATCTACCATCCATATTGCACTTGTATCACCATCTCTTCGCCAAACTAGTGCACCTATGTAATTTGCCATTGTATTGGGTGTGTTGGGGACACAAGAGACTCTTTGTTATTTGGTTGCAGGGTTGTTTGAGAGAGACCATCTTCAACCTACGCCTCCCACGGATTGATAAACCTTAGGTCATCCACTTGAGGGAAATTTGCTACTGTCCTACAAACCTCTGCACTTGGAGGCCCAACAACGTCTACAAGAGGAAGGTTGCGTAGTAGACATCAAGCTCTTTTCTAGCGCCGTTGCCGGGGAGGTGAGTGCTTGAAGGTATATCTTTAGATCTTGCAGTCGAATCTTTTTGTTTCTTGTTTTAGCACTAGTTTAGTTTATAAAAGGAAACTACAAAAAAATGGAATTGAGTTTGTCTCATACGCTTCATCTTTTTAATATCTTTCATGAGTATGATGGAAAGGATAATTGTGCTCAAGTGCTAGAAGAAGAAATCTCTAAAATGTTTGGCACTAAATCTTTGAATGATGAGCATTATTGCAATGTTGTTAGTATGAACTCCTTGAATATCCATAGTACTAATGATGATTGCACTAGTTATGATGAAAATGCCTCCTATAAACATGTCAATTTTTGTGGAGTGCATTGGGTTTGTAAGTACACACCAAATAGGTAAGATAGATATTGCAAGAGGCATAAGTACTTAGAAACCAAATTGTTGCAAGAAGAGCTAGATGAATGTGCTGAAAATTTATTTTTTCTTAGCCATACTTGTGAACTTTGCAATGAACGTGATCATTTTAGCACCCAATGCAAATTGTTTCATGATAGTATCGTGTCCAAAAATTGTGATGACTTGATTTCCCTTGCACATCATAATGAACTTAGTTTGCTCTTGGGTTATGAAGAAATTAAAAGTATAACTAAGGGTATTCCAAAATTTTCCCTTGATAAAGTTCTTCATTTTGATCTAGAGAAAATTTATATGTATTGTGCAGTGAATTGTATTGAAAATCCTTATATTGCCAACTACATAAAGAAAAGAAAAAAAAATAAAGGATGAAGAGAATACTAATGAAAGGGAAGAGACTTCCCAATATTCTCCTATTATTTCTTATGATGAATCAGATAACGAGGAGGAGCCTTCTATTCAACCAATCTCATTAATAAGGAGCTACAAAAAGAGGATTGAACACACACATGATGTGGTGAAGAAGAAGAAAAGAAAAAGGAAGAGAGGTAAAAAGGTATCTCTCCCAAATAATGTTGCTCCTATTATTGTTGTGCCTCATGAAAATGAATCAAAAATAATTGTGGAAGATGATGCACTTGATGATGATCTCGTTATGCCTATTGCTTGTTGTGATGATTATGATTGGGAAGATAATGATACCCCTTATGATCTTGAAAATCTTTTTGGCACTTGCTTGGAAGAATATGATAATTGCTATACTATTGGTGCTATCCATACTATTCATGATGAGAGTGATTATGCTTATGATATGAAAAGGCCCAAACTTGGGAATGCTATGTTTAATGAAGATGATATTTTTGAGAATATATTTGCTGCAATTAATGTTTGTCCCAAGCTTGGGGATGCTACGTTTAATGAAGATGATATTTTTAGCCTCCCAAGTTTTGATATGCAAAGTTGTTATGATTATAGCATGCCTTCTACCTATGATGATTATATTGATGAAAGTGGGTTTGGAAGAGTGTCAACTTTAGGAAGTAGTGATCCCACAATATTGGAGGATGTTGAATCTTATAATATTTATGAAAGTGGATTTGGAGAGGTCATGACTTTATTTAGTGATGTATCCACTATTTCGGAAGAGGTTTCAATTGATTATGATGAGAACAAAGTTGCAACTTATGATGATTATTGTGATGAAACTTATGCTATAAGGAGTAGTGATGATTATATTTATAAAACTTGTCATGATTATGAGTACCCTTTCTCTGAACAATACTCTTTTAATGTGGAAACAATTTATAGTATTCAAGTCTCTTATGATACTCCCACTATTCCGAATGAGAAGAATTTTGCTTATGTGGAGAGTAATAAAATTTCTATGCTAGTAGATCATGAAAAGAATGATTTAGGTGCTGGTTATATTGTTGAATTCATTCATGATGCTACTGAAAATTATCATGAGGGAGGAAAATATTCTTGTAGGAATTGCAATAATATCAAGTTTCCTCTCTATGTGCTTAAAGTTTTAAGGTTATGCTTGTTTTGCCTTCCTATGCTAGTTGATTCTTGTTCCCATAAGTTGTTTGCTCACAAAATCCCTATGCATAGGAAGTGGGTTAGACTTAAATGTGCTAGTCATATTCTTCATGATGCTCTCTTTGTGTTTCAATTCTTATCTTTTATGTGAGCATCATTGAAATCATCATGCCTAGCTAGGGGCGTTAAATGATAGCGCTTGTTGGGAGGCAACCCAATTTTATTTTAGTTTCTCGCTTTTTGGTTATGTTTAGTAATAAATAATCCATATAGATTCTGTTTAGATGTGGTTTTATGTTTTAATTAGTGTTTGTGCCAAGTAGAACCTTTGGAAAGACTTGGGTGAAGTCTTTATGATCATGCTGTAAAAAACAGAAACTTTAGCGCTCACAAGATTAGCTAGAACGTTTTATTGGAGAGTGATATTTAGTTGATTCTTTTTGAAGATGATTACTAGACAAATTCCTCAGGTCTAAAAATTTATTTTAGAATTTTTGGAGTTCCAGAAGTTTGCGTTAGTTACAGATTACTACAGACTGTTCTGTTTTTTGACAGATTCTGTTTTTCGTGTGTTGTTTGCTTATTTTGATGAATCTATGGCTAGTAAAATAGTTTATAAACCATAGAGAAGTTGGAATACAGTAGGTTTAACACCAATACAAATAAAGAATGAGTTCATTACAGTAGCTTGAAGTGGTGTTTTGTTTTCTTTCGCTAACGGAGCTCACGAGTTTTCTGTTAAGTTTTGTGTTGTGAAGTTTTCAAGTTTTGGGTAAAGATTCAATGGACTATGGAATAAGGAGTGGCAAGAGCCTAAGCTTGGGGATGCACAAGTCAACCCAAGGTAATACTCAAGGATAACCAAGAGCCTAAGCTTGGGGATGCCCCGGAAGGCATCCCCCCTTTCATCTTCGTTCATCGGTAACTTTACTTGGAGCTATATTTTTATTCACCACATGATATGTGTTTTGCTTGGAGCGTCATTTTATTTTCTTTAGTTTTGCTTTCTGTTGAAATAAAGTACTAACATCTGAAATTATTAAATGGGAGAGTCTTTGCATAGTTGCATAATTATTTGACTACTCATTGATCTTCACTTATATCTTTCGGAGTAGTTTGTTGTTTGCTCTAGTGCTTCACTTATATCTTTTAGAGCACGGTGGTGGGTTTGTTTTATAGAAACTATTGATCTCTCATGCTTCACTTAGATTATTTTGAGAGTCTTAAATAGCATGGTAATTTGATTAAATAATCCTAATATGCTAAGCATACAAGATTTGTAAGAATTCTTATGAGTGCGTTGAATACTATGAGAAGTTTGATGCTTGATAATTGTTTTGAGATATAAAGATGGTGATATTAGAGTCATGCTAGTTGAGTAGTTGTGAATTTGAGAAATACTTGTGTTAAAGTTTGTGATTCCCGTAGCATGCACGTATGGTGAACCGTTATGTGATGAAGTCGGAGCATGATTTATTTATTGATTGTCTTCCTTATGAGTGGCGGTCGGGGACAAGCGATGGTCTTTTTCTACCAATCTTTCCCCCTAGGAGCATGCACGTAATACTTTGCTTTGATACCTTGTAGATTTTTGCAATAAGTATATGAGTTCTTTATGACTAATGTTGAGTCCATGGATTATACGCACTCTTCTTCCTAGCCTCTCTAATACCGCGCACTTTCACCGGTATCATACACCCACCATATACCTTCCTCAAAACAGCCACCATACCTACCTACCATGGCATTTCCATAGCCATTCCGAGATATATTGCCATGCAACTTTCCACCGTTCCGTTTATTAGGACACGCTCCATCATTGTCATATTGCTTTGCATGATCATGTAGTTGACATTGTATTTGTGGCAAAGCCACCGTTCATAATTCTTTCATACATGTCACTCTTGATTCATTGCATATCCCGGTACACCGCCGGAGGCATTCATATAGAGTCATATTTTGTTCTAAGTATCGAGTTGTAATTGTTGAGTTGTAAGAAAATAAAAGTGTGATGATCATCATTTTTAGAGCATTGTCCCAGTGAGGAAAGGATGATGGAGACTATGATCCCCCCACAAGTCGGGATGAGACTTCGGACAAAAATAAAAAAAAGAAAAAAAAGAGGCCATAAAAAAAGAGAAAAGGCCCAAATAAAAAAAATAAAAATAAAAAAAATGAGAGAAAAAGAGAGAAGGGACAATGCCACTATCCTCTTACCACGCTTGTGCTTCAAAGTAGCACCATGATCTTCATGATAGAGAGTCTCCTATGTTGTCACTTTCATATACTAGTGGGAATTTTTCATTATAGAACTTGGCTTGTATTTCCAATGATGGGCTTCCTCAAAATGCCCTAGGTCTTCGTGAGCAAGCGAGTTGGATGCACACCCACTTAGTTTCTTTTGTTGAGATTTCATATACTTATAGCACTAGTGCATCCGTTGCATGGCAATACCTACTCACTCACATTGATATCTATTGATGGGCATCTCCATAGCTCGTTGATACGCCTAGTTGATGTGAGACTATCTTCTCCTTTTTGTCTTCTCCACAACCACCATTCTATTCCACATATAGTGCTATGTCCATGGCTCACGCTCATGTATTGCGTGAAGATTGAAAAAGTTTGAGAATGTCAAAAGTATGAAACAATTGCTTGGCTTGTCATCGGGGTTGTGCATGATTTAAATACTTTGTGTGGTGAACATAGAGCATAGACAGACTATATGATTTTGTAGGGATAACTTTCTTTGGCCATGTTATTTTGAGAAGACATAATTGCTTTGTTAGTCTGCTTGAAGTATTATTATTTTTATGTCAATATTAAACTTTTGTCTTGAATCTTTCAGATCTGAATATTCATACCACAAGTAAGAAGAAATACATTGAAATTATGCCAAGTAGCACTCCGCATCAAAATTATCTTTTTTATCATTTACCTACTCGAGGACGAGCAGGAATTAAACTTGGGGATGCTTGATACGTCTCCAACGTATCTATAATTTTTGATTGCTCCATGCTATATTATCTACTGTTTTGGGCAATATTGGGCTTTATTATCCACTTTTATATTATTTTTGGGACTAACCTATTAACCGGAGGCCCAACCCAGATTTGTTGTTTTTTTTCCTATTTCAGTGTTTCGAAAAAAAGGAATATCAAACGGAGTCGAAACGGAACGAAATCAACTAGAGAAGTTATTTTTGGAAGGAAAGCTACCGGATGGACTTGGACACCACATCAGGAAAGGAGGGAGGCGGCCACGAGGGTGGGGGGCGCGCCCACCCCCCTAGGGCGCGCCCCCTGCCTCGTGGGTCCCCCGAAGCTCCACCAACATACTTCCTGCACCCATATATACCTACGTACCCTAAAACTTCCAGAGAGGAGAATAGATCGGGAGTTCTGCCGTCGCAAGCCTCTGTAGCCACCAAAAGACAATCGGGACCCTATTCAGGCACCCTGCCAGAGGGGGGAACCCTCACCGGTGGCCATCTTCATCATCCCGGCGATCTCCATGACGAGGAGGGAGTAGTTCACCCTCGGGGCTGAGGGTATGTACCAGTAGCTATGTGTTTGATCTCTCTCTCTCTCTCTCTCTCTCTCTCGTGTTCTTGATTTGGCACGATCTTGATGTATCGCGAGCTTTGCTATTATAGTTGGATCTTATGTTGCTTCTCCCCCTCTACTCTCTTGTAATGGATTGAGTTTTCCCTTTGAAGTAATCTTATCGGATTGAGTCTTTAATGATTTGAGAACACTTGATGCATGTCTTGCCGTGCGTATCTGTGGTGACAATGGGATATCACCTGATTCACTTGATGTATGTTTTGGTGATCAACTTGCGGGTTCCGCCCATGAACCTATGCATAGGGGTTGGCACACGTTTTCGTCGTGATTCTCCGGTAGAAACTTTAGGGTACTCTTTGAGGTTCTATGTGTTGGTTGAATAGATGAATATGAGATTGTGTGATGCATATCGTATAATCATACCCACGGATACTTGAGGTGACATTGGAGTATCTAGGTGGCATTAGGGTTTTGGTTGATTTGTGTCTTAAGGTGTTATTCTAGTACGAACTCTAGGGCTGTTTGTGACACTTATAGGAATAGCCCAACGGATTGATTGGAAAGAATAACTTTGAGGTGGTTTCATACCCTACCATAATCTCTTCGTTTGTTCTCCGCTATTAGTGACTTTGGAGTGACTATTTGTTGCATGTTGAGGGATAGTTATATGATCCAGTTATGTTATTATTGTTGAGAGAATTTGCACTAGTGAAAGTATGAACCCTAGGCCTTGTTTCCTAGCATTGCAATACCGTTTACGCTCACTTTTATCGTTTGCTACCTTGCTGTTTTTATATTTTCAGATTACAAAAACCTATATCTACCATCCATATTGCACTTGTATTACCATCTCTTCGCCGAACTAGTGCACCTATGCGATTTACCATTGTATTGGGTGTGTTGGGGACACAAGAGACTCTTTGTTATTTGGTTGCAGGGTTGTTTAAGAGAGACCATCTTCAACCTACGCCTCCCACGGATTGATAAACCTTAGGTCATCCACTTGAGGGAAATTTTCTACTGTCCTACAAACCTCTGCACTTGGAGGCCCAACAACGTCTACAAGAGGAAGGTTGCGTAGTAGACATCAGTCGTGGTGGATGAGCTCTCTCTCCGGAAGGAGGAGGAGGTGCGAGTCAAGGTCAAATCCCTTGACTCATCCAAGATCCGCGCCACGGTTTGGGTGTTCTTCAACGACCAGGGCTTCGACCTCAGGATCTCCCCTTAGCCGCCCAACCACATTGGCCGCCCTCGCATCCCCGACGACAACTTCTTGGGGGTGGCTGATAATCCACAAGTATAGGGGATCACAACAGTTTTCGAGGGTAGAGTATTCAACCCAATTTATAGATTTGACACAAGGGGAGCCAAAGAATATTTGCAAGTATTAGCAGCTGAGTTGTCAATTCAACCACACCTGGATATTAATTATCTGCAGCAAGGTGATCAGTAGCAAAGTAGTATGATAGTTTTGATAGTAGTAGCAACAGCAATAGTAACGGTAACAGTGGTAGCAATGATTTTGTAGCAGTGCAACAGTAACAATAGCAGTAGTAACTTAGTAAGATCAATATGTAGGAAAATCGTAGGCATTGGATCAGTGATTTGTTGGATGATATTCATCATGTGACAGTCATAACCTAGGGCGATACGACACTAGCTCCAGTTCATAAATATAGTGTAGACATGTATTACGTAAATAGTCATACGTGCTTATGGAAAGAACTTGCATGGCATCTTTTGTCCTACCCTCCCGTGGCAGCGGGGTAGTATTGGAAACTAAGGGATATTAAGGTCTCCTTTTAATAAGGAACTGGAACAAAGCATTAACACCCGGTGAATACATGAATTCCTCAAACTATGGTCATCACCGGGGAGTGTCCCGACTATTGTCACTCCGGGGTTGCCGGATCATAACACGTAGTAGGTGACTATAACTTGCAAGATCGGATCTAGAACATAGAGATAATGGTGATAACATAAACGGTTCAGATCTGAAATCATGGCACCCGGGCCCAAAGTGACAAGCATTAAGCATGGCAAAGTCATAGCAACATCAATCTCAGAACATAATGGATACTAGGGATCAAGCCCTAACAAAACTAATTCAATTACATGATGAATCTCATCGAACTCCTCACCGACCAACAAGCCAACGAAGGAATTACTCACTCCCGGTAGGGAGCATCATGGAATTGGCGATGGAGAAGGGTTGGTGATGACGAAGATCGAAGATCCCCCCTCTCCGGAGCCCCAAACGGACTCCATATCTAGCCTCCCGATGAAGAACAGGAGGTGGCGGTGGCTTCGTCTCGTGAAACGCGATAATTTTTTTCCTTATTTTTTCTGGAAAAATAGGATTTTATAGCGTCAGTTTTAGGGTTCGCGGGGCCACCAGGTGGGGACAACCCACTTGGGCGTGCCCTGGTGGGTTGTGCCCACCCAGGTGCCCCTCTCCGGTGGTTCTTGGCTCCAGAAATTATCTTTATTCATATAAAAATTCCTCGCAAAGTTTCCTTCCAATCCGAGAACTTTTATTTCTGCACAAAAACAACACCATTATAGTTCTGCTAAAAACAACATCAGTCCGGGTTAGTTTCATTCAAATCATGCTAATTAGATTCCAAAACAAGAGGAAAAGCATTAGGAAAAGTAGATACGACGGAGACATATCAACTCCCCCAAGCTTAAACCTGTGCTTGTCCTCAAGCAATTCATGATAAACTGGAAGTGAAAAAGAAAAACTTTTACGAACTCTTTTGCTCTTGTTTGCATAAATAAGCTTAAACAACGCCCAGGTTTACAGCCAAGATTATAACTAATCATGTCGACAATAACTCTTAAAAAATTATATTAACTCATATCAATGACATAATCAGTTAGCGAGCAAAAATAAGATATCTTAAACAACAACACATTGTCAAAACAACCATGATATAATATGACAATAGTGGTATCTCGCTAGCCCATTCTGAGACCGCGAAACATAAATGCAGAGCACCTCCAAAGTTCAAGCAGTGACTAAACATTGTAATTCATGGTAGAAAAGATCCAGTCATGATGCACCCAACATTAGCTACACACAATGCATAAGCATGACATCAGTGTTCTCAGGTTCTGGCGCTTATTTGAGAAGGTGATGACACAACATAAAAGTAAATAGATAGCCCCTTTGCAGAGGGAAGCAGTGATTTGCAAAGGTGCCACACCTAAAGTTTTTAAAATAGAGGTAAATGAAATTTTTAGAAATGTGATGTCTACTACGCAACTTTATTCTTGTAGACACGTGTTGGGCCTGCAAGCGTGGAGTTTTATAGGACAGTAGCAATTTTCCCTCAAGTGGATGACCTAAGGTTTATCAATCTGTGAGAGGTGTAGGATGAAGATGGTCTCTGTCGGTGTACAAAAGTAGGGGCTCTCATTTTTGACCCCTTTACTTGTGCACGGGCAGTTAGAGCCACGCGCCACGACCACTCTTAGCAGGGCAGAGGAGGGAAGCCGGAGAGAGGCCAAAGCACAAGACAACGAAGGCAATGCCAAGACCAGAGACGCAGAGAACAGAGGGGCGAGGTGGACTCCCCCGGCAAGACCCTTGCCGAGGTGATCTCCGCGGCCCCGGCAAGAGCCTTGTCGGGGCAACTTGCCCAACACCAACAGAGCGAACCACCCTTGAGCCCAGGAGTTCCAACACTGCCAACAACTACATTGGAACCAAGGCTCGGGAGGCGCCTCTGTGGTGGCATGCAGATCTTTGTCAAGACCATAAATATGTGAGATCAGATGAGGATCAGAAGACGGCGATCCTCGGCGGGATCCCAGCCGAGGGAATCCACAAGACCTCCCGCAAGCGCCTTGCCGGGGACGACTGCAATGCCCCGACAAGACCCTTGCCGAAGGCATCAGCAGGGCCACTGCCAGGCCCACGCCAGCCAAGGCTCCGCCGCCATTCGCATGCAGCCTGCCAGCCCAACCAGCTGGGCAGGCACCTTCATGGCAACATGCAGCTTCCAGGCCAACTCAGCAAGCACCTACGTGGTGGCATGCAGATCTTCATGAAGGCCCTGCCACCGCGCCACCTCAGCAACCTACCTGCCTACATGGCGTTGCATGCATCGCTGGTCTAGGCGCGTGTCGAAGCGAGGCGGAGCGGCCACGGACAGGACGGGCCTCGTTCCCGCCCCCGATAAAGCTAAAGGACACCTAAGTAGTGCATTTAATGCACTTTGTCCCGTAATGCCGAGCAATAAGCTCGCGCACTGTACACCTTTCCACCTCCTGTGTGCCACTATGGCAACCCCTTTGTGCCTATAAAAGGAGGCCCGAGGCATACTGGAGAGGGATTCGGCTTTTTGGAACTACGCAACCACCGTAGCTAGTTCGAGAGCTCAAGAACACTCAATACATCCACAAAAGCAGGACTAGGGTATTATGCATTTTCGCAGCCCGAACCTGGGTAAATGACCCGTGTGCTTCCTGTCAGACCTGCTCTTCTCACAACTTCGCGCCCACCGACCATAGAAGGGATCCCAGTGATCCCATAGGTGTCGTTCTCACCGACATCTTTGGCGCGCCAGGTAGGGGACGCAGTTGTGAAAATCTGGTCTGATCGAAGCAGCGGCTTGATGGTGGCCGTCGTTCCAAGGAAGAATATGACCAAGCTTGACGGCACCATCTGTGCATGCGAGGTACGCCCGTGCGATGACAGAAAAGCTAAGTCATGCGAAACTTTAAGCAATTTCCTTTTAATATATGAGGTTATTGTCCTCGAAGGTCCTTCCCTATGTATGAAAACCTGCACGCAAAGGGGCCCTTCCGCAATTGGCAACGCGCTTGTTCTGTTTTGACTCCACTCAACAGCTCAAGAGGCCGCGTAGACGGTGGCAGGGTAGCCTTCAACAATTGGCAACGCTCTCGATTCTGACTTGAGTCAAGCTCGATAGTTCGAGCGGCCGTGTTGAGAGTGGTAAGGTGGTTCGCTCGGCAGCAAGCACACCCGGCAGGCTATTGGGGATCTGTCCTCAAGGTCCCGCCTTGGTTTTACGCGCCGGCGAGCTTCCCCGGTTAAGTGGGGTGGACATACAAAGGGAAGATCGAACAAGAAGATAACATGCATTGTATCAAAAGTGCTGCAGAGTTATACACTACAGGAATCTGCTACTTTGCCATCTGCCACGGCGGACGGCAAAGGCATGGATGGCGGACGGCAAAGGTCTTTTCCGTCGGCCGCGGACGGCAAAAGTGGACGACAATGTAAGGGACGGCAAAGAGCTACATTGCCGTCCGCTTCGGGCGGCTGACGGCAAAGGGTCCTTTGCCATCAGCTGCCGACGGCAAAGAATGCTGACGGCAATATTTGCGCTGTTACTCCGTCAGGTGGTTAACGGCAAGCCTTTGCCGTCCGCCACTGTAGGCAAAGTTTTTTTTCCCTCTTTGCCATCCGCCGCTGTAGGCAAAGTGTTTTTCCTCTTTGCCGTCAGCCACTGTTGGCAAACTGACCAAATAGGTCAGCCTCCCAGGAAGCACAGTTGCCTGCCACGTGGCCTCTTTGCCGTCCGCTGCTGATGGCAAAGAGCCCTTTGCCGTCGGTGGCAGACGGCAAAGAGCCTGCATATTGTCTCTTTTTTCCTGTTTTTTTAAATCCAACAATTTTCACAGCAAATATATATGACATATATAGATATATTTCACAGGGCTATTTAACAGCACATAAGTTTCATCGTACATACATATATAGTTCCATCCACTCATACATAGCAAGTTGCACATACACATAAGTTGCAACCATTAGGAGGTTGCACATACATATTACAATGCAAAGTTTCATCAAGATAGCAAGTTCCATCGTAGCATACACATAAGTTGCAACCATTAGAAGAATACTAGAAGAAAATGAAATAAAAAACAAGCACTCCATCGCAAGCTAGCTTCCGAGAAGTGAACGAAATCTGCAAAATGGCAAATAAGAAAGTTAGGAAAAGGTGACTAGAAGAAGAAGACTAGAAGAAGAAGCACGCCATCGTTTGTGAGGTAACTTAGGTGAAATGGATCGTTTATGAGCTAACTTAGGTAAAATGCATCATTTTAGAGCTAATGTAGGTAAAATGGATCGTTTATGAGCTAACTCAGCTAATTATGTCGTTTTTTTACATAAGTAAGGTAAGTACATGTCATTATTGAGCAAACCTAGTTAACTAAGCATATTATAACTAACTTAGGTCATTTTGGAGGAAACAAAGCTAAGTATAGATCGTTTTAGAGCTAACTTAGGTAAAATGGCTGGTTTTGGAGGTCGGTAAGCTTATTAAGTCATTTTGCAGGAAAAGAAGCTAACTCTAGGTCATTAAGGTAAGCATATTGGATGAAATAAAGCTAAGTCTAGGTCTTTATGCATTTGTTAAGCAAAAAACTAGAGAAACTTACCTTGATCATGGAGGTGTGGGAGCGGGCTGGCTCATGCCAGTAGCTGGAGAAGGATCGTGTGATGCTTGTGTGGAGTTACGCTGCACCAAAGATCATTTTCAATGTTTCGTTAGCATGATGACACTCAAATGTTAAGACTAGCAAGTAACGTCCATTCAAATTAAACTCACCGTGGTCTCAAGAGCAATCTCTGGATCAATGGCTATGGAGCCATGGGACCTCATCACCTGCTCTGGATTGCAGGGGATCTGGCTCGGGTTAAACTCCTCCCCTTTCCTCGCCTTCCCCTTGACTTGCTTGTAAGAGGCAGTGTGGGCCATGGCATACAGGTCGTACCCCTCTGGCACCTTATCCATCTTATTGTAGCATGCCTGAAAGAGAGAAACAAAGTAAATTAGTAATTAAAGGGCTCAAGCTAGCATGATGAATGAATTGCATTAATCATGAAGCAAACCACATTACCCAATTCCGCCCGAACTGATATAAGATGGAGCTACCTTGATGGTGTGGCACACCTTCAATTTGGGCACGTTTGTCCTTGGCCTCAGTCGGCTCCCCTTCCATCTTTCAACACCTGCCATGACAAAGAGTAAACGAAATTAGTACAACATAAAAAAAATACTGACATGAATAATAATATGTATATCACTTAAGTGTATCATCATCAAGTACAACATAAAAAAATTGAATACCTGACACTACTAATAATCTCGATCAGTATCATCAATAAATGCATAATCATCATCATCACTATAATCAATGACGGGCTCATAGGGTTCAGTGGCATCAACATGTGGAAGGCCACCTTTACGTAATCGGTCAAGCATTGAGAGGTCTTCCGCAACAGTAACCTCTTCTTGTTCCTCCTCTAGGGTGATGTGGGATTCACTGTCGCTGTCTACTTCAATGTTTTGGGGTGAAGTATACCGGTTCTTGAAACGCTTTTTGGAAAGACGTGTCTCTTGGAAGAATTCTCCTTCATATGTGTCTGGGTTAATGTGAGGTTCATAATCCTCTTCCTTTGGGGGAGATAGTCTAGCACGTGGCGGCACTTCATAAACGACATCCCAACCTTTCAGATTTGGATTAGTTTGGCAGGCCCAGGGTAGATAGAATACTTGGGTCGCCTGTTGAGCCATAATATAGACATCAGGAACATCTAAATGGGTGCTTTGGTTGATTTCAACTAGCCCTATATGTTCATGAGTCCTTCTAGTCTCCTTCGGCTGAAACCAATAACATTTGAAGACTACGACATTCGGTGGGTTTTCACCATAGAATAGAAGTTCATAAATTGCTTCAACTCTCGCATAATACTCGGTACCTCCTTCGCTGATAGCAGATACACAACAATTTGTAGACTTTCGGTCGGCCATAGATAGCTCTTTGGCATATGTACGAAAACGATACCCGTTGATGTCGTATTTGTCAACTGAACGGACCTTATAGTCAAAACCATTAGCGACTTGTCTCAATTCGGCGTCCATAGACTCTGAATTAGCCTACAAGTTTAATATGAAAGGATTGTTGCATTACGCACAAATTAGCGAATGAAATGAAATTGTCTAATAGAATTTACCGTTTGTTTGAACCAAGAGATGAAACCGGGATAGCCGCCTCCTTGCTTTGCGAGAAGCTCATACTCTTCGACGGAATCCTTTTGGATCACCGCTCCATACGAGAATAGGGCGACGTATCGACTGTATGAAATATCCAGGAATAAGAGCAGTTCAAAGGAAATAGAAGTTGCGAAACAATGTACCGAGAACTTACTCGATGTACGGCCGCACTTCTATCAGGTTGGTGAAGATATACAACAAAATGGTCCGCCATTCTTCGTTATCCAAAGATACTGGATATGAAACACTGGCTGGTGCGAGATTGCCTTTGAATAGGCTGAGGTTGGATCCACCCTTTTTAGGCTCGTCAGCATTGTACCGAGGCTTCGGATTATGCAAATGATGATTTTTGGTTTCGTAGTGTGCTGTCACGAAGTTTGCTGCCTCCTTAGTGATGAATGCCTCAGCCATATACGCTTCAATTCTACGTTTATTTTTACATTTTTCTCGAAGCGTCTTCTGCATCCTCTCAGTTGGGTAGCACCAACGATTTTGCACGGCCCCCCCCAATCTTGCCTCTGTCGGGAGATGCAAGATCAAATGCTGCATTGGATTAAAGAAGCCCGGTGGAAAGATCTTCTCTAACTTGCAGATCAACTCTGGCGCCAACTCTTCCATTTCTTCTAGCACGCCAGGCGATAGTTCTTTCACACAAAGAACACGGAAGAAATAGTTGAGTTCTGCCAGTACTAGCCATTCATCCTCAGGGATGAAGCCACGCAACATCACCGGCATTACCCGCTCAATCCATATGTGCCAATCATGACTCTTGAGACCAAATATCTTCAATTTATCAAGACTCGCTCCCCTCTTTAAATTCGCTGCATACCCATCGGGGAACATCAACTGCATTTTCACCCACAAGATAATTTCCCTCATAGCTGGCCTTCCAAGATTGAACCATGCCTTTGGCTTCGTCCAATTCTGCTTTCCTTTCGGTTCTTTCAGGTTTTGTAACGACCTATCACATAGCGCCTCCAGATCGACTCTAGCCTTAGTACTATCCTTTGACTTCCCATCTATGCCGAACAATGTACCAACAAGTGCCTCGGCGATATTCTTCTCAGTGTGCATCACGTCGATGTTGTGTGGGCAAAGGAGGTCTTTGAAGTAAGGCAGATCCCATAAGCATGTTTTGTGAGTCCAGGCGTGCTCAGAATTATACCCCTTGAAGTACCCTGGACACTCTAGATCTGGCTCGAGAGCGTTTAACTGATCCAGGGTCTGTTGGCCTATCAACGCAGGTGGTGCAGAGTTTTTTACAACTCTACCTGTGATGAAGTTCTTCTTGTCTTTCCTAAACTTATGGCGAGGATCCAGGAACTGTCTATGCATGTCGAAGCAAGAAAACTTGTGACCGGCCTGAAGCCAACGAAACTCAAGAGCTCCCTTGCATGTGGGGCACGAGAACCTTCCATGCACACACCAGCCAACGAATAGCGCATACGCCGGCAAGTCATGCGTCCAGTACATGTACCAGACACGCATTACGAAGTTTTGTTTGCTATAGGCGTCGTATGTCTTGAACCCATTATCCCAGGCTTCTTGCAATTCGTACTTAAGCGGCTGCATGTACACATTCATATTTTTCCCCGGATAGTTGGGCCCTGGAATTATCAATGTCAGGAAAATGTTCTTTCTTTGCATAATCTGTCCGGGGGGAGATTGAGTGGAAAGACAAATACGGGCCAACAACTGTATTGGGCTGCCGTCATACCAAACACACTGAACCCATCGGTGCTGATGCCGACTCGAGGATGCCTCGGATCTGCCGCTTTGTCAGCATGTAATTCATCAAACCTTTTCCACGCAACACCATCCGATGTGTGTACCATCATCAGTTTCCCATCTGCATCTAGTTTGGTTCTTTTGCCTGTTTTGTGCCATGTCATCTGTCTGGCCGTCTCTTCGACCATGAAAAGACGTTGAAGTCTTGGTACGATTGGCATATACCGAAGAACACTAACAGGGATTGTGGTCTGTGTCTTCTCACCCATACCGTTGTCTACCACAATATACCTGGAACACTTGCAAATGGGACAATAGTTCAAGTCCGCATAGTCAAGCCTAAATAAGGCACATCCTTTCTCACAGGCATGTATCTTCTCATAGGTCATCTTCAGTGCACAGAGGATTTTGTCCGACTGGTACAGGTTTGCAGGCATTACATGACCTTTGGGTAGAAAGCGTCCAAACACTATCATAATTGCGTTATAGCATTCTCTGCCCAAGTTGAACTGAGCCTTCAAAGCCATTACTTGTGAGATGGCATCCAACTGACAAAGCTTAGTGTGCTCATGGAGCGGACGTTTTGAAGACTCGAACATTTCATTGAAGGCCTTTGCAGATTCCTCCATCTCCTCGTCTGAATCCCGAGCATCATCATAGTCTTGCACCATGTTTTCCATCCCGGTACCATGCTCGTCGGTGCGACGACGATCCACCTCAGCTCGGTCACGTTGGGCAGACTCACCATGAAATGTCCACACCGTATAATCGGGCGTAAAACCATTCTTCTGCAGGTGTTTACCCATTTCAGCCTCAGTCCTCTTTTCCCAATTGCCGCATCGGAAACAGGGGCACCAAGTTTTCCTCTGGCCATTTGCAAATGCGGCTTGCACAAACCCCTTGGTTTTTGTGAACCATTCAACGCTCCATTTGTTCTGACCAGTGTGACCGGTATACATCCACGCACAATCACTCATCTTGACTTTCAGAGCTACTGGACACACAACAATTATATATATATAATTCACCATGTATATATTCATCAGTTGATCTACTTTGTCAATTTTATTACGTCCATGCAACCTACACTCTAATAGGTAATGATAGGTCCTAATCCCACCCGAGTATGTGTAGATTGGGTTCATTTTCCCATATGCTATGCTCCGGATCCGACGCAAAATTTAGGCAGCACCCCCCCACTGTTCTCCTAATACACGTCTCTGCAATAAACAGAGAGGATGTGTACCCGGAGAACAACAGGGGAGGCACTGACAAAATTTATGCGTCGGATCTGGAGCAAAGCATATGGGAAAACGAACCCAATCTACACATACTCGGGCTGTGCATGGATAGCGTTGGACAATTCGAAAGAATCAAGGTTATAAATATGCAAATCCATGCATATTTATAACTATGACGCTTTCGAACGGGAGACACATATTGGTTACGCATACTGATGATTCAAGACACATATATAGCTAGCTACCAAATTTCATGTCATTTGTGCAAATAATTAATGGGGGAGAAGGACATGTCATTTGTGCTCACCCATGAACGAAGGGGCAGAGCTCGTCAAACGCACGGCGAGGTCGTCGAACACCAAACCTCGCAGCGATGAAACAACTGCACATTTAAATCTACCCGATCAACACAATTATATATGATGTTTTTCATAACAAAATCGAAAAATATATGACCTAACTAATAATTCACAAATATATAACCCCGTCGGCCTCTGGAAGGCCAAAGAGCACCTTTTCGGGAGGTTTAGGGGGTCGGGGTGTCATGTCGGTGTCCGGGTGCTGTTTCGGGGTTAGGGTGTCGTGTCGGGGTCGGGGTTTCGGGGTGTGGTGTCGTGGTCTGTGTGTCGGGGTGCGGTGTCGGGGTTGGGGTGTCGGGGTCAGGGTGTCGGGGTCAGGTGTCGGGGTGTGGTGTCGGGGTCGGGGTGTCGGGGTCAGTGGTCCGGGTGTTTCCTTCTATCCTTCTTCTTCTTTCCTTCTCTTCTTCTTCTTTCCTTCTCTTCTTCTTCTTTTTTCTTCTTCTTTCCTTTCTTCTTCTTCTTCTTCTTCTATCCTTCTTCTTCTTTCCTTTCTTCTTCTTCTTCTTCTTCTTCTTCTTCTTCTTCTTCTTCTTCTTCTTCTTCTTCTTCTTCTTCTTCTTCTTCTTCTTCTTCTTCTTCTTCTTCTTCTTCTTCTTCTTCTTCTTCTTCTTCTTCTTCTTCTTCTTCTTCTTCTTCTTCTTCTTCTTCTTCTTCTTCTTCTTCTTCTTCTTCTTCTTCTTCTTCTTCTTCTTCTTCTTCTTCTTCTTCTTTCCTTTCTTCTTCTTTCCTTTCTTCTTCTTCTTCTTTTTTCATCTTTTTTCTACTTCTTTTACTTCTTTTCTTTTCTTCTATTCTTCTTCTTCTACTTCTTCTACTTGTTCTACTTCTTTTCTTCTTCTTCTTTTTCATCTTTTTTTCTACTTCTTTTCTTTTCTTCTTTTTCGTCTTTTTTCCACTTCTTCTTTTCTTCTACATATTCTTTTTTCTAACACTAACACTAAATTTTCTTCTTTTCTAACACTAAATCTAACACTAACACTAACCCTAACAATTAAACAAGAATTAAGCAGCAAAAAAAGAAAAACAGAAAAAAACTCACCGGAGGCGGGGGCGGCGGGGCTCCAGGGCAGTGGGATGGCCGGGCGGCGGGGGCGGGGCAGCGCCGGGCGGGAGGGGCGGGGGCGCCGGGCGGCGGGGGGCGGTGGCGGGTCAGGCGGCGGGGAAGGGGGTGGGAGCGGCGGCGGCGGGTGGGGTGGTGGGTGCGGCGAGGGCGGGGCCGGGCGGCGGGGGGGGGGGGGGGCGTGGTGGGTGCGGCGAGGGCGGGTCCGGGGGCGCCGGGCGGCGGGGGACGGTGGCGGGTCGGGCGGCGGGGGAGGGGGTGGGAGCGGCGGCGGCGGGTGCGGTGGCGGGTGCGGCAAGGGCGGGGCCGGGCGGCGGGGGGCGGTAGTGGGTGCGGCGAGGGCGGGGCCGGCGCCGAGCGGCGGGGGCGGGGGCGGAGGAGGTCGAGGGAGAGTGATGAGTAACGGGCGGGGGAGAGGGGGCTCGGCCGTTAGTTAGGTTAGCTAGGGCAGCCTTTGCCGTCCGCCCTCCTTTGCCGTCCGCTTTTCTTCATATTTGTCATCTTCGGCGGACGGCAAAGCGGGGGGACGTTAAGTATTTTTTAACCAGCTCCTCAGTGGGCCCCCCTCCCTCTTTGCCGTCAGCTAGCGGACGACAAAGGGCTGGCTGATGGCAAAGGCTCTCTTTGCCATCAGCCAGTTCTTTGCCGTCTGCTATAGGGTAGCTGATGGCAAAGAGCTTCTTTGCCGTCCGCTAGCTGACGGCAAAGAGCTGGCAGATGGTAAAGTAGCTGATTCCAGTAGTGATATTACATTAATTGTTGCTGCAGTTCTAACTAAAGATAAAAATTGTCTTGGTCATGAATCTGCAGCGGCAGTGCGAGACAGGGTGCCTAATCTCGGTGCTGGCCCTCTATCCTCTGGATTCCGCCGATACGGCTGGTGATGGGCTTGATATGCTCCCTGAGCACCGCGAGGTCCGCACCCTCCGACAAGCTGTCTAGCGCGGCATCGAAGTCGAGGTCGGGGTTCCAGTATGCCATCTTGGTGAGGACCTTGGTCATGGCACCCTGGCAAAGCCTCCGGGCCTCGTCGGCCAGCGAGGCCGCCCGGTTGGAGTGGAACTGCTCCAGGGCCCCAAGGACGCCCTCGAAGAAGATGGTCAGCTTGGCGTTGGGGCTCACATTGCGCTCCAGGGTATACCTCACGTTTGGCATCCCCATGGTAGCCAACTGCGTGGTGATCCTGCCGGCGACGTCTTCGAGGCGCCCGATCCAGCGATTCTCACCCTCTGCAAAGACTTGTGGTTGGCGGTCTCGTTCTTCCGCAGCTGCTTCTCGGCCTCCAGGTCCTTGGCCAGGGTCCCCTCCCGGGCCTGGGCCTCCGAGAGCATCCCCTCGAGACCCTCCAGCTTCAGCTTGAGGTATTTGATGGCGTTGTTGGCCTCGGAAAGCTGCCCGGCCCTACTGACGGTCGCGCCCCGCGCCTCTATCAGGGCGTCGTTAAGCGTGTCCTTCTCCTTAGACAGCTTTAAGGCCTGGTCCTTCAGCTCGTCCCGCTCCACCTCCAGCTCCTTCACCCTGCCGGCGTGAACTAGAGTCTGGGCATCGGGTGCCTCTTTGTGCCTCTGCTCCAGCTCCCGGGTCCGCTACACGACGAGCTTATCCACCTCCTCATCCTTGACGCGGAGCGTTGCAACAAGCTTATCCTCGCGCGCGGCAAGGTCCCCCTCCTGGGAGTTCAGCCCAGCCTGGTGTTGGGTTCGAGCGGCCTCAGCTGCGGCGGCCAAGTTCTCCGCCGTCTCCTGGGCCTTGGTGAGCTCCACCTCGCGCTTGACCAGTTTGCCCTGGGCGGCCTTCAGCTCCTCACAAGCTTGGCGGAACCAAGTTTGCGTCTCGGCGACGCGTCCCTTGAGGTCCGCCTCTGCCTTGTCCACCGTTGCCATCCTGGACTTGGGCTTGTCCAGGCGGGCGCGGTGGAGCACCTGGAGCTTCCGGAAGTTGGCACCCATGGCCTGGAGAAGCCGATCCTCCTGAGAACCGTCGCCGCCAATGATCGGCTCATTGACAACCTCAAGCCCGGCGGCGGCAAGCACCTCCTCGTTGAACACCTCTCCCTCAATGGGCGCCCTGAAGCTCAACGTCCCTGGGAGGT
The DNA here is from genome assembly GCF_018294505.1 of Triticum aestivum. Lineage (NCBI taxonomy): Eukaryota > Viridiplantae > Streptophyta > Magnoliopsida > Poales > Poaceae > Triticum > Triticum aestivum. Next base: position 140,104,006 of record NC_057798.1, on the reverse strand, counting down.
GGACGAAAAGGCCGTCGCTCACTTTCAGATACCTGTCGGAGCCAGAGGCAGTGGAGGAGGAAGGCTGGTCATCAACCACCACCTCCTCGGTAGCGAACTTGCCGGGCTACCCGGCAGCCCCTTGGCGGCGTCCTCAGCAGCACCCTCGGCGGCCTCCTCGGCGGCGATCTTCTCGGCCCCCGCCTCGGCGGCCTCGGCAGCCTTGGCGACATCCTCGATGACGGTGTCTATGTCCTCTGGGTCCACCGAGGGGGGATCTGGACGTCGGGAAGAGAGTGAGGCGAAGCCAAGACACAGATTCAAGGAAAAGGAAAGATAGGGACGGAAGGTGAATGACGCACCTGTGCCAGGCTGGGGAGAAGTGGCCCTTTTCTCGCCAACATTTGGCCCCAATGTGAAGCCGCCGGCGCCCGAGTTCTCCTCCTCCTCCATCGTGTGCATGGGCTCGGTACTTGGCGCCCTTGCCGGGGACACCCCTCGGGGCGGCGTGGTCGATGGGGGCGGCGCGTTGGGGGTGGCCCTCAGTGGCTCCTCCTGCTGCCGCCCTCCTCCTGCAATCTTGGCAAGGTCAGCGCCAATGGATCATGCCCACCAACACGCGTCGACGATGGGTGAGAGAGGAACTTACGCTGGGGGTTGCTGTCCGGGCTGCTCACCACCACCAGTGGCACCCTCGAAGTGCCCGCCGGGGGCTGGCCGCCCGCCGAGGACATGGCCCTCTTCACTCTCTAGGACAGTGTCTCCGCGTCCCTGCAAAGACAAACGAATCAAGATAGGTGGCACGGTCTGAGGAGATGAAGATGACAGAAAGGGACAAGATACTTACTCGTCCTCCACCTCCTCCTCTGCCGCCTTCCTCTTCCTCCTTAGGCTGAGAGACCCGAAGTCAAAAACGACCTCCGCATCAACGTCTGCCGGAGGAGGGTAAGAAGGTGGAGTCTGAGCGCGCTTAGAAGAAGAAGAGGCAGATGCTTTCTTCTTCGCCACCGCGGCCTTCACCAATTTCTTCGCCGCCGCGGCCCTCGTTTGGCGCGCAGACATCTCCTAGGCTTGCCGCGGCTGTACGGCCCTGCCGGGCCGGACCGGCTCGCCAGAGGTGGCCCGCCGCAGGACTCGCCCCCTTCCCGTTGCCGGAGGGTCGATGGCCTTAACCTCCTCCTCCTCCTACTCGTCAGGACATCCTCGAGGAGAGGGGCCCCGGTGCCGGCGCTGCTGACCTCCCAGCAGATTCCGCCCACTGGGCGAGCTCCTTCTCCTCCGCGGCTGCTGTGGCCTCGTCCTCCATGCCGCCAACACTGTCGGCCTGCCTGGCGAGCTCCGCCTCCGCCGCCCTGGCGGTGATGTAATCCAGCTCGACCTGGGTGGTATCCTGGACGAGCAGCGGCTCGTTGCGGACATACACCTCCACCAAGTTGTCGAAGAACTCTTGCACCTGATCCTCCGGTGGCGTGGCCCAACTCGGGACGGGACCGTGCGCGTTGCAGTCTGGCATCATGGCGATGATGTCGGTCTGGCGTGAGTTGTTGCTCAGTGGGACCACCCCCGCTGGCAACCCAAACAAGGGCCCCTTGGCAACCTTGCCGGCCTTCGCGTCGGCCTTCGCAACCTTGCCGGACCTCTCGGCCCTGCCTTCGTGGTTCACGTCAAGCTAGAAGATCCGCTGGCAGAAGTGGGCATGCCCCATCACCGTGAAGTTGTGGTTGAGGCCAGGGCGAAGCCTCATGATGTCAGCCGCGTTCTGAAAGAGCCAGGCCGGCTGCCCCTTGTTGTGCAGAGGAGCGATTCGGCGGCGAAGTAAATCCGCCCCAATCATCTCAAGGGTATGCCCGGCAATGGTGAGGCCGAGGATCCTGTTTATGGCGATCTCGAGCTTGTCATCCTATGCATCAACGTCACACCAGTCATTCCTACGAACCGGCAGCGCCAGGTGGACCCGGTAGAACTCCTGTGCGTCGTCCTCCTCAATCCAGCACCACCGCCCCCGCCATTCTTCCCACCTCTCCTTCTGGGCGCCCTCCGGGTACGTTCCTTTGGACCTTGGGATCCAAGTGATGCAACTAGAGATGGCGCCTCCCTTCTGGATGCGAGGATAGAAGTAATGGCGGAAGAGCGCTGTGTTGGGGACGACTCCGGCGAAGCCCTCACAGAGATGGGCGAAAAGAGCCATGCACGCCACAACATTTGGAGTAAAATCCAGAAGGTGGAAGCCAAAGGTGTGCATGAAATCATTGAAGAAATCAGAAAAAGGGGGGCAAAGGCTGCAAGAAAAGTAATCAACAAAGAACGAATACCGATTCGGAGCGGCCTCGGTGCAATTGGCGGGGATGACACGCGTGGCTGGATGCCCTGTCGTCTCTTCCCCCGTCTTGCACCCCCACAGGGGCTTGAAACAGTCCCGGAGCCCGAACACGTCAACCTTCGAGGGGAAGTAGGCGAGCTGCGTCTGCCGCGCCGCCAACTCACTCTTCGACGGCTCCATCACCCCGGCGTCCTTGGCCACTCCCTTTCCCTTGGTGGATTTGGGGGCCATGGCGGCTGCGAGAGGTGAGGGGTAGAGGACAGCAAAGACGCAGCAGTGGCGAGCGAAGGCGAAGAGAAGGAGGAAGAAAGGGACGGCGGTTCCGAGATTGGAGAGGACGCATGAGGGGGTAAAGTGAGCAGCGCGCCCGCGGTTATTCGTTCTTACGGGGAAGGCGCGGGCCGCCTCCTTTCCCATTAACTGTGATGTGACGCATGCGTGCGGGAACCGCCCCACGGATGCCCCCCACATCACACATGACTCTCCACATCGCACGTTCAACGCGGGTCGTGGGGAAGCGTAGCGGATGAGAAGTTACCACAGTAAGAATCCCACCCCGAATGCCCACGCACCGTTCTGGCCTGGCCCAACAACGCATCGCGCTTATGTGTGGCCCAGGCCCAGGGGCTCCGGTCGGTGTACAAAATTAGGGGCTCTCCTTTTTGACCCCTTTACTTGTGCACGGGCAGTTAGAGCCACGTGCCATGGCCACGCTTATCAGTGCAGAGGAGGGAAGCCGGAGAGAGGCCAAAGCACAAGACAACCAAGGCAATGCCAAGACCAAAGACGCAGAGAACAGAGGGGCGAGGTGGACTCCCCCGGCAAGACCCTTGCCGGGGCGACCTCCGCGGCCCCGGCAAGAGCCTTGCCGGGGCAACTTGCCCAACACCAACAGAGCGAGCCATCCTTGAGCCTAGGAGTTCCAACACCGCCAACAACTACATTGGAACCAAGGCTCGGGAGGCGCTTCTGTGGTGGCATGCAGATCTTTGTCAAGACCATAAATATGTGAGATCAGATGAGGATCAGAAGACGGCGACCCTCGGCGGGATCCCAGCCGAGGGAATCCACAAGACCCCCGGCAAGTGCCTTGTCGGGGACGACTGCAACACCCCGGCAAGACCCTTGCCGAAGGCATCAGCAGGGCCACTGCCAGGCCCACGCCAGCCAAGGCTCCGCCTCTGTTCGCATGCAGCTGCCAGCCCAACCAGCTGGGCAGGCACCTGCATGGCAACATGCAGCTTCCAGGCCAACTCAGCAAGCACCTGCGTGGTGGCATGCAGATCTTCATGAAGGCCCTGCCACCGCCCCACCTCAGCAACCTGCCTGGCGTTGCACGCATCGCTGGCCTAGGCGCGTGTCGAAGCGAGGCGGAGCGGCGATGGACAGGACGGGCCTCGTTCCTGCCCCGATAAAGCTAACGGACACCTAAGTAGTGCATTTAATGCACTTTGTCCTGTAATGTCGAGCAATAAGCTCGCGCACTGTACACCTTTCCACCTCCTGTGTGCCACTGTGGCAACCCCTTTGTGCCTGTAAAAGGAGGCCCGAGGCATACTGGAGAGGGATTTGGCCTTTTGGAACTACGCAGCCACCGTAGCTAGTTCGAGAGCTCAAGAACACTCAATACATCCACCAAAGCAGGACTAGGGTATTACGCATCTTCGCGGCCCGAACCTGGGTAAACGACCCGTGTGCTTCCTGTCAGACCTGCTCTTCTCACAACCTCGCGCCCGCCGACCGTAGAAGGGATCCCAGTGATCCCATAGGTGTCGTTCTCACCGACAGTCTCCCTCAAACGACCCTGCAACCAAATACAATAAATCTCTTGTGTCCCCAACACACCCAATACAATGGCAAATTGTATAGGTGCACTTGTTCGGTGAAGAGATGGTGATAAAAGTTTAATATTGATGGTAGAAATATATTTTTATAATCTGAATAAATGAAAACAGCAAGGTAGCTAATAGTAAACGGGCACAAAAATGATATTGCAATGCTTAAAAACAAGGCCTAGGGTCCGTACTTTCACTACTGCAACCTCTCAACAATGCTAACATAGTTGGATCATATGATTATCCCTCAAAGTGCAATAAAGAATCACTCTCGAGTTCCTATTAGCGGAGAACAAAAGATAGAAATTGTTTGTAGGGTACGAAACCACCTCAAAGCTATTCTTTCCGTTTGATCTATCCTAGAGTTCGTACTAAAATAACGCAAGCTATTCTTTTCGATCGATCTAATCAAGAGTTCATACTAAAGTAGCACCAAAGCAAATTCATATTCATAATACTCAATCCACACAAAGAACTACAAAGAGTCCCCAAAGTTTCTACCGGAGAAAAGATAATCAAAACGTGCATCAACCCCTATGCATAGATTACCCCAATATCACCGCGAGAATCCGTGAGTTGAATTCCAAGACACATATCAAGTGAATCAATATGATACCCCAATTGTCACCTCAAGTATTCATATCGCAAGACATACATCATGTGTTCTCATCTCTGAATATTCAATCCGACAAGACAAAAGTTCAAAGGGTAAAGATTCAATTCATCACAACAAGAGTATAGAGGGTAGAAACATCATATGATCCATCTATCTTAACAAAGCCCATGATATAGATCATGAGAGAGAGAGAGATTAAACACATAGCTACTAGTACAAACCCTCAGCCCCGAGGGTGGACTACTCCCTCCTCATTGTGGTGGCTGCCGGGATGATGAATATGGCCACCGGAGATGATTCCCCCCTCCAGCAAGGTGCTGGAACGGGGTCTAGATTGGTTTTCATGGATACAGAGACCTTGCGGCGAAACTTCTAATCTAGGTTAACCCTGAAGGGTTTCGGAATATTTGGGAATTTATAGTGCAAAGAGGGGGTGCGGGAGGCCACCGAGGTGGGCACAACCCACCTGGGCATGCTAGGGGGGCCTGGCGCGCCCTGGTGGGTTGTGCCCCCCTCGAAGCACCCCCAGGTGCAGCTCTGCCCAATGGATGTCTTCTGGCCCATAAAAATATCTTCGTGGAGTTTCGTTGCGTTTGGACTCCGTTTGGTATTGATTTCCTGCGATGTAAAAGACAAGCAAAAAAACAGCAACTGACACTGGGCACTGGATCAATACGTTAGTCCCAAAAAATGATATAAAGTTACTATAAAATGATTGTAAAACATCCAAGAATGATGAAATAATAGCATGAATACTTCATAAATTATAGATACGTTGGAGACGTATCAGCATCCCCAAGGTTAATTCCTACTCGTCCTCGAGTAGGTAAATGATAAAAGAAATAATTTATGAAGTGTGGATGCTAGCAAAGTGCATGAGTTTGATTAATGATAATTTCAATCACTTTCCCTAGCATCATAACAGCAATTCTTTCTTATAAAACTTCTCATGTTATAGTGGCAACTAATTCATATGTTAAGGTTCAAACAATGAACTCTCTTGAGACTCAACAACCTATGTTCTTAGTCACCAAGCAATTGCAATTCAACTTATTCAACAGAGTTTAAGTAAGAGCTCCCCACACTAAACCATCATATAGTCTTCTATGATTGCTAAGACTCACGGCATACACATGAGCAAAACGTTTCAACCGGACACATAGAAAGATAGGGGCTTATTGTTTTGCCTCCCAACGTATTCACCTCAAGGATGATGTCAATAATAATAACTCATGCTACCCATATTCAAATGGACATATGTGCCTAGATCTTTCCTCACCACATGATGCTTTCCAAAGGATAAAAATAAAAAGGAATAGAGAGAATAACTTTGACTCTTTGCATAAAAATAAATACTGAAAAGTAAAAGATAGGCCCTTCGCAGAAGGAAGTAGAGGTTGCCATGCGCTTATTTGTTTGTATGCTAAATCCCTTAGTGCAAGAGAACGTCACGTTGTATTGCCCCTTAAGATGACAACCTTTATTATGCAGTCTATCACTTTTATTCTTTGCCATCCAAGTTTGTACAACACTCAATTTTCTCTTACACTAAATGATCTCACACTTTTAGAAGCAATTTTTATTGCCTTATTGCACCGATGATAACTTACTTGAAGAATCTTATTCAATCCTTAGGTAGGTATCGTGGGCTATTGAAAATAAGATTTGGGTTTAAGGGTTTTTGGATGCACAAGTAGTATCTCTACTTGGTGCAGAATTTTTGGCTAGCAAAGATGGGGGGCAAGCACCACATGTTGAAGGTTCTATGACAATATGACTTCTATGAGAATATGAGCAAACTCAAATCATTCTGTTGCCTTCCTTGTCCAACGTCAACAATTTTGGCATATAATATTTTGACGGGGGCTCACAATCACAAACTACTTCCATGATAGTGTATATGTATGTGATAGTTCTCTTCCTTATATTAATTATTCGTGAATTGCTTGTATGACCAATATTGTGATTGTCAAGCCTCAAAATATTTCACTTTCTAAACCCAATGTGAAGCTACCACTAAGCATGATATAATTTCAACTTCATGATATTCAATTTATCCAACAATTTACTCATAGGATATAAGTGAAGCACAAGAGCAAATGCATAGAAAAGAGCTTCATTGACGGGAAGTGAAAGTTGCTTACTTAGCCTCTTGGCAACTATTTGAGGGCTCTATTTTATTTAAAAACTTTCAGATCTAAGTACTTTATTAAAACAAAAAGGAAAACAAAATAAAATGACATTCCAAGGATAGCACACTCATGTGAAGAAGGAAAAACTTAGGCTCAACTGATACTAACCGATAATTGTTGAAGGAAAAAGGTGGGATGTCTACCGGGGCATCCCCAAACTTAGACACTTGAGACTTCTTGAAATATTATCTTGGGGTGCCTTGGGAATCCCCAAGATTGAGCTTTTGTTTCTCCTTAATTCCTCTCATATCACGGTTTTCCTAAATCTCAAAAGCTTCATCCATACAAAACTCAACAAGAACTCGTGAGATAAGTTAGTTTAAACTAATGCAAAAACCTTATCAATCTCTACTGTAGAAAATCACTAAGATTATTATTCAACATTGCATACTAAATGCCTCTGCATATTTAATACTCCTATTCTCAAATAGAATCATTAAAGAAGCAAGCATATGCAAACATAACAGCAATCTTCCAAAACAGTACAGTCTGTAAAGAATGCAAGAGTATCAATACTTCCCTAACTCCAAATATTATGAAATTCTACCACACTTTAGAAAATTTATCAGAGCTCATTATGCAAAAAGTTTCAACAGTTTATCACACTCTGACTTTCCTCGGGAATTTTTGCAACATCGATAAACTTTCTGTTTTCAAACAGAAAAATGTATACTTGCAAGATAAGCATGGAAAAGGCTATCAATGCCACTTTTATTGAAATAAAAGATGAAAAACATTACTCTAAATAACAGCAAGCAAATCCTAACAAAATAAATTGACGCTGCAAGCAAAACACATATCATTTGACGAATGAAAACATAGCTCCAAGTGAGGTTACCGATAATGTTGAAGACGAAAGAGGAGGTGCCTTCCGGGGCATCCCCAAACATTTTTTTCATGACTTGTGCAATCATCGTTAGCATTTTGGATATTAAAAGAATTCATACTAACAACATTGCAATCATGCTCATCATTCAAATATTTTGTGCCAAACATTTTATTGTCTTCTTCTTCTAACAATTGAGCACAATTTTCTGATGCATCATTTTCAAAAAACTATACACCTTATATCCAGGAACGGAGGGAGTATAAAGATGATCAATAGTATGATGCAACCTAAATTCCATTTTTATGTAGTTTTGTTTTATAAACCAAACTAGTGATAAAACAAGAGACTAAAAGATTCAATTGCAAGATCTAAAGATATACCTTCAAGCACTCACCTCCCCAGCAACGGCGCCAGAAAAGAGCTTGATGTCTACTACGCAACTTTATTCTTGTAGACACGTGTTGGGCCTGCAAGCGCAGAGTTTTGTACGACAGTAGCAATTTTCCCTCAAGTGGATGACCTAAGGTTTATCAATCCGTGAGAGGTGTAGGATTAAGATGGTCTCCCTCAGACGACCCTGCAACCAAATACAAGAAATCTCTTGTGTCCCCAACACACCCAATACAATGGCAAATTGTATAGGTGCACTAGTTCGGCGAAGAGATGGTGATAAAAGTGTAATATTGATGGTAGAAATAAATGTTACAATCTGAATAAATAAAAAAAGCAAGGTAGCTAATAGTAGACGGGCACAAAAACGGTATTGTAATGCTTAAAAACAAGGCCTAGGGTCCGTACTTTCACTAGTGCAACCTCTCAACAATGCTAACATAGTTGGATCATATGATTATCCATCAGAGTGCAATAAAGAATCACTCTCAAGTTCCTATTAGCGGAGAACAAAAGATAGAAATTGTTTGTAGGGTACGAAACCACCTCAAAGCTATTCTTTCCGTTCGATCTATCCTAGAGTTTGTACTAAAATAACGCAAGCTATTCTTTTTGATCGATCTAATCAAGAGTTCATACTAAAGTAGCATCAAAGCAAATTCATATTCATAATACTCAATCCACACGGAGAACTATAAAGAGACCCCAAATTTTCTACCGGAGAAAAGATAATAAAAACATGCATCAACCACTATGCATAGACTACCCCAATATCACCGCGGGAATCCGCGAGTTGAATGCCAAGACACATATCAAGTGAATCAATATGATACCCCAATTATCACCTCAAGTATTCATACCGCAAGACATAGATCATGTGTTCTCATCTCTGAATATTCAATCCGACAAGACAAAACTTCAAAGGGTAAAGATTCAATTCATCACAACAAGAGTATAGAGGGTAGAAACATCATATGATCCATCTATATTAACAGTGCCCATGATATAGATCACGAGAGAGAGAGATATTAAACACATAACTACTGGTACAAACCCTCAGCCCCGAGGGTGGACTACTCCCTCCTCATCGTGGTGGCCGCCGGGATGATGAAGATGGCCACCGGAGATGATTCCCCCCCTCCAGCAGGGTGCCGGAACGGGGTCTAGATTGGTTTTCATGGATAGAGAGACCTTGCGGTGGCGGAACTTCTGATCTAGGTGTACCCCGAAGGGTTTCGGAATATTTGGGAATTTATAGTACAAAGAGGGGGTGCGGGAGGCCACCGAGGTAATTGTTTCTTCGAAAAGTGCACAGTATTCTCATTACCATTGATATGAAAAGTGACCTTGCTTTTATTGCAATCAATAACAGCCCCTGTAGTATTCAACAAGGGTCTACCAAGGATAATCGACATGTTGCCATCCTCGGGCATCTCAAGTATAATAAAGTCAGTCAGAATAGTAACATTAGCAACAAGAACGGGCACATCCTCACAAATACCAATAGGTATAGCAGTTGATTTGTCAGCCATTTGCAAAGATATTTCAGTAGGTGTGAGTTTATTCAAATCAAGTCTTTTATATAAAGAGAAAGGCATAACACTAACACCAGCTCCCAAGTCACATAAAGCAGTTTTCACATAATTTCTTTTGATGGAGCAAGGTATAGTTGGTATTCCCGGATCTCCAAGTTTTTTAGGTACTCCATCTTTAAAAGTATAATTAGCAAGCATGGTGGATATTTCAGCTTCTGGTATTTTTGTCTTATTGGTGATGATGTCTTTCATGTACTTTGCATAGGGAGGCATTTTTAAGATATCAGTCAAGCGAGTACGCGAAAAGACTGACCTCAACATTTCAGCAAAGCGTTCCTATTCTTCATCATCTTTCTTTTTAGTTGGCTTAGGTGGAAAGGGCATAGGTTTTTAAATCCACGGTTCTCTTTCCTTACCGTGTTTTCTAGCAACAAAGTCTCTTTTATCATATCTTTTATTCTTGGGTTGTGGGTTATCAAGATCAACTGCTGGTTCTATCTCAACATCATTGTCTGATTCTTTATTATTTGTTTGAGTCTTCACAAACCCCATCATTATCTTTTTCATTATCAGAAGGTGAGTGTTCACTACCAGATTGAGTTTCAGCATCAGAGATAGAAACTAGAAACTTCATTATCATTATCAGGAGGTTTTTCTACTTCAGGTTCACTAGAGGCATGCAAAGTCCTATAATTTTTCTTCTTCCTTTTCTTTTTAGAGGGACTAGGTGCATCAGTCTTAACTCTTTGAGAGTCTTGTTCAGTTTTTTTGGGTGTCCCTCAGGATAAAGTGGTTCCTGAGTCATCCTACCTCCTCTAGTCATTACTCTAACAGCACGATCATTGATATTATTATTCATTTCATATAACAACTCTCTTTGAGATTTAGAAACTTGTTCTAACTGAGTTTGAACCATAGAAGCATGCTTCCCCACACCTCTAACATCATTTGAGATTCTAAATAACAAGTCACTCAAGCGAGTAATCATATCAGAATTGTATTTCAATTGTTTCATATTGCATTGAAGTGATCTTGCTTTCTGATATAATTTTCAAACTCATAAAGGCATTGGCTAGGGTGCGTGTTGTGAGGATTATCATTATCATTGAATTTCATTAGAGAATTTACCTCTACCACCTTAGGTAGTCATGTATCAAGCCCATGTATTTCTTCAATAGGAGGTAAAATTTTGACATCCTCATCTTTAATACCTTTTTCTCTCATAGATTTGTTTGCCTCTTGCATATCTTCAGGACTGAGATATAAGATACCCCTCTTCTTTGGAGTGGGTTTAGGCGGTGGTTCAGAAAGAGTCCAATCATCATGATCTTTCAATATGTTATTCAATAATTCTTCAGGTTGCCCAATAGTTTGTTTCCTGAAAACACAACCAGCACAACTATCTAGGAAATCCCTAGAAGCATCGGTTAGTCCATTATAGAAGATATCAAGTATTTCATTTTTCTTAAGAGGATGATCAGGCAAAGGATTAAGCAATTGGAGAAGCCTCCCCCAAGCTTGTGGCAGACTCTATTCTGCAATTTGCACAAAGTTAAATATTTCTGTAAGGCAGCTTGTTTCTTATGAGCAGGAAAATATTTTTCAGAGAAGTAATAATCATGTCCTGGGGACTACACACACAACCAGGAGCAAGAGTATTGTACCAAGCTTTAGCATCACCCTTTAATGAGAACGAAATTAATTTGAGAATATAATAATAGCGAATTTTCTCATCATGAGCAAAAATGGTGGCTATGTCATTCAACTTAGTAAGATGTGCCACAATAATTTCAGTTTCATAACCATGGAAAGGATCAGGTTCAACCAAAGTAATCAACTCTGGGTCGACAGAGAATTCATAGTCCTTATCAACAAAGATAGGTGAAGTAGCAAACTTAGGATCACATTTCATTCTAGCATTCAGAGATTTTTCTTTCAGTTTGCATAACAATTTCTTAATATCATCCCTATCATTGCAAGCAAGAAAGTCTCTAGTTGTCTCCTCATCCATAACATATCCTTCTGATATCTTAGGCAATTCATATCTAGGAGAACTAGTTCTAGTAGGTGTTTCAAGATTTTCATTTTCAAGCTCTTCATCAGTTTCAACAATATCATGTTGTCTTACTCTAGCAATTTGTTTATCAAGAAATTCACCTAGTGGCACATTATCATCAAGAAAGGTACTAGCATCATCAATAGTAGCATTCATAGCAGAAGTAGCATCATCAATAACTTGTGACATATCAGAATTGATAGCCTGTGGTGGTGTTGCAAGTTTACTTATAATAGAAGATGAATCAAGTGCGGAGCTAGATGACAGTTCCTTACCTCCTCTCATCTTAGAGGGAAAAATCTTAGTCTTAGCATCCTTCAGATTCTTCATAGTGACAATTTGATAATAATCCCAAGTGACTCAGCAAATATAGCTATGCTCCCCGGCAACGGCGTCAGAAAAAGGTCTTGATAACCCACAAGTACAGGGGTTCACAATAGTTTTCGAGGGTAGAGTATTCGACCCAAATTTATAGATTCGACACAAGGGGAACCAAAGAATATTTGCAAGTATTAGCAGCTGAGTTTTCAATTCAACCACACCTGGAGATTAATTATCTGCAGCAAGGTGATCCGTAGCAAAGTAGTATGATAGTTTTGATAGTAGTAGCAACAACAATAGTAACGGTAACAGTGATAGCAATGATTTTGTAGCAGTGCAACAGTAACAATAGCAGTAGTAGCTTAGTAAGATCAATATGTAAGAAAATCGTAGGCATTGGATCGGTGATTTGTTGGATGATATTCATCATGTGACAGTCATAATCTAGGCCGATATAGCACTAGCTCCAGTTCATAAATATAATGTAGGCATGTATTCCGTAAATAGTCATATGTGCTTATGGAAAGAACTTGCATGACATCTTTTGTCCTACCCTCCCATGGCAGCGGGGTACTATGGGAAACTAAGGGATATTAAGGCCTCCTTTTAATAGAGAACTGGAACAAAGCATTAACACTCGGTGAATACATGAACTCCTCAAACTACGGTCATCACCGGGAAGTGTCCCGACTATTGTCACTCCGGGGTTGCCGGATCATAACACGTAGTAGGTGAATATAACTTGCAAGATTGGATTTAGAACATAGATATAATGGTGATAACATAAACGGTTCAAATCTGAAATCATGGCACGCGGGCCCAAAATGACAAGCATTAAGCATGACAAAGTCATATCAACATCAATGTCAGAACATAATGGATACTAGGGATCAAGTGACGGTGTTCTGGACTGGGGGGTACTCACCATGTCGTCTCCCGGCCAGGTGGATCCGGTCGAGGACCCCCGTGGCGGTTCTATTATGGGCCACTTCGGACAGCCCATGCCACATACAAGGAAGATTCCACAAGAGTTGGCGCCCAAGACGAGGACTCTCCTAAACCCTAGGCCTCCGGTGTGTTATATAAACTGAGGCCAGGCTAGTCAGTAGACCATCTCATATTCATTACTACAATCTCGTGGTAGATACATGTACTCTGTACTACACCCATATGAATACAATCAAAAGCAGCATGTAGGGTATTATCTCCTCGAGAGAGCCCGAAGCTGGGTAAAATCCCGTGTCCATATTACCATTGCTCCAAGACACCTAGCTTAGGACCCCTACTACGAGATACGCCGGATATAGAACCGACAATGGCGCTTTCATTAAGAGCCAGCTAGGTGATCGCCGCGGATCGGTGGGATGATCAGATGATATTTTTTAGTTAGATCTGTTCCATGCAAATTATCCTTTTTGCAGATTATTGCTACTGCTATGTACTAGCTTATTCGCAGAACAATTTGAGCCTCGCTGTAGACCAGGATTTGAGGGATATTTTAATGGTATACCGGACATGTGGGAGTATTCCAGACTACGGCTGCTCCATGATCCTGCGGCCGTATAGAATACGGCAGCAAATCCGGTCTCCAGCGGTCGTGCGTAGCCAGGACCGTCCTCCAAGCATCCAGGAAGTCTTTTTTCCTTCTCCCTCTTTAAATCAAGTGTTGAGGCGTGAGCCTTTACTTGCTGTTAAATATGCTTAGAGCATGCAGCCCCGTACTAACCATGAACACGTTTTTTAAGGCCCGGTTGGTGGACAGTGCGGCTAGTATTGTATTGCTTGGCACCGCAGAAACTTTTTTCACGGCGCAATCATCATCGATCGACCGACGCCGTCGTCATGTGGATTCCTATCCGTGTCAAAATTAATCCTCGTGGTTTGACCGGATCTCGACTGACGGCACAAGTCATATATATACCTTTACTTTGTGAATCATTACCCTTGTCTAGCATAATTTTTTTAGTAGATAGGTCAAAAGAAAGGTCATGCAAGGTTCCGTACGCGGTCGCGGACGATCTGTAAAATTCAGCAGTCGATCGGGGACCTTGGTAAAATCCATCAAGGGCGCGCCGGCGAAGCAGCGACAAACTAGAAGCACGTCCGGTGATTGAACCTCAGACTATCTACACGGCCACAACCACGGCGGCCCCATCCAGAAATAAAGGCACATGAGGAGATAATCCCCGTGCAAGTCCCGTAACCGAGCTAGCAAAGTAAAAGCGTAAGCATGGATATACTAGCAAGGGAAGTACTACTTGTGCTAAATTGGGCATGTTTGCCGTACCTAATCAATGGATATTTTGCCTTTTTGTTTGGTTCTACTAATCCATCTTGAATTACTTATTCAATATTCCTTTTTTTTCTTTGATCGTTGTTGCGACCACGCCATGGTCTGGTTAAACCCCGGCTCCACGACCTCTCAGCTGCACACGCGCAGCAGTGCATACATGATGCGGCGGCAGGTCCCGAACGACCATGTTGAGAAGAGCACCTCTAAGCACAGATCAGGGAGATCGCTTTTCTTTCTCCTCCTCTAGTAATTCAAGTACTACTACTCCACGTGAACATCAAAATCAATATATTCTTGATATTTGGTAGTACCAGTTCCGTACATATGGTTTCTTTTTTTGCCTCGGTCTGCTGCAACCTTCGCTGTCAAACAGGTTTTATTTCTTCAGGCTATTTGTTTAGCTCGTAAAATTATTGCACACAGAGTTTTTTCTTTCTGTTGGTTTGCACTACATTATTTTTTGCAGAGATATTTTGTCGACACTTGTACCTAGCGTTGGTCCGGCCAGCTCCTCCCTGTCATCTAGGCAGGCCAACCTTTGTCGACATCGCCGTGCCACAACACCATCGCGCCGTCGAGCTAGCCTCAGCGCTCAAGCCATATTTACCAAACTTATTCACTTCGCACAAATTAATTATGCATTTTCCCCAATTAATATTATTACTTGCTTGCACTATTCTATGTGTGCAGGTAATCAACTTTGACTGCATCACGCGATCAACTCCGTGGGCCGACGTCGTCGTCCTGCTTGCATCGATCAAGTTGCGGCGTCGCCTCAGCGCGCGTCCCTGTGTCAGCATGTCTGTGGCCATTCTATCGAGACGACCTCAGCCATCAGGCTATATTTTTTTAATTATCTACTTTACTTAAGTTAATTAAGTAGAGGATATTTTATATATAAAAAAACATATATATTATCATCTCTGGCCTTGCAATATTTTATCTGTGCTGGCAATTGACTTACACCACACAGTACCTGGCACGACGGCGCCCATCGAGGCCGAAGAGAGTTCGGCTCGGCGCAACCACATGGAGATCTGACCTTATTTTTTCCTTTCACACTTCATAATACTTAATTAAGCAGTTACTTTGGGGCAGTTCTCTCACTCCTATGGCTACATCCGGATTAGGTTATCGACTTCGACTGTGTCACGCGGTCACTTCGGCTTCGTCGTCCCAATCGGCATAAATTGGCTCTCGTGAACACCTTGTTGGTTGAATTGCCATACCGATATGTTCGGTTGCCTCTGGAACTTCGACATCGCTGAGAGAACTCTACCTCATCGAGTGTTCGGCGCAAGGGCCATATTTTTTTTATTACTCACTTTGCATAAATTATTAATTATGCAACGACTTTTTTATTATCTCCAGCTTGCACTATTTTCTGTGCCCAGGTAAATGATTCGGGTCGGGCAGTGCTGTCACTCCAGCGTGCCGACGTGCTGACATGGGGTTTCCGTCATCGCCTTACCGACCTACCGCGTCACCTTGGCTGGACCGGGGGCTTTGCCATCTCTTCATCAAACCTACTCCGGGGACTCCGGCATCATCAACCGACCAGCTTCGTTAGCTCGGCTGGACTGGGGGCTGCTCCTCAACACGTCAACCGCGCTATGTCGCCACTTCGTCAAGCTGAGCTCTTTTCTCGGACACTTCGAAACCGGCTTGGGGGCTGGGACCTCGGCCAAGTCGAGGACTATGTCGTCGTCCCGCCATAAGTCCGGACCTCATCATCAACACCGAGCACATTAACCAGCTAAGTCGCTTTCATGCTCAAAAACTTTCAGTTTTAAATTTTGTTCGGTTCGATCAAGCATTATACTTTTTTTGGCAAAAAGTTATTTGTGAAAAACTTCCTTGTCAAAACTTTGTTTGTGACACACAAATTCAAATACCCCGTTTACTTGGGGGATTCCTTTATGAAGCCTTTCCTCTTCCATATGATTATACTTGTATGGCTTTGTTCCTTGTTTGTGTATTACACCACAATATGCACCATGTTGACTTAAGTGTTCCGCAAGCTGGGTTGCTTTGCTCCTGTGTTTACCCCTACGTTCCCGATTGTTCGGCTAGGGAGTAAAGGGAGCACCTCTGCGATTGTCACGATCGGGTCATCCGAGCTTGGACCTTAGACTGGGTGAAGCCGAAAGCTAGCACTCTTATTGTTTTCAATCATGGTCAGCACACAACGGAACTCATGAGTACAAAAAATTTATTGCACAAGTCTCATAGTAGCAATGAGCAACCGAAGAAAGGTATCGGTGGGGGTACTATTTTCTTCGAAGATACTTCTTACACTTCGTCAGTAATATAGCATAAGTTCCCTGAGTGCGCTTTGTCTGTTACAGCCCTATGGCCTGATTTCCTGGTTATCAGAAACACCATTGATACTCTCTACAGGTGGAATACATAACACTTTTCGGCCCTTAACTGAAGAGGGAGAAGCCGACGGTCGGTTAAGACGTGTTTAAAGTTCGGGTGAACACAGATATGATATAAGTACTTCGGTACATACGATCATTATACATAAAATTCTTTTACCCAAGTCGCTTGGGGGCTCTTGAATTAGTATGAGCCTTTTTTATAAGTTGCTGCACAGTCTTTTTCTACCACTCCTTTCTCGACTCAGGTGTATGATCAATAGCCGGGTAGCCTGGTTTCTCTCTAAAGCCGCTCGCATTTAGTTTTCTAAGCTTGTCTGAGAAACACTCCGCCTTCGGGATAGGGAGGTTGAAGCCGAGGGTTGACCCACTTGAAGTCTAGAGATCAGATGTGGCATGTCAAAGCACGCCGAAAGTACAATTTTAAGACCAATTTCATATTGGCACCAAACCAGCTTGATTCAATCTAGACATAAAGTTTTTTATGCATGTTTGTTGGCCTTTTTTTGAGCTTATAATATCTTTCACCTATTTGATGTTTCAGGAAGCGGGACATTCTCTTGGTTGAGGTGTTCGGTGTGAAACTCTTTTCTAAAACTATAGTTCGGCATCTTTCCTGCTGAACTCCACCTTGGTATTGTCAAAACATACATGACAGTTGAACTTGTTCCCGAGGAGGTACGATCCTAGGGGTCGGCCATTTTTCCCAACCCAGTTCTTGGGGGCTAGTGCATGGATAATCCAATGCAGAAAATTTAAGTGCAATATAGCTTTAGAGGAGATTATGATCCTCAGGTTGGTCGGCCACACCCAACCTGAGCCTCGAGGACATTGCACACCGCTTTTTGTGTCCCGAAGTATTCTGCCAAGCTAGGAGTTGATCCTCAGGACGATTTTGCAAATCAACCTGAGTCTCAGGGGCTACTGGGATCAGCGGTCTTATGTCATCCTTCAGGTGCATCTCAGCTTTTAGACTGATACACACCTTGAGGGCTACTGGCTATATATCTCGGCAGAGAATAAATTGCACCAATCAAAATATTGACAAAAAATCGGTCCGCAGTCGGGGTGGTGCACCACCTTGGAAGCAGTCCGGCATAAAGCTCGGGCGCGAGTGGCTGGCTCCATAGAGGGCATTTCCGGCATTAAGCTCGGCTAAACTCCTTCAACTTTTTTGAACCAAGATGATTTATGACACCTTGGATACAGTCCGGCGTTGGAGCTTGGACATAGTCCGGCGTTGGAGCTTGGACACAGTCCGGCATTGGAGCTTGGACATAGTCCGACGTTGGAGCTCAGATACAGTCCGACATTGGAGCTTGGACATAGTCCGACATTGGAGCTCGGATATAGTCTGGCGTTGGAGCTTGGACATAGTCCGGTGTTGGAGCTCGGATACAGTCCGACGTTGGAGCTTGGACATAGTCCGACTTTGGAGCTCAGATACATTCCGAAGTGGGAGGTCGGAAGCGGTCCGGCGTTGGTCCTCGGCTGCAAAAGATACCTTGAATGCAGTCCGGCGTTGGAGCTCGGATGCAAGAGGACGTTACCGCCCGGGAACAACTTCAAACCCGAGGTGGGCGTAAAAATAACAAGGCATTGATAGAGGCCGATAACTTAAAGGGGCTCCTCGGATACCCGACGTATAAACTCTTCGGATCCACTTCGGAAATTCTCAAGATCGAAGATGGGAAGATTGTTGAACCAGTTTTCAAGACCGACGACCGAAGATAAAGAACAGTTCGGAAGAATCGAGGAGCATCCCTAACTTGAAGACCAGTTCAGGGGGCTACTGACGGTGTCCTGGACTAGGGGGTACTCACCACGTCGTCTCCCGACCAGGTGGATCGGGTCGAGGACCCCTGTGGCGGTTCTATTATGGGCCACTTCGGACAGCCCATGCCGCATACAAGGAAGATTCCACAAGACTTGGCGCCCAAGACGAGGACTCTCCTAAACCCTAGGCCTCCGGTGTGTCATATAAACCGAGGCCAGGCGAGTTAGTAGACCATCTCATATTCATTATTACAATCTCGTGGTAGATACATGTACTCTCTACTACACCCATATGAATACAATCAAAAGCAATATGTAGGGTATTATCTCCTCGAGAGAGCCCGAAGCTGGGTAAAATCCCGTGTCCATGTTACCATTGCTCCAAGATGCCTAGCTTAGGACCCCTACTACGAGATACACCAGATATAGAACCGACATCAAGCCCTACAAAACTAACTCGATTACATGATTAATATCATCCAACTCCTCACTGACCAGCGAGCCCACGAAGGATTACTCACTCCTGGTGGGGAGCATCATGGAATTGGCGATGGAGAAGGGTTGGTGATGACGAAGATTGAAGACCCCCCTCTCCGGAGCCCCAAACAGACTCTAGATTTGGCCTCCCAATGAAGAACAGGAGGTGGCGGCTCCGCCTCATGAAACGCAATAATTCTTTTTTCCTCATTTTTTCTGGAAAAATAGGATTTTATAGTGTTGGTTTCAGGGTCTGCGGGGCCACCAGGTGGGGACAACCCACCTAGGCTCGCCTGGAGGGGGTGGCGCGCCCTGGTGGGTTGTGCCCACCCAGGTGGCCCCTCCGATGGTTCTTGGCTCCAGAAATTATCTTTATTCATATAAAAGTCCTCGCAAAGTTTCGTTCCAATCCCAGAACTTTTATTTCTGCACAAAAACAACACCATGGTAGTGCTGCTGAATATAGCGTCAGTCCGGGTTAATTTCATTCAAATCATGCAAATTAGAGTCCAAAACAAGAGGAAAAGCGTTGGGAAAAGTACATACGATAGAGACGTATCAGTGGCCTCGACGGTTGCAGCATGGGGCGCCGCCGCAGCAACCGGGACCCTCGCCACGGCCGCAACTCCAGCTCGGAGGAGGACGACGATGACTCCAAGGACAATCCTCCCCATGACCCGCCTGCCGCCTTGTTAGCCAGGGGAGGCGCATGGACCGGCCGCACTCACTCCTCGGCCCCTCCGCCGCCCACAGATAGCAGTGACGCGTCTGGCGCGAGCCTGCAGGTCTTCCCGAATTCGTCTCCCCGCTCCCCCGATGGTGTCCCTTCCAGGATCCGTCATTGATCTCATCGTCCTGCCGGTTCAGCCACCCTGTCCTCCACCTCCAAGGAGCTACCCCGATGTCCCCCTCGTCTTTTGCACCACCTCCATTCCCACACCGCCATCTTCACCTGCACCACCGGAAGAGCATCATCATCACCGATTCCTTGATGAAGCTGAGGCCTAATCGGCGCCACCAAAGAGGTTCTACACTAATCTCCACATTTTCTTCTTGAGTCGATCTCACGGTGCTGCCGACGCTCGGTCCCGAGCGACAACACGCGGCTCCATCCACGGCGGCGTCACCAGCCACTTCCTCCACGGCGACACTCCCTTGGTGGCGACGTCCACATCAGTAGGAGCTGCTGCTCCTTTGGTTCTCGCTCGCACTGCTGCTCTGCTCTTGCTCTCGGTCCCCCCACCTAGTTTGCTCTTGCTCGCGCTGCTGCTCTCGCTCTTGCTCTTGCTTGCGTTGCTGCTCTCGCTCTTGCTCTTGCTTGCGCTACTGCTCTACTCTTGAGCATGCTGCTGCACAAGCAGTAGATCCTGCTCTCGCTCGAGCCCCTGCAGGTTCTACCCGAGATCCTGCTACATGACCAGCTGCCCCGGCTCTCGCACGCGCTGCTGCTCCGGGCACTGCTTCTGCTGCTACTGCTTTTCTGCTACTAGTGCGATCAGTTTCGACAATAAAATTTAGTTTTGATAGCAAAATTTACTTTCGAAAGTTAAATTCAGTTTCGACAATTAAGTTCAGAGATGAGCGGCTGATGTATTTTACATCTAGCACTTTGTGGTTATGTGTTTTACGTCATCTATTGGAGATGCTATTAGAATTCCACTCAGGTTAACGTTGTCTCTCTTGTCATGCTTCAGCCTCGCCGTCGTACAACTCAACGGAGCTGCTCCAACAATGAAACCCTCCATCACAGCGGAGCAGTACCCCCGGCTCCATCTCCAAACGCCTAAGATCTTCTTCCCCTCCTCCGACAGCCAAATCAGCCGGAGCTCCTCACCGACCAACCCAATCACGCTGAGATCGACATGGCTTCGCCAAAGAGGTTGTACACTTGTTGCATCACTTTTTTACTCTACATGTTATATATATTGTCCACTAAGCACACATAGTAGCGTGAAATACGATTAGTTTCTCTTACTATATGACAAGCAGTGAGGTACCAGGCAACTTAGCTATCCATGATGGACTCTCTTGAACGCCATCATTATTTATAAGTGCGCATTTGAGCTGTGCATTTGTAGATGGGCCTGGGAGTTGAGCTAGTAGGGCAGTGGCCTGGGTCCAAAGTAGTAGAAGTCGCACAAAACATTTTTTGAGTGTAGGCTTTTCCTTGCTCATGCCTGCCTCTAGAATCGCCAGTGCTTGAAAGGAAAAGTGAAGGAAAAACATAGGAATTGGGAAGTTTCCTATGGTACTACTATTCATGCCTTTGGTTCAAAGGAATGGAGCAAAGGAAAACTGTAGGATTTGTTCCTTTAGTGTCTCCTTGAAAGAAAAACCGTAGGAATTTTAATATCCACTTGTCCTCCTTTTCAAATTCCTATTCATGAAGCACAAGACTAAGAGATAGTAGCATAATAGCATTATAACCGTACATTTTCTTGTGGTTTGACTTAATCTCACCATGCTTCTTTGCATCCTGTGATCTTCCAATTCTTGTGAACCAAACACCCAGATTGGCAGAAATCTTGTGTTTTTAAATTCTCTGTTTCGCATGTGCATTCCTATCCTATTCCTATGTATTTCCTATCCCTACATTGTTAGAATCCTCAAATTCAAACAAACCCTTACACAATTACTTCTGTTACAGATATGTGTCAAAGAAAACCTTGTGTGGTTTGTCCTGCTCCTGCTACGCTGTGTTCCACCCCAGCTCAGATGCTCCAACGAGGGACGGGTTCACCACAGTAGGGATCCGCCCTCCATATTGTCTTTCGCCGCCTCAGATCTTCTTCCCGCCGCCGGCAGCCACGACAACTGCATTACCATCATCAACTTCGCCGGCAGCCACGACAACTGCATTACCATCATCAACTGAGCAGATGAACTTGAAGACTACACGGGTCCGCAAGAGAGGTTGCACTCTTGCGTGTCTGCTTATGATACGTCTCCAACATATCTATAATTTTTGATTGTTCCATGTTGTTATATTATCAATCTTGGATATTTAATAATCATTTTATAGTCATTTTATATCATTTTTGGTAATAACCTATTGACATAGTGATAAGTGCCAGTTGCTGTTTTTCCATGTTTTTTACATCGCAGGAAATCAATATCAAATGGAGTCCAAATGCCACGAAACTTTACGGAGATTTTTTATGGACCAGAAGGAAGATATTGGGCCCTGGTTGCACCTGGGGGGAGTCTCAAGGAGGGGACAACCCACCAGAGCGCACCAGGAGGCCCAGGCGCGCCCTGGTGGGTTGTTCCCACCTCGGGTGCCCCCCGGACTGCCTCATTGCTCTATAAATACCCCAAAAATACCAGAACCCTAGGGGAGTCAACAAAATATTCATCCAGCCCCCGCAGAGTCTAGAACCACCAGATCCAATCTAGACACCATCTCAGATGGGGTTCACCACCTCCATTGGTGCCTCTCCGATGATGCGTGAGTAGTTCTTTGTAGACCTTCGGGTCCGTAGTTAGTAGCTAGATGGCTTTCTCTCTCTATCTCTCTCTCTCACTGAATTCTCAATACAATGGTCTCTTGGAGATCCAGATGATGTAACTCTTTTTGCGGTATGTTTGTTGGGATCTGATGAACTTTGAGTTTATGATCAGTCATATCTTTTTATATCCATGGAAGCTATTTGAGTTTCTTGGATCTCTTATATGCATGATCTGTTATAGCCTCATATTTCGTCTCCAATATTTGGGTTTTGTTTGGCCAACTTGATCTATTTATATTGCAATGGGAAGAGGTGCCCGGTAGTGGGTTCGATCTTACGGTGCTTGATCCTAGTGAAAGAAAGGGAACCGACACGTATGTATCGTTGCTACTAAGGATAAAAATATGGGATCTATATCTACGCAATTGATAAACGGATCTTGTACACATCATGTCATCTTTCTTATTGGATTACTCCATTTTTCCATGAACTTAATACACTAGATGCATGTCGGATAGCGGTCGATGTGTGGAGTAATAGTAGTAGATGCAGGCAGGAGTCGGTCTACTAATCTTGGACGTGATGCCTATGTAATGATAATTGCCTGGATATCGTCATAATTATTTGAGGTTCTATCAGTTGCCCAACAGTAATTTGTTTACCCACCGTTTGCTATCTTTCTCGAGAGAAGCCACTAGTGAAACCTACGGCTCCCGGGTCTTCTTCTTCCTCATATATTTGCTTGCGATCTACTTTTCCTTTGCATTTTTATTCAAATCTATTAAACCAAAAATACAAAAATACTTTGGTGCACTTTATTTTATTTGCGATCTATTATTTCAATCTATTATAATCTCTGGCATCGTTACCCGAAAGGGATTGACAACCCCTTTAACACGTCGGGTTGTGAGGTGTTGTTATCTGTGTGCAGGTGCTGTTTATGTTGTGTTGCGTGGTTCTCCTACTGGTTTGATAACCTTGGTTTCTTCACTAAGGGAAATACCTACCATCATTTCTGCATCATCCCTTCCTCTTTGGGGAAATACCGACATAGTCCTAGAAGACAAGAGCTTTTCTAGCGCTATAGTCAGAGAGCAATCAACTTCCGTTATGCATCGCTTAATATGATGACATGCTACTTTATCGTCCTGTTCACCTATTAGACTCCGAGTCAGGTCCAAACTAATGCTCAAACTTGAGTTTTTAAATGGTTGTGGGTACATATTTGGGCAGAAATCAATACTATATGTCTACTATCTGGTTAATCTCGGGTGTCTACTATGAGTTTTTCATGTTAGGTGGAAACAAACATTAAAGGAGCAATTATCTGTATTTTCTAACTAAAGTTATTATCTGCCTGCTATAATTGGTTTTGGGTCTATCCACAATTTGCTACCATCACTCTGGATTTATGCATGCACTCCTTACATAATCTCGCTATGTTTTATTCCTATGCATGTCAATTATTGTACACAATGGAACTGAACATGTAGAGAAAAAGAGACGAGCCTTGCGTGGCAATAAATTTCATGCAGACGTTGCTCCATGGTGGGCGCAAAGACAACCCCCTCCACCCATTTCAGATTGTAATCAAGAGGAAGATAACTGTTCCAAGGGGGATTTAGAAGGAGAAGACCACTCCTATTTACCCCCTGAGGTCTTCGCTCTAACTTGGCATGTTGATGTTGGTAATATCATGCATATGGTGCCTTGCATTGCTTACTTTATACATCAAATATGTCATCTGCTTAGTTTAGACATGCTTTATGTGAATGCCACCTGTTTAGTTTCTTTACCGTATATGTGAATCATGCAATGCCATCTTGTTTAGCCACACATCATATATGTGAATTTTGCAATGCCACCCTGGTTAGCCAGTCATCTTATATGTGGATTATATCATGACATCATTTTTATCACGTATTAAATTTGTCAACAATTTTAGTACATTCAATTACTCTTCATGTGCTTCAGCCATTTGACACGGTCATGGAAAAATCGGGAGTGGAAACAAGGTCTTCAGAGCAAATAATGCTATCTAATGAAGCGCATGACTTGCTGGTTATGGATAGCTCCTCAGAGGAGGATTCAGAGACAGATGGCCAGTCCTATTTCCCCTCTGAGGTGCATGCTCTAACTTGGCAGGGTTATATTACTCGTATCATGCATATGGCGTCTTGCATTGGCATGTCATTTGCTTAGTTTAGACATGCTTTGTGTGAATGCCACCTGTTTAGTGTCTAATTACCATGTATGTGAATTTTGCAATGCCATCTTGTTGCAAGACATTATATATGTGAATTATGCAATGCTATCTTGTTGCAAGGCATTATGTATGTGAATTATGCAATGCCATGCTGTTTAGCCAAGCGTCATGTATGTGAATTATATCATGTCGTCCTTTTTTTGTATTACTCATTGCATTTGTCGACAATGTTTGTATATTCAACTGCTCTTCCTGTGCATCAGCCATTTGAATTGGTGATGGAGCAATCTGGAGTGAAAACAAGGTCTTCAAAGCAGACAATGCTACCTGCTGAAGCAGATATCTTGCTGGTTACAGATAGATTCTCAAAGGTCAGAGGCAGATGACCAGTCCTATTATCCCCCGTAGGTGTATGCTCAAACTTGGCAGGGTTATATTACTCATATCATGCATATGTTGTCTTGTAATGCTTAGTTTTTACATCATATACACAATATTGAATGCCATCTCCTTAGTTGACACATCATATATGCGATTGCCATGCTCACTTGCTTAGTATATAAATCATATATTTGAATTATATAATGCCATGATGTTTACATAGACAACATGTATCTGAATTATGGCATGCCAACCCATTTTCTCAAGACATAATATAGTTATATCATTTCATCCTGTTTATATAGTCATCATATTTTGAATTATGTCATTCTATCCGTGAATTATATCATGCCATTATGTTTCCATCGACAGCATGTTTGTGAATTATGGCATGCCAACCACTTTAATAGACGCATCGCATAGTTATATCATGTCATCCTATTTACATACTCATCATATTTTGAAGTATGTCATTCTATCCTATTTAGTTAGCATCATATATGTGAAATTGTGTCATGCTATCCTGTTTAATTAGCCATCATATATGTGAAATTATGTCATGCTATTCTATTTGGTTAGACAACATAAATGTGAATTATTTCATGCCCTGTTTTCTTCCCTACTATCCATTGCACATGTATATCTTACAATGTCTATACATTCAATTACTTTTCTTGTTTATCAGCCATTTGAATTGGAAGGGGTGATGGCAGTATCCGCGGGAGTAAAAACACGGTCTTCAGAAAAGATCGTGCTACCTGTCGATGCAGATAGAACCACGGTTGTACTTGCCCAAGAACTAGCCCCACCACACATAACCCAGACTCACACAGATTGTACCCCTACCTAGTTGGACAGAGAACCAGCTACACCCCTTCTAACCCCAACCCCAGCAGATAGCAACCCAGTTCTAGTTGACACAACACCATCTCCACCAAAGAGCACCCAAACACGAGCAGTTAGTAAGGCAACTTGTCGGCGTTCTGGGAACGGGGGTCCCCAGACTTGCCTGCCTGCGGCCCACGACATGGCTAAGCTAGCGGGCCGTACGACCCATCTTCATCGACAAGGCATCCAAGACCCTCGCGAGGGGCCAGGCCTCGCGGGGTGGACGGCGCAAGACCTCCTCCGAAGCGTCCTAGCCAGCCAGGCTTGCGAGGAGCGGAGATATCAAGGCGGGGCAAACCTCGTGAGGCTCTCGTGACGTGAGACATGACGGTCGACACTAGGCGGGCGCCAGCGGCGCAGTGTCCTTGTTCCCTCTTTGGTGCTAAGGAGACAGGCACAGGCGCGGAGTACCGAGGCATCTAGCAAAGGTTTCCATATCGGTGCAACGAGACCAAAGACCAGCAGGACGGCAAGACGGAGGTCACCATGGAGCCCAAGACAGCGTCACCACCAGAGCCTTTTTGCAGGCAAAGACCACTTTTGTCAGGATAGGTTGTACTAGCTGTCCCCTTTCAAAATTGCCCGCTGTTGTTGGCTCCCTTCCCGCTCGATAATTGGGAAGAGGACCAGGGCCTATATAAGTAGAGCTAGCCACCACCGTAGTGGGGGGGGGATTGAGAACGG
Source organism: Triticum aestivum (assembly GCF_018294505.1). Classification (NCBI taxonomy): domain Eukaryota; kingdom Viridiplantae; phylum Streptophyta; class Magnoliopsida; order Poales; family Poaceae; genus Triticum; species Triticum aestivum. Next base: position 140,077,398 of record NC_057798.1, on the reverse strand, counting down.
ATCGAGTCCTCACCCACACAAGTTAGACAAGCACAAGAACACCTCAACCTTAGGAGGCTGCTCTTCCCCTTGTATTGTTCATCATCAGCCCAAGAGGCAATCCACCACCACACACTGGAGTAGGGTATTACACCACAACGGTGGCCCGAACCAGTATAAATCTCGTGTCTCTCTGTGTTGCGAGTTCGTTGAGTTCATCCGCGAGATCTTAGTGAGCTAGGGCGTAAATCAGTAGGAGGGAAAGAACTTCGCGCGCACCCCAGAGTTCAAACCTTAAGGGTTTTGCCGGAACATGAGATCTGACATTTGGCGCGCCAGGTAGGGGTGCGCTGTAGCTTCCCTTCCATCGATCCGTCGCTCCATCGCTCCCTCGTCTCCATGGCGGACGCTCACCGCGCTCGAGCTGAGCGCCGGGCTGCCCTCAGCGCCCGAGTTGCTCAGACGGCTCCCGTCGGCGGGCCACCTCGTCATTCTCCGTCTCCTGCCGCTAACGCCGCCATCGACCCGTCCGGGAACGAGCAGCAAGCATCCTCGCTGCACCCATCGGTGCGGCAGGACGGCCGCATCGCCACTCCATCGCTGACCCCGGCCGATTCCTCGTCCCATGCACATCGCGCTCCCATGGACGCGCGGCCCATGCTCGTCATGGCGAATGAGCTCCTGCGCTACCGTCCGGTCGACGACCTCTACGAGGACTGGCTCGACCGTGTCGCCGAGCTCGTCCACACCGCAGGGGGCTCCCTGGTGCCGTCCCTCTCTCTGCCTCACCCTCCGCCAGCCACGGGCGATGTGGCTCATGGAGCGCCTCCACCACCTCTGCCACAAGACTGCGCCTTGGTGCCATGACGCGCGACCCCACGACACGATCCACCACGCTCGGTGCCTGCGCGCGAAGAGAGAAGCTGCCAAGAAATTCCTCGTCCGCGAGAAGCTGCACCTGCGCTCCCCGCGCCACCTCTCCAAGACCGCGCGCTACCTGCGGTGGCGGTGCGTGGACCTCATCAAGACCAACCTCCACCTCCAAGACGGGCCCCGGCAACCATGTCCGGCTGCCGCGCCTTCACCCCGAGATGTGTAGTGTCGCCTGACTGAGCAAGTTCAAGCCGGATCTGCCTCCTCGCTACGACGGCACCGCCAACCCCGCGAAGTTCCTGCAGCTCTACGAGCTGAGCATCAAAGCGGCCAACGGTGACGAGAAAGTCATGGTGAACTGGTTCCCTATGGCTCTCAAAGATGGTGCCCGCTCCTGGCTCCTGAACCTGCCGTAGGGCTCGGTCTCCTCCTGGGACGAGATGCGCGACCGCTTCGTCGCCAACTTCTAGGGCACCCGGGACCGCTTGTCGGCCGCGGGCGACCTGCGCCGCATCAAGCAACAACTAGGAGAGACCCTCCAGAAGTACATCCAGCGCTTGAACAACACCCGTCTCAAGATCCCCAAAGTCACGGACGAGGCCATCATCTCCGCTTTCTCCGATGGCGTCCGCGACATCAAGATGAAGGAAGAGCTCGCTATCCACGAGGAGTTGTGCACATCTCAGGAGCTGTGCACATCTCAGGAGTTGTTCAAGGTGGCAACCAAGTGCGCAAGAGCTGAGGAGGGGCGTCTTTCCCTCCTCGAGCTGCCAGCCGCGGGTGCAGAGGAGAAGAAGGCCAAGGCCAAGGACGTGAAGCGCAAGGAAGCAGTTGTGCTCGCAGCGGAGCCCGACACCAAGCGAGGCAGAGATCAGCCCGAGTCATCCAAGAACAGCCGGCCGTTCTGCGCCTTCCACAACCTAGACACCAACAACACCAGTGACTATCAAGAGCTCAGGGCCATTCGCGAAGGACGCTACGGTCAACGCCCCGAACGCAGCGACCGGGGCTACGGCCGAGGAGGAGGACGTGGTGGCGGACGCTGGGACGACCGTGGACCACGCTAGGAGTGGCGCGACCATCCTCGTGAGGACCGCTGGCAGGATCATTCTCGCGAGGGCGCTTGGAGAGACCAACCTCGCGAGGACCGTCCTCTGGGCAACACCGGTCTTCCCCCGCTGCCGCCACCGCCAAGAAGGGTCGACGACCACCATCAAGACGTGGGGGCTGGGGGCTTCCAGGAGCTGTGCGCTATCGCCTGCATCTTGGGCGGAGCCTAGGCCCCTGCCTCTCAGTGCATCTTCAAACAGTTTGCTCGTGAAATGAATGCAGTCCTCCTCAAGCTTGAAGCCACATGCTCGCTTAGGTGGTCCCAGTGCCCCAACACGTTCAGCTCGGCCGATCAGCTCAAGTGCGCGGCTACCGCTGGCGCCCTCCCTATGTTGTGCTCCCCAGTCATCAGCAATGTGCAAGTTACCAAGACCCTCATCAACGGTGGCGCAGGGCTGAACATCATGTCCGTAGATATGTTCGACAACCTCCAAGTCCCATATGACCAGCTTCAGCCTACCAAGCCTTTCTCAGGAGTGACCGATGGTTCCACCATGCCGATAGGGCAGGTCCGCCTCCCTGTCACCTTTGGTGAACACAAGAATTACCGCATCGAGCTCATCGACTTCGACGTCGCGCACATCCGCCTGCCATGCAACGCCATCTCGGGTATCCAGCCCTGGCCAAGTTCATGGCCGTCACCCACCACGGCTACAACGTCCTCAAGATGCCGGGAAGCGACGGGATCATCACGGTCTCATGTGAAGAGAGAGATGCAGTGTGCTCCCTCGAGCGCGCCTTCCAAGCTGCAGCAATCGATGACCCCGACAGCAAAAGTGAGGGCCCTCCGGAGGCCATCCCCAAGAAGAAGAAGCCACGCCGTGCCGGACCTCAGGAGGGTGGCGTCGCGGCTGGAACCTTGTCAGGATCAGCGCCCGCTCTAGGGGCGCCTCCCTCCATCGCATAGAAGGCGCGCCCAGCGCCCTCCTCGGGCAGGGCTCGGGGGCTCTCTTCCGAAGGGCCTCAGACCTTGCCAACATCACGAGGGAGGCGCTTGGGCACCACTTGGAGGCATGCTTGGAGGCATGCTTCCCTCAGGAGAACACAGGACAAGGAGCACCTACCCCTCAGGAGTTCATCAGCAAGACCACTCAGGAATTGCAAGACGCAAGGGCCATGCCCGGCGACCGCCGCTCACGAGGCGCAGCTCCCCACCCAAGCGAGGATGCCGGGTTGCGCATCTGCATCGATGTTCCAGGGCTCAATAGGGCCGCTTCTCAGAAGCTCTTCTGGCCTTCACGCGTGGGACACTGTGAGGGTCCACCGCACAGCTACGTTCACATGGCCTTTGGCCTGCCGAGCACGTCGTCAGCCTACCAGCACAACATGCAGCGTATCATGGCAGCTCAGGAGGCCAGGCAGCATGCCGTCCTGGCAGAGATGGAGATGGTCCTTAGGGAACCACCTGAGCCCCGAGAGCCTCCCGAGGCTCAGGCCCCCGGTGGCTCGTGAGAAGCCATTCCTTCGCCGCGTACCTTCAGCTGCACCAACTCTCCTTCGTCAATAGAACCAGGTGACATTTGCCAAGTTCGTTTATCTGGGAGCGCCCCTCGGGCTGCATTATTCCCAGGCTGCATGGGCCCATCCCTGTGGCGTGTATCCTTTTCTTATGCCTTTAGCTTACCTTGCTGGGGGCGCCCCTCGAGCTGCGTCATCCCAAGCCGCTCGGTTTTGACCCAGTGGCATGTATCTTTTTGCATTTACCCAAGATGATTTGCCTTCCATGCTTAATCTGCCCGATTACCACCTCCCACGGGTTCACCCCTCCATCATGGAATTCGCTTGTGCGTTAAAAGGGGGGCTCCTGAGCATCGCGACTCAGGAGCTCTTACTGGCTCTCCAGCCCTCACTCCCTGGCCTTGACCACGGCATCGTGACCTGGCATACCAGCAGCGGCTGAGCTCGCTCGAGGGCCGGGTCCTGAGGACGTAGAGCGCTTGCACCTAATCGTCTCGCAGGAATGCACAACTATCAAAGACTCAAGACCAGGCGCAACCCGCCTTCAGGTAGGGCCTCGTGAGTCTCCCGCTGGCTCACGAGTGCCCAGATACACCTCGCAGCCCTGCCATGCAAGCCACGTGTCACGGCGGGGCTGTACACGCCCCGGGGGCTCCTCCCGGAGGGGCCCCCTCCCACGCACAAGTGGAAGCACCATGCTCCGCGCTGGCCGTCGACACCGCTGAGGAGCGGCTATGCCCGCGCCCAAGCGGAAGCACTATGATCTGCGCTGGTGATAAACAACTGAGGGCGGCTCCATGGTCGCACCAACCTCAGGTACCCCCAGAGCTCAGCATCCGGCCTCACCGCAACGCCTCCCCTCAGGAGAGCCGCGCGAGGGGGCTGGACACGGGGGCTGCGCTCGGGTCACGCCCAAGCGTACACCACCCAACCAGGTCTCCCGGGCCTGGGGGCTGCGGTCGGGTCATGCCCAAGCGTACACCATCCAAACAGGTCTCCCGGACCTGGTCGTCGCACGCCCCTCCTGAGGCCTCGGTGAGGGTAGGTATGGTAATTGTTTGTCCATCAAGGGGGACTCTTGAGCATCGCGACTCAGGAGCCTAACTGGTCACGTAGCCCCTCACTCCTTGGTCCGTCCTAGTCTCCGGTCGGCCCAACGGCGGTTGAGGTATGCGCGGGGCCGGGCTCTACCGACGCAGAACACAAAGCAGACAGGAAGAAAATCGCAAAATCTCGAAGTAAATATTACAAAACATATTGCCCTCACAATACCAAATGAAAGTTTAACACCTCCAGGAGGCCTGATGCATATTACAGGAACGAAACAGGAGAGTAGTCGCAGGTCACCCCTGGACACCGCCATCGCCTGCAGAAGGTGCTCCCCCTTGGGTAACGACGTCTTCACCTACACCACCAGCTGCAGGATCGGTGGTATCGCCGGACAAGGGTGCAGAGGAAAAGCCACGGAACCTCCTCAGCAGGGCCTCCACCTGACCTTGCACGGCTGCGGCAGCGGCTTCGCGGAGATCTTCAGCCACATGCTCCAGCAGCTCGTCAAGACAAGCACTGGGGTCGCGAAGGTGCAGGTGGCTGAAGACACGAGTCAATGCAGCTGAAGACAGGACACGAGCTTCTTCCTCTGCCATGGGACCGATACCATCCACAACCTCCTCAAGCGCCTTCACCAAGGGAGGGAGCAGCAGGGCGGGGCCGTCCTCGTTGGTGGTCAGTAGCCTCTCCAAGCCGTGCTTGTAGAGCGTCTTCAGTGCCTTGGGAGACCTCTCCTCAAGATCGGCAAAGGCCACGCGGTCTTTGGCCAGGACCCGCGCCTTGGCGTCAAGATCGGCCTCCGTCGCGTTCACCTTCCGTTCCAGCTCCTCTAGCTCAGCATCACGGTTCTTGACGGCGTCCTCCCGGGCCTTCATCTCCTCCTCCTTCACCAGGCGGCCGCGTGCTTCTTCGGCATGCTTGTCGCGCAGGCTCTTGAACTCGTCCTCCAACTCTTGGCAGCGGTCGCGGCGGCCTTGGCGTCTTTCAGTGCCACCTCACGATCGACTGCGGCATCGGCGGCGCTCTGCTTCTCCTTCTCGGAAGACGCCACGGCCTGGCTCAGCGTCGTGCGAACCGGCAAGTCGGAGTGAAGCCAGCCAGAGGCCAGCTCCAGGCACCCAGCCACCAGGCGTGGGTCCGCGCTCAGGAGATCTGCCTGCAACTGGGTCATCTCCGAAAGAGCACGCTCCAGTATAGCAGCAGAAGCAGAAGAACCTGGGAGTGGAGGTGCAGCAGCGGGAGGAGGCGACAACGTCACCAAGCCCTGGGAGGCTGCGGGTTCCAGAGCAGTCAGGACCTCTTCAGCCGAGCCACACACTGGCACCTCCAGAGCCAGTGGGGGCATGGGGGCTGATTTCACACGGCGATGCTCTTCTTGGCCTCGTGAGGGCGACTGGGTTGGGAAAGTGCGATTGCTGCTGCCTCCTTTCTCCATGGAGGGAGGCGCGGCCGCCGCATTCTCCTTCCTTTTCTTCGCCGAAGGCATCGGCCTAACCAACCAAGGGTGAACGTCAGGAAATGACAAGTACATGCAGGGACAAGACGAAGCTCAAGGCACTTATCGGTCCACCGCGACATATTCCACCTTCCGCTTGGGGAGCTTGAAACCCAAAAGTCTCAGAGCCTGGGAAGTAGGCACATGGGTTCCGGGGGCAGAAGACGGCGCAGCAGGAGGGCTGGAGGCAGCCCCAGGCGGTGTCAAGGCGGAGGCAGCATCCCGAGGGATCAGCGACGACCTACTCCTTGTCGGGATGACAGGCAGTCCTCCCTCCTCCTGGCGGGCGTCGACCTCGGCGTCGTCAGGAAGGGCGTGGAGGATTTCAGCTTTGCTCAAGGGGGAGTTTCCCCCATCTCTTCAAGGGTCGCCTCCGAGTCCCCCTCCTCTTCCTTCCCCCCGTCGGACTCGTCGGAGGACACCTCCACTGACTTCGGTGTTGTAGGGGCTCCTGTGGGCGCAGGCAGCACCAACCCGCACGCGTCGAAGGTTGGCCTAGAGGCGACAAATTCCTCACAGTCCTTGCGATGGAACAGAGGAACGAAGGCGCTCGGCGGGTACTCCTGGTTGTCCCCAACTATGAGGCGCAGGACAGCGGTCAGGTCATCGGCAGACAGGCCCCCGGCCTTAGGCGGATCTTGTCTACTTCACCTCCGAGCTTCCACAGGGGGCGCGCGCGCCTGAAGTGAAGCAAGTCGCAGCATCAAGAACTCCCTCAGGAGCATGACCGCCGTCACCTTGGCCACCTTCGCATTGCCAGGCTTCAAGTCGGTCATCATCTGCCCCAACACAGACAACGCCCGCTCATCAGCAAGCTCTGCACGGGGCCACCCCTTGTCGGACTGGGGCGCCTCAATGAGCAACAACAAACACGGATGGGCGCACTTGGCGTCCATCATGACCCATTTGGCTCGGATGTTGTCGACCCTCTTCCCGGTGCTCGAGATCGAGTTAGCCTTGCCAGACGCGACGAAATTGGCGCACCCATAGATGTGCCCATCGCTGACACGAAGGAAGAAGAAGTGGCGTAGGAGCGCCACGGATGGCATCACGCCCAGGTACGCCTCGCAGTAGTAGGCGAAGATGGACAAGAGGAGGATAGAGTTGGGGTGGAGGTGCAACGCCTGCAGCCCGTAGTGGTCGAGGACCTCAAAAAAGAAATCAGAGAAGGGGGGAACCAACCCGACAGCGATGCTGCTCGAGAAGAAGGGGAAGAAGGTGCTTCCCTCAAGCTCCGGCACGTCGGAGGCAAGTCGGAGCTCCGTATCCCCGCACTCATTGCTCTCCCCCGCCGTCAGCAGGCGCGTGGAGGCGAGGCTCTTCTCCATGACGGTGGGCGTTTCAAGAGCTGGCTCGTACCAGGTCGGTGCCGAGGAGGTCTTGACCTTGCGCGGCGCCATGGGTCGCAGGTGCGGAGCAAGATCGGAGCAGATCTGGAGGTATCGGTGGCAAGGAGCGAGAAAAGTGACCTGGAGCAAGGCGAGGAGGAAGCAATGAAGGCAAGCACTGTCCGCGCCAGCCTTTTGTCAAGTCAAGCAGTTGCCGAGGTAGCGTGGGGAAGCGGAGACGCCCATGTCCAATCAACTACAATGCGTCAACCGAGGCCGGAGGCTTTTGGGGCCCGCGGCGCTCTGTACTGGACCTTTAGCTTCGCCTCGAAGCCAAGCCCGAGCGCGCCTTGGGCTCGGGGGATACTATCGGCGTTCTGGGAATGGGGGTCCCCAGACTTGCCTGCCTCCGGCCCACGGCATGGCTAAGCAAGCGGGCCGTATGGCCCATCTTCATCGACAAGGCATCCAAGACCCTCGCGAGGGGCCAGGCCTCGCGGGGCGGACGATGCAAGACCTCCTCCGGAGCGGCCTAGCCAGGCTGGATCGTGAGGAGCGGAGATATCAAGGCGGGGCAAACCTCGCGAGGCTCTCATGATGTGAGACATGACGATCGACACCAGGCGGGCGCCAGCGCGTGCAGTGTCCTTGTTCCCTCTTTGGTGCTAAGGAGGCAGGCGCAGGCGTGGAGTACCGATGATCTAGCAAAGGTTTCCATATCGGTGCAACGAGACCAAAGACCAGCAGGACAGCAAGAAGGAGGTCACCATGGAGCCCAAGACGGCGTCACCACCAGAGCCTTTTTGCAGGCGAAGACCACTTTTGTCAGGATAGCTTGCACTAGCTGTCCCCTTTCAAAATTGCCCGCTGTTGTTGGCTCCCTTCCCGCTCGATAATTGGGAAGAGGACTAGGGACTATATAAGTAGAGCTAGCCACCACTGTAGGGGGGGGGGATTGAGAACGGATCGAGTCCTCACCCACACAAGTAAGACAAGCACAAGAACACCTCAACCTCAGGAGGCTGCTCTTCCCCTTGTACTGTTCATCATCAGCCCAAGAGGCAATCCACCACCACACACTGGAGTAGGGTATTACACCACAACAGTGGCCCGAACAAGTATAAATCTTGTGTCTCTCTGTATTGCGAGTTCGTCGAGTTCGTCCGCGAGATCTTAGTGAGCTAGGGCGTAAATCGGTAGGAGGGAAAGAACTTCGCGCGCACCCCAGAGTTTGAACCTTAAGGGTTTTGCCGGAACCCGAGATCCGACACAACTGCAGTGCCTAAAGCACGAGGACCACCACTCTGAACCCCAAGTCAACGCTTAGAGAAGAAGAATAATTGTTCTCAGGTCAGGTTGCGTAGCTATGGTTCATACTCATTTGCTCTTGCATCACTGTATTTACTCATACCAACTAATTTCAAATTTGAAGGATGCAATTGAAACTCCAATGGCGCAACAGGTATGTTTTAAACCTGTTTCTTTAACGTGTTTGCTGTTGTAACTTGCTCTATGTTGATTTCAGTTTCAATTGAATAAACAGTTATGTTCTCATGCCATGCACATTACAAGTGTTGTTATTTGTATGTAGTTTCCCACACTTATATTCTGTCTATGCTGCTGTGTCTTAAATATATATGATTTGAACTGTCTCTATCTTGATTTGGCAACATAAACTAGAATGATATAGACCATAGAGTGACCATACTACATAGATATATGTTTGTTTCATGTTGTTATCCTGCCCACCTTACTACTGAACTGGTTTACCAAAATGAGTTTCATATACAACATGGTAAACCTGTGATGTGTCTGTTTGATTCTCTTTTAGAATGTGGATAAATATTGGAGAAGAGTACCCCGTTATTGAATGGTAAAGGAAGTATTGCAGATAAGGTTCAAGATAGTGAGACATCCTTGTTGGTCTCCAAGAAAGCTGATACAAACTATATTGAAGACACTGAGACAACCCCAAAGTCCTGTCTTGATGTAGTGTTCGAGTTACTGCCCACTACTGCTGGCACCAGCTCTTCGAACTCACTGCCTGAATCAGTTCGGTTTCTTCAGTCTCAACTTCAAGTTGAAAGACATATTTCAGATGTTCTGCGACAGGACACTGAAGGACTGCGGAAGTCTGTGCAGAATTCAGATGCATACTGTCTGGTGCAACAGCAAGCGCTTAAGGAATTAAGCGCCAAACAAGAGAAAGTTAATAAGCTTGCTAAGCGTCTTGCCAGCATTATGGGTACCTGATGACCCACAAGTATAGGGGATCAATTGTAGCCTCTTTCGATAAGTAAGAGTGTCGAACCCAACAAGGAGCTAAAGGTAGAACAAATATTCCCTCAAGTTCTATGGACCACCGATACAACTCTACGCACGCTTAACTTTTGCTTTACCTAGAACAAGTATGAAACTAGAAGTACTTTGTAGGTGTTGTTGGATAGGTTTGCAAGATAATAAAGAACGCGTAAATAAAAAGTAGGGGCTGTTTAGATAAAGACACAACTAAATTAGTTTTAGTAAAGAGCTTGTTGTCAAGAGAAAGTTATTTGTCCCTAGGCAATCAATAACTAGACCGGTAATCATTATTGCAATTTTATATGAGGGAGAGGCATAAGCTAACATACTTTCTCTTCTTGGATCATATGCACTTATGACTGGAACTCTAGCAAGAATCCGCAACTACTAAAGATCATTAAGGTAAAACCCAACCATAGGCCATAGCATTAAAGCATCAAGTCCTCTTTATCCCATACGCAACAACCCCCTTACTTAGGTTTGTGTTTCAGTCACTCACGCAACCCACTATAAGAGAATCATGAACATATTGCAACATCCTACAGCGGGAATCCCTCACGCTTGCGCGACACGGAGAGCACCATAGGACAACACCAATAATAAAAATGCAACTCAAACTAATCACGATCATCAATTAACCCAGAGGACAAAACGGGTCTACTCGAATATCATAGGATAGCCATACATCATTGGGAAATAATATATAGCGTTGAGCACCATGTTTAAGTAGAGATTATAGTGGGTAAAAGAGGGGTTACACCGCTGCATAGAGGGGGGAAGAGTTGGCGATGATGGCGGTGAAGTTGTTGGTGTAGATGGCGGTGATGATGATGGCCCCGGCAGCGTTCCGGCGCCACCGGAAACGAGGGGGAGAGATCCCCCCTCCTTTTTCTTATTCCTTGACCTTCTCCCTAGATGGTAGAAGGGTTTCCCCTCTGGTCCATGGTCTCCATGGCGTGGGAGGGGCGAGAGCCCCTCCGAGATTGGATCTGTCTCTCTGTCTCTTTCTGTTTCTGCGCTCCCAGATCTGGCCTTTCACCGTTTCTTTTATAACCGTAGATCCGTAGCTCCGATTGGGCTGAATTTTGTACACGATCTCTATCCGGAAATTAGCTTTCTTGCGGAGAAAGAAGGGCTCCAACTTCCTTACGGGGTGGCCACGAGGGTCCAGGGCGCGCCTGACCCCTTGGGGTGCGCCCCTGCCTCGTGGCCCCCTCGGGCATCGTATCGCGTTGATTCTCCCTTCCAAAAATCACATATATTCCAAAAAATATCTACGTCAGTTTTTATCCCGTTTGGACTCCGTTTGATATGGATTTTCTGCGAAACAAAAAACATGCAACAAACAGGATCTGGCACTGGGCACTGGATCAATATGTTAGTCCCAAAAATAGTATAAAAAGTTGCCAAAAGTATATGAAAGTTGTAGAATATTGGCATGGAACAATCAAAAATTATAGATACGAAGGAGACATATCAACATCCCCAAGCTTAATTCCTGCTCGTCCTCAAGTAGGTAAATGATAAAAAAGATAATTTTTCATGTGGAATGCTACCTAGCTGTAATCTAATCATGGCATGAATATTAAGACACGAGTGATTCAAAGCAATAGTCTATCATTTGACATTAAGACAATAATACTTCAAGCATACTAATAAAGAAAGCATGTCTTTTCAAAATAACATGGCCAAAGAAAGTTAACCCTACAAAATCATATGGTCTGGCTATGCTCCATTTTCACCACACAAAGTATTCAAATCATGCACAACCCCGATGACAAGCCAAGCAATTGTTTCATACTTTTGACGTTCTCAAACCTTTTCAACTTTCACGCAATACATGAGCGTGAGCCATGGATATAGCACTATAGGTGGAATAGAATATGATGGTGGAGGTTGTGTGGAGAAGAAAAAAGGAGAAAGTCTCACATCGACGCGGCTAATCAATGGGCTATGGAGATGCCTATCAATTGAAGTCAATGCGAGGAGTAGTGATTCCCATGCAACGGATGCACTAAGAGCTATAACTGTATGAGAGCTCCAACTGAAAACTAAGTGGGTGTGCATCCAACTTGCTTGCTCATGAAGACCTCGGGCGTTTGAGGAAGCCCATCATCGGAATATACAAGCCAAGTTCTATAATGAAAATTCCCACTAGTATATGAAAGTGATAACTCAAGAGACTCTCTATATGAAGATCATGGTGCTACTCTGAAGCACAAGTGTGGTAAAAGGATAGTAACATTGTCCCTTCTCTCTTTTCTCTCATTTTTTAAATTTTTTTCTATTTTTTTCTCTTTTTTTGGTGGGCTTCTTTGGCCTCTTTTTTTATTTGGGCTTCTTTGGCCTCTTTTATTTTGATAACCTCACCTGGGACAATGTTCTAATAATGATGATCATCACACTTTTATTTACTTACAACTCAATAGTACAACAAAGATATGACTCTATATGAATGCCTCCGGCGGTGTACCGGGATGTGCAATGATCTAGCATACCAATAACATCAAAAAACGGACAAGCCATGAAAACATCATGCTAGCTAGCTTACGATCATGCAAAGCAATATGACAATAAATGCTCAAGTCATGTATATGATGATGATGGAAGTTGCATGGCAATATATCTCGGAATGGCTATGGAAATGCCATGATAGGTAGGTATGATGGCTGTTTTGAGGAAGATATAAGGAGGCTTATGTGTGACAGAGCGTATCATATCACGGGGTTTGGATGCACCGGCGAAGTTTGCACCAACTCTCGAGGTCAGAAAGGGCAATGCACGGTACCGAAGAGGCTAGCAATGATGGAAGGGTGAGAGTGCGTATAATCCATGGACTCAACATTAGTCATAAAGAACTCACATACTTATAGCAAAAATCTATTAGTCATCGAAACAAAGTACAACATGCATGCTCCTAGGGGGATAGATTGGTAGGAAAAGACCATCGCTCATCCCCGACCGCCACTCATAAGGAAGACAATCAATAAATACCTCATGCTCCGACTTCATCACATAACGGTTCACCATACGTGCATGCTACGGGAATCACAAACTTCAACACAAGTATTTATGCAATCCACAACTACCCACTAGCATGACTCTAATATCACCATATTTATATCGCAAAACTATTGGAAGGAATCAAACATATCATATTCAGTGATCTACAAGTTTTATGTAGGATTTTATGACTAACCATGTGAATGACCAATTCTTGTCAACTCTCTAAATAGATATAAGTGAAGCAAGAGGGTTTAATTCTTTCTTCAAAAGATATGCCCACGCTCTAACAAATATAAGTGAAGCAAAAGAGAATTCTACAAATGGTGGTTTTCCGTGTGAAGAGAAACAGGCAATCCAAACTTCAAATGATATAAGTGAAGCACATGAAGCATTCTATAAAGCCATACTCAAAGAATATAAGTGAAGTGCAATGAGCATTATATAAATCAACCAATGACTATCTCATACCAGCATGGTGCATAAAATAAAAATGAAAACTAAATGCAAAAGATGCTCCAAGATTTGCACATATCGCATCAACAAAACGAATCCGAAAACATACCGACACTTGTTGAAGAAAGATGGGATGCTTTCCGGGGCATCCCCAAGCTTAGACACTTCAGTCTCCTTGAATATTTACTTGGGGTGCCTTGGGAATACCCAAGCTTGAGCTCTTTCCTATCCTCATATCGATACATCCTCGATCTTCGAACACTTCATCCACACAAAACTCAACAAAAAGCTCGGTAAGATCCGTTAGTATAATAAAGCAAATCACTACTCTAAGTACTGTTGCAAACCAATTCATATTTTTTTTGCATTATAGATACTGTAATATAACTTTTCCATGGCTTAATACACAGATATAAATTGATAGTTTCATCAAAACAAGCAAACTATGCATCAAAACAGAATCTGTCTAAAACAGAACAATCTGTAGTAATCTGAACATTCACCATACTTCTGGTACTCCATAAATTCTATCAAAATTAGGAAAAATAAAGAATTTTAATATAAAGACATTCCAAAAAGTTTCAAAACCATTTGACGTTCCCGTAAAAAATGTAAAATCGCGCACTACAGCCAAAGTTTCTGTCCTGCACCGTACAAACCAACAAACATTGTAAACATCCTAAAGGCAAACCTTGGCACATTATTTTTATAATACAATGGAATTGTAAAAGGGGATAATTATTTTTGTTGAAAATTTGATGTAATCAAGATTCACAAAGTTTCCGTGAGCATGAACAAAGTTCAAGGCTAGTTCCCACTTTAACAATGCTCATCTTTCTCACTTTCGCTTTTCTTTTTGAAAAAGTTTTAGGTTCCCCTCTTTATTTTTTGTTTTTAAACTATATAAAAGCACTCAATAGAAATAAATGACTCTCTAAAACTTCCGGGTTGTCTCCCTGGCAGCGCTATCTTTAAAGCCATTAAGCTAGGCATATAGTGCTCAAGTAATGGATCCACCCGGATCCCAAGGTATATCAAAGCCAATTTTAATTAACAATGATTTGTAATTAAGTAGTGAGCACAAAGTAACATATATCATGTAATGACAAAGTCTAACTCTCTTCCTATGCATCGGCATGTCATAAAAGAACAATTCATGCACACAAAGTAAAGGCCAATGCATAGTATAAACAGTTTCTTGCAATTTTATCATATTGGAAACATGGAGAGGCGGAGATGTAGTTCCTCTCTCATAATAATTTCAAGTAGGAGCAGCAAGCACATGCATATTATATCTATTAAAATCATCATGCGTAGTAGTGAAACGCAACCCATCAATATAATCCTTAATAAGTGCAAACTTCTTCGATATAGTGTAGTCGGGAGAATTCAAAAAGATAATAGGACTATCATGCGTGGGTGCAATAGCAACAATTTCATGTTTAACTTAAGGAACTATAGCAAGTTCATCTCCATAAGCATAATTCATATTGGCATCTTGGCTACAAGCATAGAAAGCATCATCAAAAAGGGATATTTCAAAAGAATCAACGGGATCATAACAGTCATCATCGCAATCATCCTTCGATAAGCACGAAGGGAAATTAAACAATGTATGAGTTGAAGAGTTACTCTCATTAGAAGGTGGGCACGGGTAGCTAATCCGCTCTTCCTCCTTTTGTTCTTCACTCTCCTCTTCATCTTTTCATCCAATGAGCTCACAGTTTCATCAATTTCTTCTTCCATAGACTCCTGCAAAATATTATTCTCTTCTTGGATAGCGGAGGAGTCCTCAATATATGGTTTAACATAGGCATTAGAAGCATAATTATCACAACAATATTTAAGTATGGCAAAATTTTCAGATTTGTAAAGAATAGCATCATACTTTTCAATCAAAGAAGCAATTTCATCAGCACCCTTAAAAGCAACAAATTCTTCAATTTGTTGAACATCATAGTAATTATAAACACCCTTAGCATACGAAGATACGATTCCATTATCACTAAACTCACATTGGTAGAGAAGGTGTTTCTTAGGGTTTTCAGAACAACAAGTAACATAATATATTTCACATAAATTCCAAGCATAGCATTGCAAACGATGAATTTGATCCAGTAAAAGTTTCCCTTTTTGAGATAAGAGGTGTCGCACATAACAAGCATGCTCATATAAATATTTTCCCTCAACTAAGCTAGTTGGGGTTTCAGCACGAGCACACAGGGATCAAAGATGATCCAAGTAAAAAGCTTCAGGAGTGTGATAGATTTTGAGTGGTTCTTCAACCTTTAGTTCAGTAGGTAAAACTATTTTTTGGTATTCTGCGTTTCCTACCCATAACTAAAGATAGAAAACAACTAAGAACAGCAAATAAAAATTACTTAGTGATAAAACAAACAAGCACACACAAGAATATTCACCCCATGCTATTGCTCCCCGGCAACGGCGCCAGAAAAAGGTCTTGATAACCCACAAGTATAGGGGATCAATTGTAGCCTCTTTCGATAAGTAAGAGTGTTGAACCCAAAAAGGAGCTAAAGGTAGGACAAATATCCCCTCAAGTTTCTATCGATCACCGATACAGCTCTACACACGCTTAACTTTCGCTTTACCTAGAACAAGTATGAAACTAGAAGTACTTTGTAGGTGTTGTTGGATAGGTTTGCAAGATAATAAGAGCGCTTAAATAAAAAGTAGGGGTTGTTTAGATAAAGACACAACTAAATTAGTTTTAGTAAAGAGCTTGTTGTCACGAGAAAGTTATTTGTCCCTAGGCAATCAATAACTAGACCGGTAATCATTATTGCAATTTTATATGAGGAAGAGGCATAAGCTCTTGGATCATATGCACTTATGATTGGAACTTTAGCAAGAATACGCAACTACTAAATATCATTAAGGTAAAACCCAACCATAGGCCATAGCATTAAAGCATCAAGTCCTCTTTATCCCATACGCAACAACCCCCTTACTCGGGTTTGTGTTTCAGTCACTCACGCAACCCACTATAAGCGAATCATGAACGTATTGCAACACCCTACAGTGGGAATCTGTCAGGACTGGTTTTTCGGGATATAATTTCCCAGAAAATGGCCCTTGTGCTCATCAGCACCAGGAATACTGTTAGCTGATGAGGCACCAACTTGATACAGAAATTCCAAGCAAAGTACATAATATGTAGTACAAGACCATTCTGGCCTACGCGTACAACAATTGGTTTTCTAGTGGCTGAAGGCGGAAGCGGTTTGCGGGTCACCAGCGTCTATGGGATTCCATTTCCGACAGGAACAACTGACCAGGATAACTCCTATCTTCGCGAGGCTGCTAACTCCATTGCGTGGGTACCGGGGCTGTCATCACAACGCTCCTCTCCATGCAAGATATCTGGCCAAGACAATAGCCAGGGACAAGCCAGTGAGTACTTTGATGTACTCGCAAACATTAAGAACACAAGTATAATATAGCCACTGATAATCATGCTTTGAAGTATTCTATGATTACTACGTCAGATATGAAATAAGGTTCATGATGCACACAAGCAAGTTATTCCCAACACACATGAATAATGCAATTAGAGAGTGGAAATAGAATGCCTCAGTCGGGCGTCTGAGCGACACCACAGAAAGGGCTCATAAGTGAAATAAGTAACAAATATGCCGCAGTCGGGCGTCTGTGCGACGCCACATAAAGGGCTTATAAAGTAAATACATAACAAGCATGCCACAGTCGGGCGTCTGAGCGACACCACATAAAGGGCTTATAAGTAAATGGAATAAAGAGCATGCCACAGTCGGGCGTCTGAGCGACACCACATAAAGGGCTTATAAATGAATAAAATAACAAACATGCCACAGTCGGGCGTCTGTGCGACACCACATAAAGGGGCTTATAAGTAAATGATCACAGTGAATATCCAGGAGGTAGAACCATCCCAGGGATACTCAATAATTCAAGTAACATAAATGGTTAGTCCATAATAATAATAATAATCATCATCATACGTCACAAGTCATGATCAATGTTCTGGTTTAGTAGTTTCTCCTCCGAAGACCGACACTTGACCCATCCCAGACTGTAGTCCTTAACCATGGACACGGCTATTCGAATAGGTTTAATATCTCTGCAGAGGGTGTACTCTTTACCCACGAGTAACGGATTCCTTTAGTCCATCGGGACTAATTCCGTCTACGGTCTTTTAATTGAAAACACACCTAACCGCACACACCAGCCAAACTCACCGGTGTCTGGAATCACCCTTGACACCTGTTAAGAAAAACTCTAAGTGGGGAGGCTACAACCTCGACTTAGCATGGGATCACAAAATTTATACCTCGTGCAAACTGGGGGAGCTACATCCTTCGGCTACAACCGAAAACACCCATGCCCCCGGACCAGGTGGCATACCTACCGGAGGCCTCCGGTATCTTCCACCATGGCCTCTCTGTATGGTGTGTGCTAGGAAAGGGGTTGACAACTTACTGAACCGTACCCTACCTGTGGCAGGGACAAGTGGTAGTACGAAACAAGTATGGGGGTTACCGGAAGAAGACTCGATCTATGGTCGACTCAGGAGGTTTAAGTATTTCCTGCATGGTTAGCTCAAGAATAATATTTCACATCCATCAGATACAACCACCACTCATCATACCTCCCCCTGCCTCACCGGTCATAACCGTCTCGACGAGGGACAAGCTC
Organism: Triticum aestivum; assembly: GCF_018294505.1. Lineage (NCBI taxonomy): Eukaryota > Viridiplantae > Streptophyta > Magnoliopsida > Poales > Poaceae > Triticum > Triticum aestivum. The sequence goes on along the minus strand of NC_057798.1, from coordinate 140,059,650 downwards.
GTGTCTACCCAAGACAGAGACTTTCCCGGATCCTTCCCGGTAGGCATGAGAGGCATATGAGGGTGATTGCTATCACGAGTAGATCCATTTCCAACAGCAAGAATTTCCATTATGCACTCAAAGCGTATGATCATATCATCACATAAAAATAACTAATGCTTCAGGTCGAGGTGGGGTTATAACCGTATCAAACAACCCACAAAATATTATGCCAGGGTTCAGAATGCTTGCCTTCAAGTTGTGGAGAGGCAGGGTGCATTCCAAAACTTTGAAAGTTTTCTTCTCTCTCCGACAAATCCTATTTTAAATTAACACATAGTTTAAAAACAGTACAAAAAAGTTGCTTGGAAAATTTTGAAATAAATATGAAAATAAACTAGACAATATTTGGGAAACAAAAGAAAAAAATCAAGTCATTTGGATTTATATTTAAAAAGTTATAGTCAGTCAAAGTTTAGTCAAATTCTGTTTTAAAAATAAAACAGAAAAAGGAGAAAAACGTTTCGAAAACTGACCACGTCAAAGGCATATTCCAGGTTTACGTCTCCACTTATCCAGCGTGGACCGCGCGTGGGTCACTGACAGTGGGTCCAGCGGGCCCACTGGTCAGGTTTGACTGGTCTCCACTCCCTCCTCTTCCTCTGCCCGAGCGGAGGCGGGGCTCCGGCGATCGTCGCCGGCGAACGGTGGTTCCTCGCGGGGAGCTGAGGGCGGGGATGGATCCGCGGGTCTAGGGTGGTCCTCCCAGTGGTCGTTAGGTAGGTGGGGACGAAGGGAATCGCCGGCAGTGAGCTTCGCGGCGGAGATAGCTTCGGGCCGATTTGGGTTCCTGGCCAGGGTGGAGCTCCGTCATAGCTGGGGGTCTGGGCGGCTCCGCAAGATGAAGAGGAGTCAGGTGGTGGTGCTGGAAGGGTGGGGAGGCCCTGTTCGTGACGGTGGGGACCAGAGGGCGGCGGCGGCCGAATCGGTCGGAGGCGAGGAAGAAGGTCTCCCGCCGTTGCATGCTGGTCGTGGGGCGCGTTAGAGGGTTGGTACGAGGCTGCCTGAGGGGGCTCGAGCGAGGCCTGGGGCTATATATAGCCGAGGAAGGTCGGTTCCACGGCAGCCGGTGATAAGCTCACCGGCGAACCGCCATACTGTGCTGCAGGGCGACGTGGCGGTGGTTTGGGCTGGCCGGCGCATTCCGACGAGCCCCCTACTGCTCAAGGGGGCGAGCTGGCGCGCGTGGGTGGCTCGGGCGGCGCCGCCCACAGCAGGGCTGCTGTAGCCGGCCGCTTGCGGCCACGGCCGACCTGACGGCGACCCTGTGGAGTGCCTGGGGTGGCTCTGCGGCGAGGGGAGGGTCGGGGCGTCGACTGGGAGAGGGGAAGGGCCAGGGCGAGCGCAGGGCGTCGACAGCGGGACGCGGCGACTCGCGTGCACGCACGTGCAAAACGCGCGCTCTGGGCGCGCCCAGTGCACGCACACAATGTGTTTGCCGAAATACCAGCGTGTGCTAGAGGGCATAGGGGAGGCTGGGGGTTAGCAGGCCTGGGTTAGGGTTAGCTAGGAACTTAGTAGACATGCCAGTATGTACAGGGAGGCAAGATCACAATGCAAAACAAAAATCATGCCAAAACTGGACATGCACACCAGGTGTTTGACAGAATGCCAATGGTATCTAGGAAATTCTTGGGGTGGCCCAAATCTCCAGATCAGAGTCTCTTTGGATGATATAGAGGGTGGTGAAGTTAGTTTGCCAAAAGCTCAAACTTGATAGTGTAAGTTTTGCCAAACTTCAGTTCTGGCCAGAAGAAAAAGGGCATTGATTCATGAACCAAAACTTGATAGTGTAAGTTTTGCCAAACTTGATAGTCTTTCTAGCATTTGATCAATGAAAGGCAAAGGGTAATGATCTTTTTAGTAGCTTTTTTAATTTGCGGAAATCAATTACCATCCTATAACCTGTAATAATTCTTTGCGGGATCAACTCATCTTTATCATTAGGAACAACAGTAATACCTCCCTTCTTAGGGACACAATGGACAGGACTTACCCACTGACTATCAGCAACAGGATAAATTATACCTGCCTCAAGGAGCTTTAGTATTTCCTTTCTTACCACTTCTTTCATTTTAGGATTCAGCCATCGTTGGTGATCAATAACGGGTTTGGCGTCTTTCTCCAAATTTATTTTGTGTTGACATAGAGTGGGACTAATGCCCTTAAGATCATCAAGAGTATATCCAATAGCAGCACGATGCTTCTTCAGGGTTTTCAATAATTTTTCTTCATCCTTCTCTGAAAGGTTAACACTAATAATAACAGGATATATCTTCTTTTCATCAAGATAAGCATATTTAAGAGTATCAGGCAATGGTTTAAGCTCAAACACGGGATCACCCTTGGGTGGAGGAGGATTCCCAAGGATTTCAATAGGAAAATTGTGTTTCAGAATAGGTCCCTGTTTAAAGAATACTTCATCTATTTCCCTTCTTTCATTCATAAACATATCATTTTCATGGTCTAGCAAATATTGTTCTAAAGGATCACTAGGAGGCACGGTAATAGAAGCAAGACCAATAATTTCATCCTTACTAGGCAATTCTTCATCACGGGGTTGTCTATGAAATTTGGAAAAATTAAACTCATGAGACATATCATCCAAATCAATAGTAACAACATCATTTTCGCAGTCTATCCTAGCATTGACAGTATTCAAGAAGGGCCTACCAAATATAATGGGACAAAAGCTATCTTGTGGGGAACCAAGAACAAGAAAATCAGAAGGATATTTAACTTTCCCACACAAGACTTCAACATCTCTAACAATCCCATTCAGTGAAATAGTATCTCGATTGGCAAGCTTAATGGTAACATCGATATCTTCTAACTCAGCGGGTGCAATATCATGCATAATTTCTTGATATAAAGAAATAGGTATTGCACTAGCACTAGCACCCATATCACACAAGCCATGATAACAATGATCTCCTATTTTAACAGAAATAGCAGGCATACCTACAACCGGTCTATGTTTATGTTTAGCACCAGGCTTAGCAATTCTAGCAGTTTCATCACAGAAATAAATAACATGCCCATCAATATTATCAGCCAAGAGATCTTTAACTATAGCAATATTAGGTTCAACTTTAACTTGCTCGGGAGGTGTATAAGTTCTAATATTACTTTTACGAACCACAGTTGAAGCTTTAGCATGATCCTTAATCCTAACAGGAAAAGGTGGTTTCTCAACATAACCAGTAGGAACAATAGGATCATTATAAGTGATAGTCTTTTCTTCAACTTTAATAAGTTCAACTATTATTACTTCTATGGGAGGATGATATTTAAACCACTTCTCCTTAGAGAGATCAACATGAGTAGCAAAGGATTCACAAAAAGAAGCTACTATCTCAGAGTCAAGTCCATATTTAGTGCTAAATTTACGAAAAACATCGGTATCCATAAAAGATTTAACACAATCAAACTTAGGTGTTATACCTGACTCCTTACCTTCATCGAGATCCCAATCTTCAGAGTTGCGTTTAATTCTTTCCAATAAATCCCATTTGAATTCAATATTCTTCATCATAAAAGAACTAGTACAAGAAGTATCGAGCATGGAGAGATTATTGTCAGAAAGCCGAGCATAAATTTTTTGAATAATCATTTATTTTGAGAGCTCATGATTGGGGCATGAATATAACATTGACTTAAGCCTCCCCCAAGCTTGAGCGATGCTTTCTCCTTCGCGAGGCTAGAAATTATATATAATTGGAATCACGATGAACAAGATACATAGGATAAAACTTCTGATGAAATTCCAATTTCAATCATTTCTAGTCCCATATGATCCCATATCATCACATAGCCTATACCATGTCAATGCATCTCCCTTCAAAGATAAAGAGAAGACCTTCTTCTTGATAACATCATCAGGCATACCTGCAAGCTTAAATAATCCACAAACTTCATCCACATAGATTAAGTGTAAATCGGGATGCAATGTTCCATCTCCTGCAAAAGGATTAGCTAGCAGTTTCTCTATCATACCCGAAGGAATTTCAAAGTAAACATTTTCAGTAAGTTCAGTAGGTTGAGGAGCAACTATTTTCTCTACTGGTTGGGGTGAAGATACCCCGAACAAGCCCCTCAAAGGATTACTTTCCATAGTAACAGGTGACAGTAAATTTCGGCACACTATATAAATTTTTCCTTACCAAGTTCCACCTACCAAAGGCGCTTCACTCCTCGGCAACGACGCTAGAAAAGAGTCTTGATGACCCACGACTATAGGGGGTCTATCGTAGTCCTTTCGATAAGTAAGAGTGTTGAACCCAACGAGGAGCAGAAGGAAATGACAAGCGGTTTTCAGTAAGGTATTCTCTTCAAGCACTGAAATTGTCGGTAACAGATAGTTTTGTGATAAGGTAATTTGTAACGGCTAACAAGTAATGAAAGTAAATAAGGTGCAGCAAGATGGCCCAATCCTTTTTGTAGCAAAGGACAAGCCTGGACAAACTCTTATATAGAGAAAAGCGCTCCCGAGGAGACATGGGAATTATCGTCAAGCTAGTTTTCATCACGCTCATACGATTCGCGTTCGGTACTTTGATAATTTGATATGTGGGTGGACCGGTGCTTGGGTGTTGTCCTTACTTGGAAAAGCATCCCACTTATGATTAACTCCTATTGCAAGCATCCGCAACTACAAAAGAATTATTAAGGTAAACCTAACCATAGCATGAAACATATGGATCCAAATCAGCCCCTTACGAAGCAACGCATAAACTAGGGTTTAAACTTCTGTCACTCTAGCAACCCATCATCTACCTATTACTTCCCAATGCCTTCCTCTAGTCCCAAACAATGGTGAAGTGTCATGTAGTCGACATTCACATAACACCACTAGAGGAGAGACAACATACATCTCATCAAAATATCGAACGAATACCAAATTCACATGACTACTTATAGCAAGACTTCTCCCATGTCCTCAGGAACAAACGTAACTACTCACAAATCATATTCATGTTCACAATCAAAGGGGTATTAATGTGCATAAAGGATCTGAACATATGATCTTCCACCAAATAAACCAACTAGCATCAACTACAAGGAGTAATCAATACTACTAGCAACCCACAGGTACCAATCTGAGGCTTTGGGACAAAGATTGGATACAATAGATGAACTAGGGTTTGAGAGGAGATGGTGCTGGTGAATATGTTGATGGAGGAACCCCCTCCCGATGAGAGGATCATTGGTGATGACGATGGAGATGATTTCCCCCTCTCAGAGGGAAGTTTCCCCGGCAGAACAGCTCCGCCGGATTGGTTCCGCCAAGGTTCCGCCTCGTGGCGGCGGAGTTTCTTCCCGAAAGCTTGCTTGTGATTTTTTATCGGACGAAAGACTTCATATAGCAGAAGATGGGCACCGGAGGCCTGCTAGGGGGCCCACGAGGCAGGGGGCATGCCCAGGGGGTAGGGCACCCCCCCCCTCGTGGCCAGGGTGTGGGCCTCCTCTAGTATTTTCTTCGCTCAGTATTTTTTATTATTGCCAAAAATGACTTCCGTGGAGTTTCAGGACTTTTGAAGTTGTGCAGAATAGGTCTCTAATATTTGCTCCTTTTCCAGCTCAGAATACCAGCTGCCGGCATTCTCCCTCTTTATGTAAACCTTGTAAAATAAGAGAGAATAGGCATAAGTATTGTGACATAATATGTAATAACAGCCCATAATGCAATAAACTAGATCGTTGATGGCGCGCGTTGCCGCACCCGTCCATTTTGATTGTTGTTTGATTGAGTTAGAAATTTATGTAAAACATGTAGCTCCTGTTTATTATGAAATGAGAGGGTGCAGACTGGAAGTTCCATCTAGTCTCCATTGGTTTGATTTTGGGCCTTATTTGTTTGCATTGGACATGGACCCCAGCACAAACCTTAATAGCGCATGTTGTCTCCTTAGTTCATCGAATAAAACGGTGCGGATATATATTCAGGATTAAATTGACAAGAGGAAAAATTAAATAGGCGTTACAGGAAGACAATTTTCTGCATTACCTTCGGCATATTTGTGATAAAAATATGTAGTTTTGCATGCAAATAAAACTAAGGAATCAAATATATATAGTTAGAATTTTGTCTAAGTGAAAATATAAGCATCAGACCAAATTAATTTTCCTCCAAAAGCACCTAATTTTGCTATACAATGATATTGTACAGAGTAATTATAGCGCATTGCTGCGCCCACCCATCTTAAAGATATCTTAACAAAAGAATCGTAGAAATATTGAGAAATTTTTGTACTATCTGTAACCAGCACAACTTTGTTCTATCTTCAACATAATATTTATATCTTCGCAAATTCCATACATCTAATTTAAGATAATAGTGCCAGTACAATAGTAAGGCATGATATGTACAAAATCTGGCTAAACTCATGCCACACAAAAATACTCTTCCAACAAAGTCCACATAGTGACGGTAACTAAGGAATATAGTACTTGTACATGTACATGCTGGTGTAGTTAATCGACATTTTGTATTGACGCAAGCTGTAGCAGCAGGAATAGCACACCACACATGGGAATAATGGTTAGGCAGGGAAAATAGAGCAGTAATTCATATTCAACAGACAAACAAACCGTTACGGTCGCAACTTGTTTTGCGGCATCCGTGAATTTAAACAAAAATGAGCCGTGACATAAGAATGCTAGGCACATGGAGATGTAATTGAAAAAAACATGTGCACAGAATCACAATGTTCCACTTTGAGGAGGGTAAGAATGAAACAATCATAAAGTAAATACAGTATGATTTCACATCGCACATTGCGATTTGGGGTGCCAAATTATACAATTATCTTAGGCATCAGGCTGCCAGTGCTTGGGCATTAACCGGTCTGTCCTGATGGCCTCATTGTCATCCTTGTTGTGTATTCGTAGCCAGCAGCATTCTCGAATAAATGGCCACAAAAGTGGAAGCAATAGTTGAAACGGAAGTTATTTAAAATATATGATTGAGGAAATAACTATGTGAAGACGACCCTTGACAAAGCTAATAGTTCAAGAAAATGAAGAAAGAAACGAAATTTACTTGAATTTCATATTTAAGTTTCTGTAGCATTTCCATGGAATGGTGTCCTCTCAAAGTCACAAGCTCGTCTCATAATGATTGTGATAAAGATCCACCGAGGCTCCACTGAGCAGAAATAGAACACATCGCTTAGAAATGTTACTGGCTTTGACTGAATACTGGCAAGATTTCATTGAGACCAAGTGAGGGTTACTCATATGTCACTAATCAATACAAATTGACTGAACTATTATTTGTTTCCCAAATGATACAGTGTTGAAATAATTTATGTACGTTCCTTATCTTAAAGGACTAAGTTCTCATCCCTTTCATCATAGAAATAGCTTTCACGGAGCTCAAAGCCTTAGGAGAGAAAATAAAGAGAAGTCATGTTCTTAGGTCAACAAAACAAACTATGTCTGCGTAATTCTGTAGAACTTCGGCACTAATCCTTTTGAAAATATTGTACCTTGTTAGAGCTGACACCATGCATATGAGCATGTAAAATCCTAGAATACAGGTTCTGCTACGTTTGCATTCAATGTATTACATACTTCCCGTAAAGAAGAAATGAACCACCAAAAGAAAAATAAACACAATACACCATACATATAAGCATGTAAAAAATTCGCGTTGTATTTTGTGGTATGGAGAAGTCAGGAAAATTATATACTCAAAAATAATTAAAGAGACAAGATCGAATGAAATAGACTTACAAATAGTACCAATTCTTCAGATTAACTGGAACGGATAAATAGCATTTTGTCAAAAGTACTTGCAGCAATTGAGACAAGAGCGCACAATGCAGAAAACGTAGTCTATTCAGCAGATCTTCTCATAATTTTGTGAAAACATGCTTCTCTTCCTTAGGTTCCAGAATTTCGGCATCACTTTAACTGCAGATCAGTGCTTCTTTGCCATCTGAATAAATAGTAATTCTCCACCTACCAACAATGGATTGATGAAATAAGTGACCCTATCAAATACAAAAAAAATCTCTTGCGGGTCATTTCTGGCTTGCTACTCACTTGTTTAATCAATGTGTTGCACAACTATTACTTTGTCGGGAAGCAAAATGCTTTGAACCCAGTCATTATCCTCCAATCCCAAAGGCACTGAGCAGATGATTTTTTTAATTAGTAGTCTAATCTAAAGCAATTAAATTGGCAAGACATGCAGAACAACCTAGCTGATTATGTTTTACCTCTTCGTATCATGGTCAAACAGCAACCTCATCTCCATCTCTTCGGATGATTAGTGGCAGGGTAATGACAAAAACAATGATGTCCGATCTGCACAAAAGGTAAAAATTAGGTTCAACATAATGGTGCTCACGGGAGGAAGGGGCGGCAGGGAGGCTAGACGTGGTTACCTTCCAACGGACCGTAGCGGAACCATGGACCGCGCACTCGTAACCCAACCTAAAGGCCGCGGCATCGTTGCTGAGTATCCAGCGGATGAGGCGCCGGCCATCATCGATGGCGTCCCTCCATTTCCAATTCGCAGGCGAACGACCGCGTCGGCTGGATCGGCCGGCCCCCGATTCACCCGCATCACGCGCGGCCGCCGGATCTTCTCGCTGGCCAGGCCATTCGTCGCGTCGGCCAGAATCCAGCGCGCGGTGGCCATGGGAGTCGTCCCTCCAGCATCGATCAGATCAGAACCCAGAGCGGTCGCGAGAAGCCGCCACGGGACCTTGCGAACCAAAAGAAGGGGTTGCGATAGCCGCAGGATAGTAGGCCATTAAACCCGATTTAACGACAGAGGCCCAAAAAAGTCCCCGGAGCAGCGGCCCAGAACGGTTGGGGCTCAATTGCAGCGAACGAAGCGAGCGTACATGCGATCCAGGGCCAATCCGACGGGCGAAAACGGCAAAAAGTGAGGATCGGACGGCTGTGCATGTTGATGGCCTGGGAGGGCTCCAAAGGTGCACAGTTATAATGTATTAAAATATCAATATAAAAGCATGATGCAAAATGGACGTATCATTCAACGCACGAGTGGTTGAGCTTTTCTTTGACCAGACACGAGCAAGAGCATTGTCGGCGGTCTTGTTCAAGATGTTCGTGGCAATAAACTCATCCAACACTTCACTTGAGGTTAAGGTGTGAAAGTCCGACCTTTGACGGAACACGGAAGACATGGCCTTGTTGAATGTCATGTTGGCCTTGAGAAACTTGTGCTTGATCCAATTTTCATCTGTATCCTTGCTTCCATGGTATTGGAGAGCAACTGCAAGAGTTGTCACCCTCCTGTAGAGATCACGCGGATCCTCATCTTCTAGCATCACGAATTCATCGGCATCATCAAGGACCACTTCAAAGTTGGATTGTTGTATGCTTGAGTTCCCCTTGTACAAAGATATGATGTGTTCCCAGCAATCCTTTGCACGAGTGAAGGGGCGCAAATGAGATAGATCCTCGGGAGGAACCGCGGGTTGAAGAATGAACAAGGCAGAGTGATTGTATTGATTGTCCGCCTCTTCTCTTGGGGTGAAGTTGTTTGGATTATGCGGGTAGAAGCCTTTCTCGATGATTCTCCAAAGATTTGTTGACCTGTGATTCAAATGAGACCTGATGCGAAAAACCCAATTAGCAAAATCACCCTTAACAAGCTTAGGAGGAGGACCAAGATTATTAATGCGAGGTGTAGGGAACGGTCCTCCATAGACTGGGGGAGGGGGAACCGAGGCAAAGGTTCCCGTCCCATTCTTGTCATGAGTGGAAGAAACATGAGTACCATTAGCCGCTTCCTTAGCGGAATTGGCCTCCGACTCTGATGTGGTAGGATTAACAACAAGCAAAGGATTGGGTGAAGCTTTCAACCCCTCAAGCAGTTCGTTAAGCATGGACTTGACTTCGGTCGTCATAGACGTCTTAAGTGAAGACATGGCTTCATTTAAGTTGTCTCGTGTAATCGAAGTCAACTCCACAGCCTCGAGCACTTCCTCCCCGATGTCAACCATACTCTTTGGGTGGTGAAACCTTTAATAAAGAGACGAGGCTCTGATACCAAGTGAAAGGATTGATATGGCTGACTAGAGGGGGGTGAATAGGTAACTACCATTGAGGGAGTCCTGGACTAGGGGGTGTCCGGATAGCCGAACTATCATCATCGGCCGGACTCCTAGACTATGAAGATACAAGATTGAAGACTTCGTCCCGTGTCCAGATGGGACTTTCCTTGGCGTGAAAGGCAAGCTTGGCGATACGGATAAGTAGATCTCCTACCATTGTAATCGACTCTGTGTAACCCTAGCCCTCTCCGGTGTCTATATAAACCGGAGGGGTTTAGTCCGTAGGACAACATAACAACAACAATCATACCATAGGCTAGCTTCTAGGGTTTAGCCTCCTTGATCTCGTGGTAGATCAACTCTTGTACTACCCATATCATCAATATCAATCAAGCAGGAGTAGGGTTTTACCTCCATCGAGAGGGCCCGAACCTGGGTAAAAACATCGTGTCCCTTGTCTCCTGTTACCATCCGCCTAGACGCATAGTTCGGGACCCCCTACCCGAGATCCGCCGGTTTTGACACCGACATTGGTGCTTTCATTAAGAGTTCCTCTGTGTCGTCACCGATAGGCTTGATGGCTCCTTCGATCGTCATCAGCAACGATGTGGTCCAGGGTAAGACTTTTCTCCCCGGACAGATCTTCGTATTCGACGGCTTTGCACTTCGGGCCAATTCGCTTGGCCATCTGGAGCAGATTGAAGTTACACCCCTGGCCATCAGGTCAGATTTGGAAGTTTGAACTTCACGGCGGACGTCCGCGGAGACTTGATCATCGGTGGACTCGAGCCACAGCCGAGCGCGCCGCGCTGTCACGATGGGCATGATTTAGCTCTGCTGCCGGATAGTGCCCTGGAGGCCGCACACGAGTCCACTCCGACCCTTAATTCAGAGCCGACCGCGCAGACCGTGGATGGGTGGCTAGACACCGCCTCAGGGGCTGCAACCTCTACGGCGATGGAGCCGAATACTGACCTTGTCCCTTGTGAGGTCCGTGACTCCGAGGTGTCGGACTCCTCGCCGGACTCCGAACCTCCCACGCCCCCTCCAATGGAATCCGATTGGGCGCCTATCATGGAGTTCACCGCCGCCGACATCTTTCAACACTCACCTTTTGGAGACATTCTGAATTCGCTAAAGCATCTCTCGCTATCAGGAGAGCCCTGGCCGGACTGCGGTCAGGACGGTTGAGATGCGGACGATGAAGAAATTCAAAGCCCACCCACCACCCACTTTGTAGCCACTGTCGACGATCTAACCGACATGCTAGATTACGACTCCGAAGACATCAACGGTATGGACGACGATGCCGGAGACGACCAAGAACCAGCGCCTACTGGGCACTGGAAGGCCACCTCGTCATACGACGTATACATGGTGGATACACCAAAAGGAAGCGATAACGAGGAACAACGGGACGCGGCGAAGGATAACTCCCCCGAAAAACAACCAAAGCGATGACGCAAGCGCCGCTCGAAGTCCCGCCCCGATAACAACAGCACCTATACCGACCCAACCATAGAGCAGGGTGAACAGGTGGACGGACATGCCACCAAGCAACCATCCGAACAGGATGAATTGGATGAGCAACCCATCTCCCGCGAAAATAACAGTCCAGACGATCTCACGCCGGACACACCACGGGAACATAAAAACCTTCTCAAAAGGCTCATCGCCACTGCAAGAAGTCTGAAGAAGCAGAAGCAGAAGCTCAAAACAGCGGAAGACGTACTCAGAAAAAGATGGAGCAAAGTACTCAAGACCGCAGATAAATACGGAAATAGCCACCAAGCGAAGAGCTACCCAAAGCGCAAACTGCTACCAGAATTTGACGAGGAGGCAGTAGAGCCCCCATAGACGACCAGATGACAGGCCAAGAGCGGCAAGCGGCGCCGCACACAAACCGACACACGATCCACATAAGGATCCTCGCAGAAAGGATGGCCCAGTCAGGTCCATCTATGGGCCAAAAAAGGCTCCAGGAAGCAGCACAACACGCCTAGTGTTCGAAGATAACAGCACGCCTAAATACAGGGGTGCCGCACACCCACTATGTTTCACTGATGAGGTGCTGGACCATGAATTTCCAGCGGGATTCAATCCCGTAAACATAGAGGCATACGACGGAACAACAGACCCCAGAGTCTGGATCGAGGATTACATCCTACATATACATATGGCTAGAGGAGATGATCTCCATGCCATAAAATACCTACCCCTCAAGCTCAAAGGACCAGCTCGGCATTGGCTCAAAAGCCTCCCAGAGAATACCGTTGGAAGTTGGGAGGAGCTCGAGGATGTGTTTCAAACAAATTTTCAGGGGACTTATGTCCGCCCTCCGGATGCAGACGATTTAAGTCACATAACTCAAGAACCCGGAGAGTCAGCACGCAAATTCTGGAACAGGTTCCTCACCAAAAAGAACCAAATAGTCGACTGTCCGGACGCTGAGGCCTTAGCAGCCTTCAAGCATAACGTCCGAGACGAATGGCTCGCCAGACACCTCGGCCAGGAAAAACCAAGAACAATGGCCGCGCTAACAAGCCTCATGACCTGCTTTTGCGCGGGGGAAGATAGCTGGCTAGAAAGATGCAGCACCAGCGACCCGAGTACATCCGAAGTCAGGGATGGAAATGGGAAATCACGACGCAGAAAAGATCAGCGCCAGAATAAGGAAAATGGCCCAAAGAACACGGCAGTTAATGCCGGATTCAAAATCTCTCGGCCGAACAACAAAGCACTGCCTCTTAAGGATAACAGTGATGAGCTATCCAACCTAAACAAAATCTTGGATAGGATATGCCAAATTCACAGTACCCCCGAGAAGCCTGCAAACCATACCCACAGAGATTGTTGGGTCTTCAAGCAGTCCGGCCGACTTAACGCCAAACACAAGGGGCTCGACACACCAAGCGAGGACGACGACGAACCCCACAGGAAGAGCGCAGGAAAACAAAAGAACTTCCCACAAGAAGTCAAAACAGTAAATTCACTTCAAGTGACAACAAGGAAAAATACGGCGGCACCTACCAAATCATACGCCGCACGGTCCACCCCAGCGGAATCAAGAGATTGGATGTCAAAACCAATTACTTTCGACCATCTGGACTACTCCAGAAGTATTCGAAACGCAGGATGGACTGCTTTGATATTGGATCCTATAATCAACGGACTGCAATTTACACAAGTCCTAATGGATGGCGGTGGTGATTTAAACCTGCTATATCCGGACACAATCCGCATAATGGGGATAGACCCTACCAAAATTCGCAATAGCAGCACTTCCTTCAAAGGAGCGACGCTAGGCCCTCACTCCAATTGCACGGGCTCCTTACTACTAGAAGTTGTGTTCGGGTCATCCGACAATTTCCGTCGCGAAAAGCTAATCTTCCATATCGCCCCATTTAGAAGTTGCCATCAAGCACTATTGGGACGTGAAGCTTTCGCCCGCTTTAACGCAATACCGCATTACGCATCTCTTACGCTTAAAATGCCCGGTCCACGTGGCATCATCTCATTAAGAGGTAACCCCGAGTGTTTTTCAACCACGGAAGAACGCGAGACTGCCTTGACAGCCACATGCTAGTCCGGCCTCGCTAGTAACAGCCCCTAAAAAATAGGTCATTCAAAGACCCCGGACACGGTTAGGCGAGCCCGGCATAAATAAACTAGGGGCTTCCTAGCCGCATACCCCTTTACAAGGGGCTGTGCACATGAACAATGAGAGCAAATAAAAGCTCAAACTCATTCATTTCTTCATACTTTGTTATGCATACATTTTTTGCACGATACCTTTCCAAACTAAGTTCTTCTCTTTTACAGATGAACAGCGTGCTACACCCGTCCAGGATACAGCACAACGGAGACAGGGGCGCAGACGTGCAGCAGGGACCCGTTGAAAGGATTCTCTTCAGATTAAGACCCTGCGTAAACCTTTCTTATTGTCTTTTGTTGATACACATCCCCCAATTTCTTACCATAACTGAGGAGGAGGCTGACGTTTTGGCATCGGCTGCGTCAGAAGTTCTTGCCCGTACCTGGACACTAGGGGCTTAGGGCATTGTTCTGCCCGTTATCATAAAGACCGAACACCTCAGGGAGTGTTCGGCGTCTCGAGTTAGGCCTTATATGCATCAGCTCCGAATCATGTCTTTGGTCAAATGTTGGGTTTGCCCAGCTCCTGTGTTTTGCTGCCTTACGTTCCGTATCATTGGCTAACGCGGCACCAGGAGAACTACTGCGATTGTGCCCCGGTTCGGCCAGGCGAGCACCTCAGTAGAGAAAGCCGAAAACTGACTGTCATGATATAGCGAGAGACTGGTCAACCACTCGATCGACTACCGGAATGTCTAGAATTCCTTCGCTTTGACGAAGGGCCGTTTCCCGGTCAGGCACATACGCGCCCCGAATTCGGGAGGCGCGGTGCCCCTGGGGGCTATATCGTGGCCCCACCCTCGAACTCCTATGGCTAAGTGAAAGTGATAAAGCATTATAGTCGGGTTGCCTAGTTTGCTACGCTACCACCTCCTTCACAGGACCAAAACGTTGGATTAAGTGTGAAAACGCGCTTTTTTTTGCAAACACCCCCGCACTATGTGCGTGGGGGCTGAAGCCGAAGACTGCCATCTTTCAGGTTATATATACATATACATTAACGGCCGCACAGGAGATATTTCAATACTTGAACGCACAAGTATAAAAGCGGTTATATTATAAATATGGTTTCACCAATCATACATATCATTTGAACATAACATTTTTGAGCACTGCGACTCTATTAAACGAGCGCCCTGCAGGACTTCCCCAAAATAGTGCTCGGCGGGTAACCGGTTCTCGTCCGGACTCCGGGTTGCAACATCGGTGGCATTCATCTCCGTCCAGTATGTCTTCACACAAGCGAGAGCCATCCGAGCACCCTCTATGCATGCCGACCGCTTCATCGCCTTAATATGCGGCACCGCCCCAAGGAATTGCTGCAACAAGTCAAAATAACTCTTCGGCTCGGGCCTTTCCGGCCACAGATGAGCCACGACATCCTTCATGGCAAATCCGGATAACCTATTCAGCTCAGCCCACTCAGCCAACTGATCGGTTAACGGAAGCGAACGATCCGGACTATGGAATTGAGACCAAAAGAGCTCTTCCATTTCGTGGTCCTTTTGGCTCCAGAAGTGCACGACTGTGTCTGCCGCACTCGCCGCCAAATTCAGATAAGGATCCTTCGCACCCCACAGCTGGCCTAACTGAGCATACTTCTGATCCGTGAACCTCCTACGCAGCAGGAAGGGCTTTCCATCCGCAATGTCTCCGGCCTGACGCAGCTCCTCCTTTATAGCCCTCATTGCAGAACGGGCATCCTTGGCTTCGGCGGTGGCCTTTTTCAGGTCCTCTTGCTCCGCTCGGCGTTCCTTTACAAGAACATCATAGCGGTCGGTAACATCCTGCAGCTTCAAGGCCATTTCGGCCATCTCCTCCCTACTTCGGCAGTGAGCAGCCTTTTCGGCTTTCAGCTCTTCGGCCGCCTTCGAGGCAACCGCATTACTCCTTCTGGCCTGCTCCTTGGCTTGAGCAAGCTCTGCCCGAAGGCTTTCCACGGCAGCGGCACCATCTGCATTAAGCATACATGTTGTAAGGAATGGGCGTCAGCTCCCTTACCAGGTGACCGCGATGAAACTACTCACCTTGCGACTCGTCAAGTCGCCTATTGACCAGCGCGATGTCCGCATCCGCAACATCCAGCTGCCGCTTCAGTTCGGCTACTCTGTCAGTCCGGCTGGCCACCGAACGCCCCGCCACCTGAATAGGAATGGCGACATATTAAAACTAAGATTTTGATCCTCGGCACGCTGTCACTTCTGACAACGCACCGAGTCTCAGGGGCCACTATCTATACAGGGCGCACTCTATGTGCAAAACTGTCACAAGGCATGTCATTTTTACATACCTCAAACCCCGCCAGTAAACTTCTGACGGCATCATGCAACCCACTCTCAGCGGATGAAATTCTGTTAATCACCGTACTCATTAATGTACGGTGATCTTCTGAGATAGACGCCCTTTCGAGCAGATCCTTCAGCTCCCCCGGCCGTACACTAGTTGGTGCCGAACTCTATGGCCGTGCCGGACCCGGGGAGACCCTCCACAATGACACCTCAGGGTCGTCCGCCCTGCCTGACGGTGCGACAGATGGAGGCGTCTCGCTTTCCATCATCTCCGGACGAAGGTCCCCCGAAGATGAGCTCAGCTGAGAAGGGCGGAGATCCGAACTACAAGGTAGAAATGTCGGTTATCCGCAGAAATAAAAATAGGGATGTCCCTTATTGTAAAATTACCCTTGTCCTACTTACGGCTCGCTGGAGGGCTGATTTATTTGGGGAGACAGTGCGGCTGGGGCTTCCCCTGGCGCAGGACCCTCCGGTGAAGATTTCTTCCCCCGCATTGAGGCCTTGGCCTCCGGGTCTTCGGAAGCGGTCCTCTTCTCCCCCTGAAGGGAGGGATTCTTGATTCCCCCCTTGTTGAGAGCCTCCTTAGCAGAGGCGGTAGTTTCCCTGTTCCCCCCTTCGCCCTCCTCCGAAGGCGCAACCTCCGACATTTTGATTAGCATGGGATCCGGCGTGGTCTCAGGGAGGGGGGCCGGACACCGTATCAGTTTTGCTTGCGCTATCCATTCCTGTCCAAAGGATAGCTGGTTAAAAGGCAAATCTACGGTGAGTATATGAACGGAATGTCCAGGCACAGGGCTACTTACTCGAGTATCCGGGCGATTGCAGCTTAGGCCGGCATCCTCGGTCAGGTCCGGACACATCTCTTGTGATCCGAAGAATAGTGTATACATCTCCACGGGTGTCGCACCCATGAAGTGTTGGAGAGCTCGTGGTCCCTCCGGATTGAATTCCCATAGGTGGAGAGGGCGACGTTTGCAGGGCAGAAGGCGCCGGATCAGCATAACCTGCGTCACCACGACCAGATTGATCTCTCTCTCTTGGAGGTCTCGAATCCGGCCCTGCAACAGGGGTACATCCTTGGACGGTCCCCAGTCAAGCCCTTTGTTGACCCATGACGCCAACCGCTATGGAGGACCCGGGCGGAAGGATGGGGGCGCCACCCATTTGCTGCCCCTGGGAGCGGTGATATAGAACCACTCCTGTTGCCATAAGCCGAGCTCCTTCTGGAAAGAGCCCTCGGGCCATGGAGCGTCGGCCCTCTTGCTTACCACCGCCCCACCGCACTCTGCTTGACGCCCCTCAATTATCTTCGGCTCCAGGTTGAAGGTTTTGAGCCACAAACCGAAGTGAGGGGTAGTGCGAAGGAAGCCTTCGCAAACGACAATAAATGATGAGATATGGATGATGGACTCCGGAGCCAAGTAATGGAACTCCAACCCGTAGTAAAACATGAGCCCCCTCACGAAGGGATCCATCGGGAAGCCTAAACCCCGACGGAAGTGAGACACGAACACGACACTCTCGCCTGGCTCGGGAGTAGGAATGACTTGCCCTTGGGCAGGCAGCCTATGCGAAATTTCATAGGTCAGGTACCTGGCTTCTCTCAGCTTCAGCACATCCTCTTCCGTGACGGAGGAGGGCATCCACCGGCCCTGTAGGTCGGAGCCGGACATTGTCGAAGGCTCAAAGCGCTCAAATCTGGAGCCCTGAAGTGTTGGAACTCGGGGTGAGGGACGGATTCGATTGAGGATTGTAGAAAAAGAACGAGCCTTGGTCTCATTATAAAGAGGGAGAATACCGAGAGCCGTCCTCGTGACCGTTTGGGACTCGCCTTCGATGGAGGGGGCGTGGCAGCGGGCGTGGTTGGGTTACCCACGTCCGTATTGATGGGAATCCCGGAATAAGGGGAACACAATCTCTGCTTTGACAAGACGTGCCAAGGAAACTGCTTCGCTAAATGTGCTGAGGTGGTATAATAAAATACGTAAAGGCTTGGTTGTGGTGTGACGTCATTCCGCAAAATACGTCAGCAGATTGAACTTGTGTAAATATTATTCTCTCTACGGTTGTATGTGGAATTTATTTTGCAGAGCCGGACACTATCCTGGTGTTCACAATCTTCTATGAATTATTCGGAAGGGGAACCCACCTTGCAATGCCGAAGACAATATGCGCGCCGGACTCGTCGTCATTGAAGCCTGGTTCAGGGGCTACTGAGGGAGTCCTGGACTAGGGGGTGTCCGGATAGCCGAACTATCATCATCGGCCGGACTCCAAGACTATGAAGATACAAGATTGAAGACTTCGTCCCGTGTCCGGATGGGACTTTCCTTGGCGTGGAAGGCAAGCTTGGCGATACAGATATGTAGATCTCCTACCATTGTAACCGACTCTGTGTAACCCTAGCCCTCTCCGGTGTCTATATAAACCGGAGGGGTTTAGTCCGTAGGACAACATAACAACAACAATCATACCATAGGATAGCTTCTAGGGTTTAGCCTCCTTGATCTCGTGGTAGATCCACTCTTGTACTACCCATATCATCAATATCAATCAAGCAGGAGTAGGGTTTTACCTCCATCGAGAGGGCCCAAACCTGGGTAAAAACATCGTGTCCCTTGTCTCCTGTTACCATCCGCCTAGACGCACAGTTCGGGACCCCCTACCCGAGATCCGCCGGTTTTGACACCGACAACCATTTTTTAGCTTTTCTTAACAAATTAGGTGTAGCACAAAGTAGGTTGTCTAGAAGTGCAACTAGGTTGGCAACCTATATGATGCTAACAATAACAACAACACAAGCAAGCAAGATATACAACACAAGTAAAGCTTGCACAAGGTAAAGGTAAGAGATAACCACAAGTGGAACCGGTGGAGACGAGGATGTGTTACCGAAGTTCCTTCCCTTTGAGGGGAAGTACATCTCTGTTGGAGCGGTGTGGAGGCACAATGCTCCCCAAGAAGCCACTAGGTCCACCGTATTCTCCTCACACCCTCACATATTCCAAGATGTCGTGATTCCACTAGTGGTGTCCTTGAAGGCGGCAACCGTACCTTTACAAACAAGGTTGGGGCTCTCTCCACAACCGAATTGGAGGCTCCCAATGATACCACGGAGCTTCACCATAATGAAATGTGGCTCCGAGGTGACCTCAACCGTCTAGAGTGCTGAAACACTCAAGAGTAACAAAATGCACACAAGAAAGTATGGGGGAATCAAATATCCTTTGGTGGAAGTGTAGATCTAGGTCTCCTCCTTCAATCCCTAGCAAATCAACAAGTTTGAGTGGCTAAGGAGAGATATCAGGCAAGAAAGCTTGAACGGAATTAATGGAGGAGAGAGAGAGGCAAGAGGTGGGGAGGTAGGTGGAAGAAACCCCGTTTATAAAGGGACCCCCATTTTCCAACCATTACAACAGTTTTTACACTGCAGCGGTACAACCTCTCATTACCCCGGTACAACCGGGATTCACGGGTAAGCTGTAGAACCCTAACAAGTGGTACAATCGATGGTAGGAGCGGTAGTACCGGTTACACGAAGCAACCGGACCAACCGCTCACCTACCGCCCAACAACCGCTCACAACAGAAGGGAATCACCCCTAGAGCGGTGGTTGAGCGGTAGAGCACCGGAACTACCGCCCAGCCCGAGTTACAGAGGTGACTAAGTCCGCAGCGGTAGAACCGCTCTGGCCACCGGTAGTACCGGTTTAGCATAGCATAACCAGGATAACTGGGCCACAACCGCCCAAGGACCGCACCACCACAGAACCAATTCCGGTGGTTGGGTGGTACATGGACAGTACAACCGCCCATGAAGCTCCCCCTAGGGTTTCCCAGAGCTGAGGCGGTGCCACCACCCGGGGGCAGCGGCACAACCGCTGGGCGTACATGGGAGAGGCAACCCCAGGGTATCACACCTGGGGCAGTAGTTGTGCCGGTATAATTGGACACGCGGTACAACCGCCCAGAAGGGCAGTACAACCGCTAGAGAGGAAAAACCACTAGTTAGAAGGAGAAAGGAGACCTCTCTCAAATCGAACAGAAGGGAACGATGGGTGAAGAGAGATGTGTACGTGCATTGATTCACCCAAAAACCTTCCGATGTGGATTCCCTCTTAATAGTACGGGTTCCCTGCGACCAAAGAAATAACACGTAGAAAACTCCGTCTTCGACCTTTTCCGTCAGGAGGGAATGCCTAATCGTCTTGTACCCAAACATAGAGTACCTGAAGAACTTGGCACATGATTAAATCACAAAGAGAGTTTTCATCATCACCAAAACACAAAGACTGGAAATGCCCTACCAGATGTGTAGTCAAAGCAAAAGTACCGCGTCCAGAGGTACTATCGTATAACTTCCGCTCAAATACCGTTAAAGGATACATGGGCAACAGAAGCACCAAAACAAGTGGTAGTGGATGCGGTAGGAGGAAGCGGAAGTAACGCGCAAGTGGTACTACCACCCTACTACCATGCTACTGCCGCCAAATATCTCAGATCACAGAGAATCAATGGAGGTAGAGTAGTACTAGCGTGGAAGTACGACTCCGGCGGTACTACCGTTCTACTACCGCCCTACTTCCGTAAATAAAACATAGGCAACAGAAGCCTGAAAACAAGCGGTAGTATGAGCGGCAATAGCCTGCAGAAGTACTGCCCTACTTCCGCACTACTTCCGCTAATATATATGTTAATTATTTGACTATATGTTCATGTGGATGATGATGTCGTACTGCACATGTTGTTTGCAAAATGGCATGTTTGATCAAATGTGCGGAGCTGATAATTTGAAATGTCTAAATTTCAAGCAGTCGCACACTGTTTGAAATAACCAACTATGTGCGGTAATAAAAATGGAGCACACACCTATGACAAGTCAATCGTGTGTGATGTCGTAAACAAAGCCGGTGGGTGAAGTTTAGAAACCGTAAGAACTGACTTACACATCAGATGGTCATCATACACAAAACATGTGCAATAATCATGATCATATAGCATCAAACTTTGCAAACTACTTGTGACTAACAATGTTCCCACACATTATAAACAAGGAAATTGTGTTTGATCACTTGAGCTATCTCGAACGATTAGACAAAGGAAAATGTGTGTGATGAGTGGATCGATCGCATACACTTATTATTATTTTTTCTTCGACAAAGGGTGGATTTTATTAAATCAAAATGGAGGATCAAGAAGATACATAACACCATGAGCACACACCCGGCATCTGCATAGCTAGGATGCACACAACCAACAACAACTCACACAGACACGCTAAAATGTGCCGATAACTAGCAAAGTCATATTAGACCAATGCTATGTGTAGGCGAGAAAATAAAAACAATAAAGTGATTAGATCTATGATCAACAAACAACAGTAATGACTTTATCCGCACCAACCATCTCATGACACCACATGACGACTAGGTTCTTCAACAGCAACACTCTCAAGAAGGGAACGACATTCAAGCGCCATCGTCACCGGATCCAACCGTATGGCCAGGATCTAGGATTTCACCTGAAGAATTATCCGAGCATATTCGAACAATGCCTTCAACAAGGTAACGATGTAAGAAAAACATCGCCATTGCAAGGTACAACCACTCGGGTCTGACCTAGGCTTTCGCCCCGGAGCTCGATACCGGGTGCTCAAGTAGCTCCACCATCAAAGTCTCTCATGTGTTGTCACCACCACTTTTCCATGATTCGAGCAGTTACGTGCGATGCGACTGCCGCCACTACACAACCATCCCGCTGTGTCAAGTCTTCGTCCGTTTTGCATCTCACCGCTGAAGTCAACCACAAGATCAAGGGAGAAGAACCCTCCCGAAGACCTTCAGATGACCATCGCCGTCGTGGAGCCACTAGTATAAAATGGCCCATTTGTCTCGGTTCTAGAGGCCCATTAGCCCCGGTTCTGGAACCGGGACTAAAGGGTCAGGACTAAAGCCCAAAACCTTTAGTGCTGGTTCCCTAATGAACCGGGACAGAAGGGGCTCCACATGGCTGCTGCGGGGAGCCTGGGCTAGAGGACCTTTAGTCCCAGTTGGTAACACCAACCGGGACCAAAAGGCATCCACACGTCAGCATTTGGCAAGAGTTGGGGTTTTTGTTTTTTTAAAGGGGGGCAGGGGTTAGGGGTTTTTGGAGGGTTAATTTAGGGGTTTCAGATTGTGTTAGCTAGCTAATAGAGAGAAGTGTCCTCTCTTTCTCCATGCTTGGTCGATGCTAGCTACTATACGTATAGAGAGAACTCTACACACTAGCTAGTAAGCAAATGAAGGAACCATTAAGTACACAAGATCGTCATGAACATATATAGAGAGAAGTGATCGACCTCTCTTTCTTCGAGAGATTGGTTGAACAACAAGTTTTCATATATCTATCCGGCGCTACTAGCTACATATATACAATATAAGATCTATTACAATCCCTAACATCTAATGTCAAATTCCACATGGTATTCTCTGGCTTTGTTTATGACGTGGTCAAGAAAGAATCCCGGCAATTCCTCTTGAATTGCTCGTATGCGATCATGTGGTAGGAGTTCATCCCGCATCAGCCGCATCTAATTTGAAGAAGGGGGTCAATACATGTATATGAATGAAACTCAACACAAATGATGGTAATAAAGTAAAATTGTGAATATTATTGCTTACGCACTTCATATTGTTTTTCAGAGTAGCCCCGCTTAGAGGTCGTCGCGTTGTAGATGAACTCGCAAATGTAGTATCCACAAAAATCATTCCACGATTCCTGCCACAATCACTTTACGACAAAATGGAGTTCAATCAACTAATAATCAAGCATTATAAATGGTATTGATGAAACTAGAATCAATGGGAGATGTGCGGAACTAGCTAGTAGTACTTACTTTCGGGTGTGTAAATCGCCGCTCCCTCGGCAGTGCCGGAACAATTCCGGTGAACTCTTTCCAAACCCTGCCAGACAAAGAAAATAATTACTTGATATCAGGAAATGAACAAAGTCGCCGATATGGTGCGATAATGATCGATTGAACTTACTTCTGGAGCATTTCAGCCATGTCCGCATACTCCTCGGGATCTTTTCGTCTCGAGTCTAAGACGGTTACTAGTCCCCGCTCAAGCTTAATCTCTATTAGAATAAAGTGGAACCTGCACACGCATGCATAACTCATCAATTACATTACTATAACCTCGAGTAATAAGGGAAACCGAATATGCACAAGACAGTAACACTCACTGGAAGATGTAAGGAAAGAGTATTTTCTCTTTGTTTTGATTTTTAAGCAATGATTGTAGCAAGTTGTCCTCGGTTTCTGTGACATTCTTTTGAACCGTCCATTCATGTATGATATTTGGCTTAATGAACCCAATTTCATAGATTTGTGTTTTTCTGCATTCGACGATCTTCAATCTGCATAATATAGTGAGGATAATTATATATACATGCAATGAAAGAGTTGAGCTATATATAGAGACTTAATTACAGAAGTAGTACTTACAGATAGTAGCAAGTCACGAGTGTTTTGTCGAGGGCCTTTTGATTGTATAACTGGAATAACTCGTCAAATTCAATAGACAACTGATCCATTCCAATGAGGTCGTGCTCCTCTTTAATTCTCAGCGTCAAAGTACCCTTCACAGACTCGCTGCAGTTTTTCATGTACAATTCATGGGATCTTCGCATCATCGTTGTTAGAGGAGGAGGATAATCAGGTTTGACGAGAGGCTGCCCGTACCGGTATCTGAATTCGTCCACCTCCATTATTTCAAACTCTACATCATCGCTCAAGTAATCAGCAGGATCGGTACGGGCACCATCCCCGGATGATTAGCAACGATATCACTAGACACCTTGAGCGGGGGGCATGATTGGTTCACCTGTTCACCGAGCTGGGGAATTTTCCCCGCTTCTTCGTTCTGCTAACCTTGCATCACTGCAACTACTTCCTGACCGCTCTGCTTCCTTATATGTCCTTTCAATAATGCGCTCATAGTTAGATTGCGGCGTAGGCAGTGGTGGTCGCTTCAGGCAATCGATAGTGTGCTTCGCTTTCACCGAATCTATCGTCTCCTTTGGAGGTGGAGGTTTCTTTGCAAAAAAGTCCCTCACTTGGGCACGAGAGATGTCCTCGTTTTCCTTCTCGGTCCTCTCATATGGTAACTTTTTTGGAGCCTTGAGAGATGGACCGTATCTGAATTGTCTCCCGCCTCTGCTTGTACTGCTAGCCGCTAGAGCGGCGGCGTCTCTCTTCCAACGTTGCTTACGAGGAAGAGAAGGAGGCGGACTGCTCCGACGCGCCGGAGGAGCCGGAGCGGCGGCGGCTGTCTTCCACCGTTGCTGACGAGGCGGAGGAGGAGGTAGACTGCTCCGACGCGCCGGAGGAGGCGAAGGAGGAGCCGGAGTGCCCTCACACACCGGAGGAGCCGAAGAAGGAGGCGGAGTGCCCTGATCATTCACCGAAGGAGGAGGAGGAGGAGGAGGAGGCGGAGTGCCCTGACTCGCCGGAGGAGGAGGAGGCGGACGAGGCGTCCAGTTTGGAACCTTGATGCACTCTTTCCGCCATAGACATGTACTCCTCAGAGCATAACCCAGTTGATTCTCCTCTTCACCTGTAGGGTGGTCAAGCTCGAGCTCCTCAAATCCCTCCATTACTTCATCCACCATCACAACAACATAGCCATGTGGAATCGGACGGCAGTGAAACATTCCGTCAGCTAGAGGAGGTGCAACAGAGCCGATAGCCGCCTTCAAAGTGAGGTTCTGCCATTTCGTCATAAGCTGGCAATGTTGATCCTCCGTGATAGTATCCATAGGGTAGCTAGGAGTCGTGAAGTCAGGCTGAATGAGCTCCGTGGAAGCCATGCTGCTTCTCTGCTAAGATGGCAGGGTAGCTTCTGGAGTAGCTTCGTGCCGCTGAGATGGTTGGCCAGTAGCCGCAAGTTTCTCTAGCTTTAGTAGTCTTGCATTGAGATTTTGCATTTCACTCAGCTCCGCTTTCCTCTTTCTCTCTCGGCTTTTGTAACTGCATGCGCAAGGAAAGCCAACCACCCACGAAACGGAGCCTAGTGTGCCTCGTGTTCATCCAGGGTGCTCAGGATTCCTGAGGGCACTACTAGGGAAAAGGCTAGCAGGAGCGCGGGCTTTAGGTGTATCAGTAGCGCGTGAACCGGCGCTACTAACAAGGCGCTACAGCTAACACATAGCAGTAGCGCGTGCTCACCAGCGCTACTGCTACACAAGTGTAGCAGAAGCGCGCTTAGTGGAAGCTCGCTACTGCTAGTAGCTATAGCGCGCTTCTTCCGTGCGCGCTACTGCTACTACCGCGCTGCTGCTAACTTTTCTCCACTCGCTACTGCTAATTTTAGTAGTTTTTTGTTTTTTTTGGCATATTTGTTTTGTATTTGAACAGGCTTTATAGAAGAATCTTTAGCACATACAAATGTCATCATGATACACATACAAATGCCTGTGAGACCACAGATGTAATCATAGCATATACATACAAATAGTCTCATCATAATCATCATCCAACACAAAGTGGTCTCTCGTCATCATCTCGAAAATAGCGATACAAGTCTCGATTACTTGCAAATACATCGTCATCCATCTAAACAATGATATACGTGAGAAGAGCTATCACTTTGAGTACATGAATTCGTATCCCTCTCTCGCATTAGCGTGAACCTAAACTAACTACTGCCCGTCGCTCAAAAACCGGAAATCGGTATACACCTGGGACTGACACTCCGGCCACTTGTCGTATATATACTCCTGGTGTAGCACTTCTTCGCCATCTATGATCTATGCACCTGCATCGTTGCATGAGTCGATGATATGCAACATATATAGTTGAGCAACAGAAAGAGACAGACTTGGCAAAAATAGAAACAACATATCACAAGCATAAATAACAAAGTTCATCGTACCCAAAAATGCCCTAACTAGAGTGATTTTCACTAGTCGAGGAGGAGGATGGTTTAATTACATCACAAATAAAGTTTCACCGTGCATAACTCAAAGTTTTGTCATATAGAAAGTATGGACTAAACGGACACATTGTCATATATCGACAATCACTCCAACATGTCGTTCCATCCATCCAAGTCAGGGAGATAGTCCCCGAGCCTAGTGAAAGGCTTCAGGTCGAGACGTTGAGAGGCTATCCATGTTCGGACATCTTCCCGCGACATTTGTCCTCCGTAGAACATCCCTGTTTTTTCTGACGACCTCCTTCATGATGATTTGGGCAAGTTCGCACTGGATGTTATAGAACTCAGCTCGAAGTCGATGATCTCGATATCTCCTATGTCCTTTGCCCATTGCAGAATATGGGCATCACCGGAAGAAGGTGACATGCGAAGGTTCTGGTGATCCCGTCTGTACTCCAGCATGTGGTGTAGGACATAGAATCCATCATTAAGAGAATCGTTCGGTTGATGGATGCACCAGAAGTCGGTCTTATGGCCGAAGGCGACCCTGCCGCCCCTTCTCTTCTTGTCCCTGACCTCTCCACCCATTGATTGGTAGTAATACATAGCACTGTCGAGAACAGCCTTTATGTGGGTGTAATCCTTTTTGTGAATGTTCTTCGACGAGTCCAAGTAAAGAGCGTGGGAGAATCGGGGGTAGAGGATGATGAGGACGGCGCGCCCGCCGCTGTGCAAAATAAGTTCTCAAATTAATTAGCCTCCACCATGCAAATGAATGATTGAAATCGAAGGAAGGATAGTAGCGCGGATGACTTACACGGGATGATAAGGCACGAGAATCGCCCCCTTGTCCTTATTGGCGAGCATGAAACTGACGATGTAACCCCTCGCGTATTCACGATGCTTTGTGCAGACTCCCAAGAAGCCCTCGTGCATGTAGTATGGGTCAGCGACACAGATATGAGATATCTGCTCAACCCTGATGATGTAGTTCATGTGCAAGGCATAAAGGCGGACAAACGTAAAATCCAGCTTCTTCACATGAAACATGTCGAATATGTAATCGAATCGGAGGAAGAACTTATCCGCGGGGAAGCTGTCGATGTACGACATTTGCTGTGGAACTTTAACCACATAGAGTGGGTATCCTGGATCTTTCGAGGCGATGAGGCATTTCTCTACCCGCAGCACATCCTCATGAAGTCTCCTTAGATCGCCGAATCTGGCCCGTAGCGCTGTTGCAGGTAGGATTGGTTGACCGGGGATATGCCATTTATCCGCATCGGGGATATCTATACGGTCCTGAAGCCGAGGCTGCTGAGGCGGCTGGATCATAGAATCAACTTTTTTGCCTTTCCTCGCTCTCTTCCTAGACTTCTTTACTACCGGAAGGTCATCCATAATACGTTGAGACGGCAATTCAGGCGCCGACTCATGACGCTCAAACCCTGAGGAGGCGCTAGTATAGACATACTGTTCAGCGCCAGCGTCGTCCTCATCCTCATCCATGGCAACGTCATCAGCGACTAATGGAGCCTCCTCCTTACCCTGTCCGCTATCACCCAACCCGACACCCGACGCTAATTGGGTAGGAGGGGTGTTCATGTTCATACCTTGCTAAGGCTGCATGCTCGTGGGTGTGCTCCCGGCCGCCTCCAGATGAAGCAGACTCTTTGGCCACAACAGGACCCACCCATTGCAACAATCACCAAGCCGCGGCAGTGTCTCGTCGTCATCCCCCACTAGTATTGGAGGAGGCAAATTCTCGTGGCCCAGTTTGACACTGGCCACGGAAACCTTGAAGACGTTCGGGGGGATCGGCCGGCTGTGGAACAATGGTTCCTTCGGCTCCATTATCGTCGCCTTCCCCACGTCCACCTTCTGATCGCCGATGGTGTACAATATGGTGCACGGGGTTTTGTCGGCCTGCAAAGAAAAGTCTGCGACGTGAGACATCCGAAAGGCAACGAAAACGGGAGATTATACATTTATATTGAAGGGGGCCAGTGTGACAGATACCATGAGGGTGTCGAGCTCAGCCAAAGACGAAGCACCACCGAACACGTCCAGTGCGGGAGCCGGTGCGGGAGCCATTGCGGGAGCAGGTGCAGCTGCAGGTGCTGGTGCAACACTAGTCGAGCTGCTCCCCGCCAAGAAGTCAGCAAGGGGAAAGTCTGCTGCATTTTTTCTAGATTTTGCCTGGTCCAATTGAAAACGGCCGGAACCAAGGAAGTAGAAATATCTACAGCCACCTGTTTTGCGGCAGCTACCGCTGTTGCAACTGTCTGAGTTGATTTCTTCTCAACCGTAGTATCAACCCTCTTGTCGATGTTTTCTTCATTTAACCTCCGTCTTTCCTTTCTCTCCTCCATGGTCTCACGGTAGTACTTCTTCCACGTGGCGCCGTCTCCGACATCGTGCACGCGTCCATACGACGGTCGAGTATCCACCGGTTGTTGTTTCAATATGTTCAACGCCTGGTTGAATGGAGCGTCCCACTTGGGCCTCGCCAATGCCTCAGACGGCGAGTTGCTTTCGGCCGCAATCCTGTGGTGCTCTCTCTGCAAAAGGCACAAGGATCGTTTACAAATATGACTAACATGTGCAGTCGAATTGATCAGAAACTAAAATTACCAGCAGTCTCATGAACTCCGTAATGACCGGTTTTTTCTCGTAAACCTTCTTCACTGGGTCCCAACGGTGCCAGGCCCTGAGGACGTCACGCTCCTGCGGGACGGTGAACTCCGCCAAGGGGTTTGGGATGCCCAGACTCGCGGTTTCCGCGTCCTCCTTGTTGGGGAACGTAGTAATTTCAAAAAAATTCCTACGCACACGCAAGATCATGGTGATGTATAACAACGAGAGGGGGAGTGTATCTTCATACCCTTGAAGATCGCTAAGCAGAAGCGTTTATCAACGCGATTGATGTAGTCGTACGTCTTCACGATCCGACCGATCCAAGTACCAAACGCACGGCACCTCCAAGTTCTGCACACGTTCAGCTCGATGACGTCCTCGCCTTCTCGATCCAGCAAGACAGGCGAAGTAGTAGATGAGTTCCGGCAGCACGACGGCGTGGTGACGGTGTTGATGAAGAACAATCTCCGCAGGGCTTCGCCTAAGCACTACGGAAACTATGATGGAGGATAAACTAGAGGGGACGGGGTTGCCGGCACACGGCTTGGTGTTTCTTGATGTGTCTTTGGTGCTAGCCCTGCCCCTCTATTTATATGTTGAGCCTTGGGGTCGAAACTTGGAGTAAAAGCCTCCACAAAGTCGGTTTCACCCGAAAGGCAAGAGTCCTTCTCGGACTCCAGGGCCAGACGCCAGGGTTACCGGCGTTTGGACCCAGACGCCAGGGACCCTGGCGTCTGGCCCCTGGACTCCGCAAAACTTCCTTTTGCGCTTTCCAAAAACCTTGTGGGCTTTCCCCTTTGGCCCAAATAACGTGTTCTCGTACCCAAACATTTCGGGAAACATCCGGAACCCCTTCCGGTGAATTCCGGAACCCTTCCGGAGATCAAACACTATTATCCCATATATCAAACTTTATCTCCGGACCATTCCGGAGTTCCTCGTCATGTCCATGATCTCATCCGGGACTCCGAACAACATTCGGTTACCAACATACATAACTCATATAATACTATATCGTCAACGAAACGTTAAGCATGCGGACCCTACAGGTTCGAGAACTATGTAGACATGACCTACAACAGTTTTCGGTCAATAACCAATAGCGGGACCTGGATGCCCATATTGGCTCCCACATATTCTACGAAGATCTTTATCGGTCAAACCGCATAACAACATATGTTGTTCCCTTTGTCATCGGTATGTTACTTGCCCGAGATTCGATCGTCGATATCTCAATACCTAGTTCAATCTCGTTACCGGCAAGTCTCTTTACTCGTTACGTAATGCATCATCCCGTAACCAACTCATTTGGTCACATTGCTTGCAAGGCTTATAATGATGTGCATTACCGAGAGGGCCCAGAGATACCTCTCCGACAATTGGAGTGACAAAACCTAATATCGAAATACGCCAACTCAACATGTACCTTCGGAGACACCTATAGTACTCCTTTATAATCACCCAGTTACGTTGTGACGTTTGGTAGTACCCAAAGTGTTCCTCCGGTAAACGGGAGTTGCATAATTCTCATAGTTACAGGAACATGTATAAGTCATGAAGAAAGCAATAGCAATATACTAAATGATCAAGTGCTAGGCTAACGGAATGGGTCATGTCAATCACATCATTCTCCTAATGATGTGATCCCACTAATCAAATGACAACACATGTCTATGGTTAGGAAACATAACCATCTTTGATTGATGAGCTAGTCAAGTAGAGGCATACTAGTGACTATATGTTTGTCTATGTATTCACACATGTATCATGTTTCCGGTTAATACAATTCTAGCATGAATAATAAACATTTATCATGATATGAGGAAATAAATAATAACTTTATTATTGCCTCTAGGGCATATTTCCTTCAGTCTCCCACTTGCACTAGAGTCAATAATCTAGATTACATAGTAATGATTCTAACACCCATGGAGTCTTGGTGCTGATCATGTTTTTCTCGTGAGAGAGGCTTAGTCAACGGGTCTGCAACATTCAGATCCATATGTATCTTGCAAATCTCTATGTCTCCCACTTGGACTTGGTCCCGAATGGAATTGAAGTGTCTCTTGATGTGCTTGGTCCTCTTGTGAAATCTGGATTCCTTTGCCAAGGCAATTGCACCAGTATTGTCACAGAAGATCTTCATTGGTCCCGATGCACTAGGTATGACACCTAGATCAGAGATGAACTCCTTCATCCAGACTCCTTCATTTGCTGCTTCAGAAGCAGCTATGTACTCCGCTTCACATGTAGATCCCGCCACGACACTTTGTTTAGAACTGCACCAACTTACAGCTCCATCGTTTAATAAAAACACATATCCGGTTTGTGATTTAGAATCGTCCGGATCAGTGTCAAAGCTTGCATCGACGTAACCATTTACGACTAGCTCTTTGTCACCTCCATATACGAGAAACATATCCTTAGTCCTTTTCAGGTATTTCAGGATGTTCTTGGCCGTTGTCCAGTGATCCACTCCTGGATTACTTTGGTACCTTCCTGCCAAGCTTATTGCTAAGCATACGTCAGGTCTGGTACACAGCATTGCATACATGATAGAGCCTATGGCTGAAGCATAGGGAACATATTTCATTTTCTCTCTATCTTCTGCTGTGGTCGGGCATTGAGTTTGATTCAACTTCACACCTTGTAGCACAGGCAAGAACCCTTTCTTTGCCTGATCCATCTTGAAATTTTTCAAAATTTTGTCAAGGTATGTGCTTTGTGAAAGTCCTATTAAGCGTCTTGATCTATCTCTATAGATCTTGATGCCCAATATGTAAGCAGCTTCACCAAGGTCTTTCATTGAAAAACTTTTATTCAAGTATCCCTTTATGCTATCCAGAAATTCTATATCATTTCCAATTAATAATATGTCATCTACATATAATATCAGAAATGCTACAGAGCTCCCACTCACTTTCTTGTAAATACAGGCTTCTCCAAAAGTCTGTATAAAACCATATGCTTTGATCACACTATCAAAACGTTTATTCCAACTCCGAGATGCTTGCACCAGTCCATAAATGGATCGCTGGAGCTTGCATACTTTGCTAGCACCTTTTGGATCAACAAAACCTTCTGGCTGCATCATATACAACTCTTCTTCCAGAAATCCATTCAAGAATGCAGTTTTGACATCCATTTGCCAAATTTCATAATCATGAAATGCAGCAATAGCTAAGATGATTCGGACAGACTTAAGCATCGCTACGGGTGAGAAAGTCTCATCGTAGTCAAACCCTTGAACTTGTCGAAAACCTTTCGCAACAAGTCGAGCTTTATAAACAGTTACATTACCATCAACGTCAGTCTTCTTCTTAAAGATCCATTTATTCTCCATGGCTTGCCGATCATCGGGCAAGTCAACCAAAGTCCATACTTTGTTTTCATACATGGATCCCATCTCAGATTTCATGGCCTCAAGCCATTTTGCGGAATCTGGGCTCATCATCTCTTCCTCATAGTTCGTAGGTTCATCATGGTCAAGTAACATGACTTCCAGAATAGGATTACCGTACCACTCTGGTGCGGATCTTACTCTGGTAGACCTACGAGGTTCAGTAGAAACTTGTTCTGAAGTTTCATGATCAATATCATTAGCTTCCTCACTAATTGGTGTAGTCGTCACAGGAACTGGTTCTTGTGATGAACTACTTTCCAATAAGGGAGTAGATACAGTTATCTCATCAAGTTCTACTTTCCTCCCACTCACTTCTTTCGAGAGAAACTCTTTCTCTAGAAAGGATCCGATTTTAGCAACGAAAATCTTGCCCTCTGATCTGTGATAGAAGGTGTACCCAATAGTCTCTTTTGGGTATCCTATGAAGACACATTTCTCCGATTTGGGTTCGAGCTTATCTGGTTGAATTTTCTTCACATAAGCATCGCAGCCCCAAACTTTAAGAAACGACAACTTTGGTTTCTTGCCAAACCATAGTTCATAAGGTGTCGTCTTAAAGGATTTTGATGGTGCCCTATTTAACGTGAATGCGGCCGTCTCTAAAGCATAACCCCAAAACGATAGCGGTAAATCAGTAAGAGACATCATAGATCGCACCATATCCAGTAAAGTACGATTACGACGTTCGGACACACCATTTCGTTGTGGTGTTCCGGGTGGCGTGAGTTGCGAAACTATTCCGCATTGTTTCAAGTGTAGGCCAAACTCGTAACTCAAATATTCTCCTCCACGATCAGATCGTAGAAACTTTATTTTCTTGTTACGATGATTTTCCACTTCACTCTGAAATTCTTTGAACTTTCCAAATGTTTCAGACTTGTGTTTCATTAAGTAGATATACCCATATCTGCTTAAATCATCTGTGAAGGTGAGAAAATAACGATACCCGCCGCGAGCCTCAACATTCATTGGACCACAAACATCAGTATGTATGATTTCCAACAAATCAGTTGCTCGCTCCATAGTTCCGGAGAACGGCGTTTTAGTCATCTTGCCCATGAGGCACGGTTCGCAAGTACCAAGTGATTCATAATCAAGTGATTCCAAAAGCCCATCAGTATGGAGTTTCTTCATGCGCTTTACACCGATATGACCTAAACGGCAGTGCCACAAATAAGTTGCACTATCGCTATCAACTCTGCATCTTTTGGTTTCAACACTATGAATATGTGTATCACTACTATCGAGATTCAATAAAAATAGACCACTCTTCAAGGGTGCATGACCATAAAAGATATTACTCATATAAATAGAACAACCATTATTCTCTGATTTAAATGAATAACCGTCTCGCATCAAACAAGATCCAGATATAATGTTCATGCTCAACGCTGGCACCAAATAACAATTATTTAGGTCTAAAACTAATCCCGATGGTAGATGTAGAGGTAGCGTGCCGACCGCGATCACATCGACTTTGGAACCATTTCCCACGCGCATCGTCACCTCGTCCTTAGCCAATCTTCGCTTAATCCATAGTCCCTGTTTCGAGTTGCAAATATTAGCAACAGAACTAGTATCAAATACCCAGGTGCTACTGCGAGCATTAGTAAGGTACACATCAATAACATGTATATCACATATACCTTTGTTTACTTTGCCATCCTTCTTATCCGCCAAATACTTGGGGCAGTTCCGCTTCCAGTGTCCAGTCTGCTTGAAGTAGAAGCACTCAGTTTCAGGCTTAGGTCCAGACTTGGGTTTCTTCTCTTGAGCAGCAACTTGCTTGCAGTTCTTTTTGAAGTTCCCCTTCTTCTTTCCTTTGCCCTTTTTCTTGAAACTGGTGGTCTTGTTAACCATCAACACTTGATGCTCCTTCTTGATTTCTACCTCCGCAGCTTTTAGCATCGCGAAGAGCTCGGGAATAGTCTTGTTCATCCCTTGCATATTATAGTTCATCACGAAGCTCTTGTAGCTTGGTGGCAGTGATTGGAGAATTCTGTCAATGACACTATCATCAGGAAGATTAACTCCCAGTTGAATCAAGTGATTATTATACCCAGACATTTTGAGTATGTGTTGACTGACAGAACTATTCTCCTCCATCTTGCAGCTATAGAACTTATTGGAGACTTCATATCTCTCAATCCGGGCATTTGCTTGAAATATTAACTTCAACTCCTGGAACATCTCATATGCTCCATGACGTTCAAAACGTCGTTGAAGACCCGGTTCTAAGGCGTAAAGCATGGCACACTGAACTATCGAGTAGTCATCAGTTTTGCTCTGCCAGACGTTCTTAACGTCGTCAGTTGCATCAGCAGCAGGCCTGGCACCCAGCGGTGCTTCCAGGACGTAACTTTTATGTGCAGCAATGAGGATAATCCTCAGGTTACGGACCCAGTCCGTGTAATTGCTACCATCATCTTTCAACTTTGCTTTCTCAAGGAACGCATTAAAATTCAACGGAACAACAGCACGAGCCATCTATCTACAAACAAACATAGACAAGCAAAATACTATCAGGTACTAAGTTCATGATAAATTTAAGTTCAATTAATCATATTACTTAAGAACTCCCACTTAGACAGACATCTCTCTAGTCATCTAAGTGATCACGTGATCCAAATCAACTAAACCATGTCAGATCATCATGTGAGATGGAGTAGTTTCAATGGTGAACATCACTATGTTGATCATATCTACTATATGATTCACGCTCGACCTTTCGGTCTCCGTGTTCCGAGGCCATATCTATATATGCTAGGCTCGTCAAGTATGACCTGAGTATTCCGCGTGTGCAACTGTTTTGTACCCGTTGTATTTGAACGTAGAGCCTATCACACCCGATCATCACGTGGTGTCTCAGCACGAAGAACTTTCGCAACGGTGTATACTCAGGGAGAACACTTCTTGATTATTTAGTGAGAGATCATCTTAAAATGCTACCGTCAATCAAAGCAAGATAAGATGCATAAAGGATAAACATCACATGCAATCAATATAAGTGATATGATATGGCCATCATCATCTTGTGCTTGTGATCTCCATCTTCGAAGCACCGTCGTGATCACCATCGTCACCGGCGCGACACCTTGATCTCCATCGTAGCATCATTGTCGTTACGCCATCTATTGCTTCTACGACTATCGCTACCGCTTAGTGATAAAGTAAAGCAATTACAGGGCGTTTGCATTTCATACAATAAAGCGACAACCATATGGCTCCTGCCAGTTGCCGATAACTTCGGTTACAAAACATGATCATCTCATACAATAAAATATAGCATCACGTCTTGACCATATCACATCACAACATGCCTTGCAAAAACAAGTTAGACGTCCTCTACTTTGTTGTTGCAAATTTTACGTGGCTGCTACGGGCTTTAGCAAGAACCGTTCTTACCTACGCATCAAAAACCACAATGATAGTTTGTCAAGTTGGTGCTGTTTTAACCTTCGCAAGGACCAGGCGTAGCCACACTCGATTCAGCTAAAGTGAGAGAGACAGACACCCGCCGGCCACCTTTAAGCACGAGTGCTCGTAACGGTGAAACCAGTCTCGCGTAAGCGTACGCGTAATGTCGGTCCGGGCCGCTTCATCTCACAATACCGCCGAACCAAAGTATGACATGCTGGTAAGCAGTATGACTTGTATCGCCCACAACTCACTTGTGTTCTACTCGTGCATATAACATCAACGCATAAAACCTAGGCTCGGATGCCACTGTTGGGGAACGTAGTAATTTCAAAAAAATTCCTACACACACGCAAGATCATGGTGATGTATAACAACGAGAGGGGGAGTGTATCTTCATACCCTTGAAGATCGCTAAGCGGAAGCGTTTATCAACGCGGTTGATGTAGTCGTACGTCTTCACGATCCGACCGATCCAAGTACCGAACGCACGGCACCTCCGAGTTCTGCACACGTTCAGCTCGATGACGTCCTCGCCTTCTCGATCCAGCAAGACAGGCGAAGTAGTAGATGAGTTCCGGCAGCACGACAGCGTGGTGACGGTGTTGATGAAGAACAATCTCCGCAGGGCTTCGCCTAAGCACAATGGAAACTATGACGGAGGATAAACTAGAGGGGACGGGGTTGCCGGCACACGGCTTGGTGTTTCTTGATGTGTCTTTGGTGCTAGCCCTGCCCCTCTATTTATATGTTGAGCCTTGGGGTCGAAACTTGGAGTAAAATCCTCCACAAAGTCGGTTTCACCCGAAAGGCAAGAGTCCTTCTCGGACTCCAGGGCTAGACGCCAGGGTTCCCGGCGTCTGGACCCAGACGCCAGGGACCCTGGCGTCTGGCCCCTGGACTCCGCAAAACTTCCTTTTGCGCTTTCCAAAAACCTTGTGCGCTTTCCCCTTTGGCCCAAATAACGTGTTCTCGTACCCAAACATTTCGGGAAACATCCGGAACCCCTTCCGGTGAATTCCGGAACCCTTCCGGAGATCAAACACTATTATCCCATATATCAAACTTTATCTCCGGACCATTCCGGAGTTCCTCGTCATGTCCATGATCTCATCCGGGACTCCGAACAACATTCGGTTACCAACATACATAACTCATATAATACTATATCGTCAACGAAACGTTAGCGTGCGGACCCTACGGGTTCGAGAACTATGTAGACATGACCTAGAACAGTTTTCGGTCAATAACCAATAGCGGGACCTGGATGCCCATATTGGCTCCCACATATTCTACGAAGATCTTTATCGGTCAAACCGCATAACAACATATGTTGTTCCCTTTGTCATTGGTATGTTACTTGCCCGAGATTCGATCGTCGGTATCTCAATACCTAGTTCAATCTCGTTACCGGCAAGTCTCTTTACTCGTTACGTAATGCATCATCCCGTAACCAACTCATTTGGTCACATTGCTTGCAAGGCTTATAATGATGTGCATTACCGAGAGGGCCCAGAGATACCTCTCCGACAATCGGAGTGACAAAACCTAATCTCGAAATACGCCAACTCAACATGTACCTTCGGAGACACCTGTAGTACTCCTTTATAATCACCCAGTTACGTTGTGAAGTTTGGTAGTACCCAAAGTGTTCCTCCGGTAAATGGGAGTTGCATAATTCTCATAGTTACAGGAACATGTATAAGTCATGAAGAAAGCAATAGCAATATACTAAACGATCAAGTGCTAGGCTAACGGAATGGGTCATGTCAATCACATCATTCTCCTAATGATGTGATCCCACTAATCAAATGACAACACATGTCTATGGTTAGGAAACATAACCATCTTTGATTGATGAGCTAGTCAAGTAGAGGCATACTAGTGACTATATGTTTGTCTATGTATTCACACATGTATCATGTTTCCGGTTAATACAATTCTAGCATGAATAATAAACATTTATCATGATATGAGGAAATAAATAATAACTTTATTATTGCCTCTAGGGCATATTTCCTTCACTCCATGGCCCATTTGGACCTCATTCCGCCGTAACCACGGCTTCCGAGGTGATGGCTCCCAATGTTCCTCTCTTGAAGCCCCTTCATGTACTTAGACTTTTTTTTGGCAGCTTCGGCCTCGCAAGCCTCCTTGAATATTTCAAACTGCTCTTCC
Organism: Triticum aestivum; assembly: GCF_018294505.1. Classification (NCBI taxonomy): domain Eukaryota; kingdom Viridiplantae; phylum Streptophyta; class Magnoliopsida; order Poales; family Poaceae; genus Triticum; species Triticum aestivum. The sequence goes on along the minus strand of NC_057798.1, from coordinate 140,022,075 downwards.
GTGATTGTCGGATTATCCTTTACAATCTCGGAGTAGGGTTCCTTATTGACGATGATCCTTGCTTTCACTCGATTTTTCCAGGCGGCCAACGCGTCGCTAAACTTGGTCATGGCATGTTTGTTTATCTTCTTCATTGTCGGGTCCTCATCTGGATCTACATAATCCTTCTCATTCCAGCCCGGGAACAAGAATATCTGATGAAACTTCTTTAGGAGGGAGCTCCTCATATTTTCTATCTTCTGTAGTTTCTCATCGTTGATGGTGGCGGTTGTCCGTACGATGCAACCTATTTGATTGCCATAGCATCGACGCGCTTCCTCGGGCGCCTTTGGCTCAAAATTGCTATCGTCCACCTCCGTGACCACCAGTCTAGTAGTCCTGAGTTTGTTAGGAACCTGTTGCCTCTTTGCTTTCAGTTCTACACCGGCTCCGCTCCCCGAGGCAACGCCGGTCTCAGTCTCAGCGCCGGCCTCGATGCCGGTCTGAGTCTGAGCGCCGGTCTCAGTCTCAGCATCGGTCTACATGTCGGTCTCAGTCCCCGATGCCACCGGTGGGCCCAGCAACAACATCGGTTGATCGTTGTTAAGGCTAAAAAATTCGTCTGCCGCCCGGTAGACGTTGTCGCAATCACCAAAACCCTGTCCTTCATCGTTGCTAGCCATGTTTCCTATGATTAAATCTAGTCAATTAATTCTAGACCTAATAAAATGAATAATGACATAAAAAAGGCCTATTGTTTTGCAGGAACGTTGACTCCTTCCTGGTGCGGCAAATCACGGGCACTCGATATGTCCTAGTTTGTAGCACAAGTCATGCCGAAATTCATGGAAAATTTCGGCATGATCTTTGCTAAAAAGTGGACAAATCGAGAACCTAAAATTTGCCGGAACGGAAATGAATCAACATTCCGGCAAAACATATATAGGCCACTCAGCTTCATTGAAACAACAAAGCCACTTGGGCACAAACAACATGACCACTTCAATGAAAAGATATAATCAACAATAAAAGTCTAGGAAGGGATCATCTTTAAAATAAAACTTGCCTAAATAACCTAGATAATTAACCTAATTAAACTAGTTAACCTGACTAGTTCTCTGTCAAAGCCCTCACTAAATTTTTGCACTAACCTAGGTAATTAAACTAGTTAACCTAACTACTTCTCTGTCAAAGCCCTAACTAAATTTTTGCCCTAACCTAGATAATTAACATAATTAAACTAGCTAACCTATGCATGAGAGAGAGGAGGGGTGGGGGCTTACAGAGGATGGCTCCGGTGGTGGCGAGGGAGGCAGTGGTGGCGAGGGAGGCAGGGGCGTCTCCGGTGACGGCGAGGGAGGCAGTTGTGGCGAGGGAGGATCCGGTGGCGTCGACGGCGGCTCCGGTGGCGTTGATGAGGCCGCGCGGCTCCGTGGCGTTGGGGGCGGCTCCGGTGGCGTCGACGGCGCACGGCTCTGGTGGCTCCGGGGGCGTCGACGTCGGCAGAAGACGGCGGCGAAGTGGGGCAACGGCGAATCGGGGAGACGGCGGCGGGGTGGGTCGAGAGATTTGGGGGGCAAGTGGTGGCCGGGGGGGAAACGGTTTTTTGGTTAAGTCAAAACTAGCGGTAGCGCGTTTCGTAGAACGCGCTATAGCTAAGGTAGCTATGGCGCCTTTTCCAAAACGCGCTACTGCTATACATATGTAATTTTCTCTCTTTTTTATTTCCTTTTCTATTTCTATAGCGGGGGTCTTGGAAACGCGCTGCAGCTGCGTTAGCTACAGCGCCTCTTACTAACACACGCTACAGCTATGCCTTTCTCTGTTTTTTCACTTTTTCATTTATTTTGCTTTACATTTTATTTTTTTTCTTTCTCCTTTTTCTGTTTCTTTCATTTTCATTTACTTTTCTATTTGTTTTTCATTTTATTTTATTTCCATTAGTAGTAGCACTGTTACAGGGAAACGCGCTGCTACTCATGCCCTAGCAGTAGCGCGCTTCCTGCAAGGCCGCTACTGCTATGCGTAGCCCATCATTCCAGCAATGGGAATATTAGTAGTAGCGCTTTTACGGCCACACGCGCTATTGCTAGAATCGTATCTGTAGCGCGGTTTATTCTGAACCGCTACTGCTATCTAGCACTAGCGCCCTTTTTTAACCCGCGTTGTTGATAAATTTCTGTGTATCAGGTTTTCCCTAGTAGTGGGGCCTCAGTCAGCTCGTCCTTCTCTCTGTCGGGAACGAATGTCCCTTGCTGCGTGATGTCTACTGCGCAACTTTATTCTTGTAAACACGTGTTGGGCCTCCAAGCGCAGAGTTCTGTAGGACAGTAGCAATTTTTCATCAAGTGGATTACCTAAGGTTTATCAATCCGCGGGACGTGTAGGATGGAGATGGTCTCTCTCAAACAACCCTGCAACCAAATAATAAAAAGTCTCTTGTGTCCCCAACACACCAAATACAATGGTAATTTGTATAGGTGCACTAGTTCGGCGAAGAGATGGTGATAAAAGTGTAATATTGATGGTAGAAATATATTTTTATAATCTGAATAAATAAAAACAGCAAGGTAGCAAATAGTAAACGGGCACAAAAACGGTATTGCAATGCTTGAAAATGAGGCCTAGGGTAGGTACTTTCGCTAGTGCAATATCTCAACAGTGCTAATATAATTGGATCATATAACTGCCCCTCAAAGGGCGATGAAGAATCACTCCAAAGTTCATATCTAGCGGAGAACATAAGAAGAAATCGTTTGTAGGGTATGAAACCACCTCGAAGCTATTCTTCCCGATTGATCTATCCAAGAGTTCATACTAAAATAACACTAAATAATTTCAGATTCAAAATACTCAATCCAACACAAAGAACTTCAAAGAGTGCCCCAAGATTTCTACCGTAGAAACAAAAGACGATAACGTGCATCAACCCCTATGCACAGATTACCCCAATGTCACCGCAGGAATCCGCGAGTTGAGTGCCAAAACATATATCAAGTGAATCAATATGATACCCCATTGTCACCACGAGTATTCATATGCAAGACATAAATCAAGTGCTCTCAAATCCATAAAAGTATTTAATTTGATAAAACAAAATCTCAGAGGGAAAACTCAATTCATCACAAGATAGAGAGGGGAAAACACCATATGATCCGACTATATTAACAAAGCCTGCGATACATCAAGATCGTGACATCTCAGACACACGAGAGAGAGAGAGAGAGATTAAACACATAGCTACTGGTACAAACCCTCAGCCCCGAGGGTGGACTACTCCCTCCTCATCGTGGTGGCCGCCGGGATGATGAAGATGGCCACCGGTGATGATTTCTCCCTCCGGCGGAGTGCCGGAACGGGTTCTAGATTGGTTTTTCCATGGCTACAGAGGCGTGCAATGGCTGAACTTCTGATCTAGGGTTATTTCTGATGGTTTCTCTATTTATAGGATTTTTTGGCGTTGGTTTCACGCGAAGATGGGCCTCGAGGTGAGCACAACCCACCGGGGTACGGGTAAGGGCCCAGGCGCGCCCCAGTGCCTTGTGCCCTACTCCTTCACCTTCTGGTCCTTCCACGAAGCTTCGGGGGTCTCTTTTGTTCCAAAAAATTCGTCAAAAAGTTTCAGCTCATTTGGAGAACTTTCATTTCTGCATAAAAAACAACACCACGGTAGTTCTGCTGAAAACAGCGTCAGTCCGGGTTAGTTCCATGCAAATCATACCAAAACCATATAAAATTGTTGTAAACATGGCATGAATACTTCATAAATTATAGATACGTTGGAGACGTATCAGCATCCCCAAGCTTAATTCCTACTCGTCCTCGAGTAGGTAAATGATAAAAGAAATAATTTATGAAGTGTGAATGCTAGCAAAGTGCATAAGTTTGATCAATGATAATTTCAATCACTTTTCCTAGCATCATAACAACAACTCTTTCTTACAAAACTTCTCAAGTTAAAGTAGCAACCAATTCACATGTTAAGGTTCAAACGATGAATTCTCTTGAAACTCAAAAACCTATGTTCTCAGTCACCAAGCAATTGTAATTCAACTTATTCAACAAAGTTTAAGTAAGAGCTCCACATACTCAACCATCATATAGTCTTCTATGATTGCTAAAACTCACCGCATAAACATGAGCAAAATGTTTCAACCGGACACATAGAAAAATAGGGGCTTATAATTTCGCCTCCCAACGTATTCACCTCAAGGGTGATGTCAACAATAATAACTCATGCTACTCATATCCAACTGGATATATGTGCCTAGATCTTTCCTCACCACATGATGCTTGCCAAAAGAGAAAAATAAAAAGGAATAGGGAGAAGAACTTTGACTCTTTGTATAAAAGTAAAAGATAGACCCTTCACAGCGGGAAGCGGAGATTACCATGTGCTTATTTGTTTGTATGCTCAACCCCTTAGTGCAAAAGAACATCACGTTGTATTGTTCCTTGTGATGGCAACCTTTATTATGCAGTCTGTCGCTTTTATTCTTCACCATCAAAAGTTCGTACAATGCTCAATTTTCTCTTACACTAAATGATCTCACACTTTTAGAAGCAATTTTTATTGCATTATTGCACCGATGACAACTTACTTGAAGGATCTTGCTCAATCCTTAGGTAGGTATGGTAGACTCTTGAAGATAAGATTTGGGTTTAAGTTTTTTGGATGCACAAGTAGTATCTCTACTTGGTGCCGAATTTTTGGCTAGCAAGGATGGGGTCAAGCACCACATGTTGAAGGATCTATGACAATATAACTTCTATGTGAATATGAACAAACATAAACTATTACGTCGTCTTCCTTGTCCAACGTCAACAATTTTAGCATATAATATTTTGATGGGGGCTCACAATCACAAAATATTTCCAAGATAGTGTATTTGCATGTGAAAGTTCTCTTCCTTCTACTAATCATTCATGAATTGCTTATATGACCAATATTGTGATTGTCAAGCCTCGAAAGATTTCACTTTCTAAACCCAATGTGAAGCTACCACTAGGCATGATATGATTTCAACTTCATGACATTCAATTTATTCAACAATTTACTCATAGGATATAAGTTAAGCACAAGAGTAAATGACAAGCTACTCCAAAAAGATATAAGTGAAGATCAAATGAGTAGTTAAGTAAATAGATAGCTATGTGAGGACTCTCTCTTATTCAAAACTTTCAGATCTAAGTATTTTTATTAAAACAACAAGCAAGAACAAAATAAAATGACATTATAAGAATAGCACAACTCATGTGAAGAAGAAAAAACTTAGGCTCAACCGATACTAATCGATAATTGTTGATGAAAAAAGGTGGGATGCCTACCGGGGCATCCCCAAGCTTAGATGCTTGAGACTTCTTGAAATATTATCTTGGGATGCCTTGGGCATCCCCAAGCTTGAGACTAAGGTAACAACAAATGCGATCATAGTCGCAACTAAGGTAACAATTGATCCAACGGCATAATGATACCAAGCCTCGGTATGAACGTCATATTTTTTTCATCTTTCTGATCTTCAAGCGCACTTTATACATCTTGATCTTGTGATCGTCGACGATATCTGCAACATGCAACTTCAATTCCATCTTCTCCTCCTCAATTCTTTTCATTTTTTCTTCAAGTAATCATTTTCTTTTTCAACTAAATTTAACCTCTCGACAAAAGGGTTGGTTGAAATTTCCGGTTCACATACCTCCTAGATAAAAACATCTATGTCACGTTGGTCGGCATAATTGTCATAAACACTAAATGAACCAAATAGTTATAAATGATAATATATACCACATCCAAAGCATAGACAGGACGAGGGCCGACGGGGGCGGATACCAAAATCATCGCACTATATAATAACAAACAATAATAAAAGTAAGAAAATTATACAAGTATCTATCTAAATCATACAAGTAAGATTTTTTTTTATTTTAGAAAGAAGATAAGAACAAGAGGCTCACCACAGTGGTGCCGGCGACGATATCGGCACGGGTGATCGACGACGGTGAGGACGGGGGCAGGACGTGACGGACCGCCAAATCTAGACAAATCTTGAGAAAAATGGAGCTTGGAGGTCGAGCTTAGAAAGGAGAAAGCTTAAGTAGTATGGCCCAGACATTTCATCAACACCTCATGTGCATAGGAGGTGAGCTAGAGCAACACACACCTCATGTGCATAGGAGGGCAAAAACACACAGCGAGAACATAGTAGTGAGCGAGTAGGGGGTATATATAGGCCTCTCTTTACTCCTGGTTTGTGGTCAAAACCGGGACTAAATGACCACATTTGGTCCCGGTTCCAGTCACCAACCAGGACTAAAGGTGGTGGGCCAGGAGCGAGGCCCATTGGTCCCGGTTCGTGTCTGGAACTGTGACCAAAGGGATCAGACGAATCGGGACCAATGGCCCCTGAGGCCTGGCCGGCCCCCTAGACTCCCGAACCGGGACTGATGCCCCATTTGGTCCCGGTCTGTGAGTGAACTGGGATTAATGCCCTTACCCGGACAGGACCAAAGCCTGTTTTCTACTAGTGAGCTGTAGGAAATCACTGCAGAATAGTTTGCAATCACCACCATCGGGCCAATCGAATCTGGACTACCAGCACCAAGTTGTGGACAGCAGCGTACCCCGACCACCGCACGCACGAAAGGCCAGCACCTCATCGCCGCAGTCCACACCCAGTAGAGAGCCCGCCGCGCACCAGGGCCCCGGCGCCATATCCAATCGGATCTAGCCGGAGTCCAGCCCGCACAAGATGGTCACGTGCTCGCTCGGTAACCTCGCGGCGGCCCTCCATGGTTAGAGCCTAGAGCCTGCAGCACCAAGCATCAGCGGCCTATCCGGTCCCTGAATTCACGGCTCCATGTTGCCCCCAGCCGGCGCCTTGGCAGAGCGGCAGGACCTCGCATGTCGGCACCGCGCCAGTCAGGATCATCAATAGCCCCACGAGAAACCGCAATGGAGCCTCCATGCTTCTCCTTCCCACGCTGCACCTAGCGCCATGACTCGCGGCCGAGCTCCGAGCCAGCCGGAGCCACCTCCTTCTGCACCTTCATATAGCCCCACCGGCACCGACGCCTTCCCGGTCGGCGTCCTCCGGCGACGATGAGGGCAGAATAGAAGCCGGTGGTGGACGCCTGCACTGCCCGATCGGAACGCCCTGGTGTGACTCGCTGGAGTCGCATGGGAGCGAGATTCACTTTTTTCGGTGGAGTTCGGCGGTCTCTTAAATTAAGAGATTGTTTGTCATTCTTAAATTATCACCCACGGTTTGTCAATTGCAATTGTCTGTGTTTGCTTGTCCAATAGCACACAATCGATTTGTACAAACTGTGGTTAATGAATTGGTCCAGCGCGTACAATTTTCCTTACCTTGAACGATCGACACCTCATCGCCAGCCCACTCAAGCACACGGTTTCAGAAACTGTCTGCAATTGGGGGTAAAAATTGTGTGAATAGCAATCAGAGGTCCTAGTGAAGACATCGGCGAGGGACCCGAGGTGAGGATTTTACCGCTGTGGCGGCGGAGAGCTGAATCTGGCCCGATCTGGAGCCAATTTTTGCAAGGCGGGCAATAGGCGCCGGTGGGCCAGTCGCACCGTAGACGTTGGATGCGAGCCGCTCAGGCCGTTCGATCCAAAAAAGATGCGTCGCTATCCCTATCTTCTTCGTCCTCGCATGCACCGAGCCTTCTCTGACCTTCTGTTGGAGAACCCCCCCCCCCCCCCCTCCCGCGTTCACGGGGCTCGTCGCCCGCCCATGAGCTTGTCGCTTGCCGCCGCGCTCATTGCTCGCCGCCGTGCTCGTTGCACTCGTAGCAAAAACGTGTCGCCGTGTCACCGTCGTCGTCGCCGGTTGTAGCTCACCATGAAGGGTCGCAACAAATTGAGTCGCTGGTTGTAGCAAATGACACCGCTGGTTCCAGCAAAAATGACATCATCGCAGGTTCCAGCATTTTGGTTGAAGCTTTCTCGGTCTCTGGTAAAAGCTTTTTCATCTGCGGGACGAAGCTTTTTTTAAAACGGTTGCAACTTTTCATGTGTACCTAAAAAAGCGATTGAAAACTTTGTAGTGGCTGGTTGAAGATTTTCAATCTCTGGTTGAAGCTTTTTCATCTGTGGGATGAAGCTTTTGTTAAAACGGTTGCAGCTCTTCATGTGTTCCGAGTCTGATTTGAAGCTTTTTTATCTACTAGATGTAGCTTTTTGCATTCATGGTTGTAGTATGAGCATTGCCGTTTGCAGCTGCAGTACCAGTACGTCCGTGCGGCCGTTGTTACTGGTTCCAGCAAAACCAGTACACGATTGCAGCTCCCTCCCCAGCCGGTTGTAGCATTTGTGTGTTCCGCCGCCGTGGCTGCCGGTCGAGGTAGTAGCTCGTCCCGTTGATTCTCGCCGTCGGCGCTCTGAGTAGCTGGAAAAACAGTGGTGGATGGGGTTGAGACCCAACGGTGACGGCGCCCTCCGGCGACCGGCCGGCGGGGCGTGGCCCGGCGAGGCGGCGGGGCGACGGAGCTCGGGGGCCCGGCTCGCGGGCGCGCGCAGACTGCGTGGGCACGACAGGGGGAGGGGATGGATAAGATGCATGGACCCATATTAGGGGAGTAGTTGCTATATGTGCATGTGTGTTGTGAGAACGAGGCAGGAGCCGGCCGAAGTTTCGGCCGGTGCGCCGGATCTAAACATTAGAGAGGTGGTCCCGCCACAACAAACTGTGCCCTATGTAGAAACGGGAGCCGCCTCGCTACGACGTGAGGGAGTAAATGAAGAGGTGGGTGACGTTTGCGTGTTGGCCATGAGAAGAACTATCCTTCGCGCCACAGAAGGCTCGGAAGCGAACGATTGCTCCATGGTTGACACGTTGTTTCCCAATGAGATTCACGCATGGCATCCGATGGTTCACATTGTGCCATGTTAAAGAAAACCCAAGAAAAAAGAAGAGTCAACGAGAGAACGAGGTTTCGATTCCTGGACCTCAAGGATGAACGGACCGCAGGGAGCCACCACGCAACACTGTCGTTCATGCTCAGTAAATGGAGCATGACCTACTTGAAGCGAGTTAACCGGTTTTCTTCATTTTTTTATTGTTTTTGTTTTCTATTGTTTCTTTCTTTTTTCTTCTCCATTTTTTCCATTTGTTTCTTCTGTTTTTTATATGTTTTTTACTTGGTTTATTTTGTTTCTTGTTCAGTTTTCATTTTTTTGTTTTTCTGAATTTCTTTTCATTTTCATTCTAGATTTTTTATATATGTGAACACCATTTTTCTAATACACATTTAATATTTTTCAAATACAAATTTAACAGTGTTTAATATATGTTCAACATTTTTTCTAGTATATTTTTTAAAACATATTTCAAATGCTTGATTAACATTTTTCAAAAATCAGATTAACATTTTTTGAATAATTGTTCAACAATTTTTCACATTCTTAATTAACAATTTTCAAATAAAAAGATAAACAATTTTTTTAATACAAGGTCAATATTTTTTTTCAATACACATTTAACATTTAAAATGCTTGATTAGCATTTTTCAAACACTTCAATATTTTTTTCAAATACTCGATTATCATATACATGATAAAAATCAACTCATTACACCCGTTTGCCAATGGCTCTCCCACCCACCCTCCCGGCGGCCATTACTCCGATCATGATCTGGTCGAATCCATCCAACAAATCCTTCTTTCTCTCCAATGGATCCGCTCCTAGACCCCAATTCCATAGCCCGCCAGCTGGATTTCTCAGTTGGCCTTCATTTGAAAGGTGAGATTCATAAGTTGTTCCAATCTATGGTGAGCCCTGTATCCTCATCACATGGTTTCACCATGGTGATCTCCTTTGCAAGATTTGCTTTCCATCTTAATATCATCAATGTCAGTCTGGTATTATCGGCAATCACTGGTGGAGATCACAACTCTGTGGGAGTGTTTAACGATTCAAAGTTTGTTCTAAGGCTATGGGTTTTTACCTGGTCCTGAAGATCTATTTCTCCTGTGATCAATTCAAATGCTACTTCCACCTATGGAGTGGTGGTGGACCAAACTGGATATATGAGGAGAAGAAATGGTATAGTGAACAAGATGCGGAATGGACTATTGTTTCTTCTCGACGTAAAGGTACGCTCAATCGAAATATTCCAGTTAGGCAAGTATATTGCAGGATTGGTCATCACTTAGCACCTCATATATCTGCTAATGATCTGCCACGATCAAGTAATCTTCCTGTTTCTGGTGCCAATACTACTGTACCTAGATCTGATGTTCAATCGCATGATCGTGTTTCTCGCAAGGCTGGTACGTCTCTAACTGAATCCATGCATAACGGATCGGCCGGTCCCAGGCCCATATTAATTTCAAATGCATGCCCTCCATCGGCTAGATCTACTGGGCCGCATGTACCTGAGTCTACTATTCAACCCAATAATTCGGAAGGCAGAGCATCTCGGCCCAACTCTGGTGTCGCTCCAACACAATATTTGTTCTGTTTTAAATGCCTTGGATATGGTCATCAGCGGTACCAATGCAGCAATAAAACCAGGTGCAGATCTTGTTATGGTTATAACCACATTGCGAGATTTTTTTAACAAGGAAATCCAGAGTTATGCTTATCGGATCAAACAAACTCAGCCTCCCCCACCCGATATATACCAAACCTGCGTAGTCTCCTCGACTTCTCCCTCTCGTCCACCGCCCACTGCTACGCCTGTGAGCACGCCACCTCCCGAGATGGCCTGCTACCCCTGCAACCCTCTCCCACACCTCCCCCCTGGCACCACCGTCATCCCACCTTGTCCGCTTCGTGCTCGCCGCGGCTATGTCATCGTCGGCGGTGAACTCCCTATGGTCTGCGACGAATGGGCCATCGCTATGCTCATCCCCGAGGTTTCCGCGGAGGAATTCCATGGTGCCATCGCCCTCATCAGCAACTACCTTGAAGGTCGGGGATGGCCCATCAACTACACCTCGCGTTGTGGTATGGACACATCATTGATTTAGTTTACCACTGCATGTTCTAGAGATACTGCTGTTAGTAGCAGTCCTTTTCAGATCGGTGACTCTTTTTTGAGGCTTAGTAGGCAAGATCGAGGTCTGAACTATCTTAGCATTACTTCTACCCATGATGTTTGGATCATGCTCATGAATTACCAATTGGAATGTTGGGATGTTGCTGTGATTGGTCGCACTGTTGCTCCATATGGAAGGTTTCTGATTTGGAATAAGGACCCTAGAGACAAAACCAGAGTTATTGTTAAGCTCAGAGTAATGAATGTTGACACCATACCAATCATTTTAGTTGTGCTTCGTAACTTAGATGATGTGGGTTTTGGTGATTCATGGACATGCCCTACCTACATTCTGTCACGCGAACTCATTGGGTAGCAGGGAGGAGATGAAGATCCTCTTCCACCTGATGGTGGTAATCCACACCCCTTGCCACATGTTCATGGTGGGTTCTGGCACGATGAGGTACTTGGCAATATTCCTATGGATCAGGTTGTCATAAACCCTCACAATGCTGGACTTGGGGAACCCTATGAGGATGTGCATGCTCCCAATAATGCTAATGTGGATCTCAATGCTGAATTTCTAGGAAATGTTGTTGATCTGAATATAAACAATAGCACTGAAACTCTTGTCATTGCTGAGGATGAAGGAAATATGCCCTAGAGGCAATAATAAATATGTTATCTATATTTCCTCATATCATGGTAAATATTTATTATTCATGCTAGAATTGTATTAACTGGAAACTTGATACATGTGTGAATACATAGACAAACAGAGTGTCCCTAGTATGCCTCTACTTGACTTGCTCGTTAATCAAAGATGGTTAAGTTTCCTAACCATAGACATGTGTTGTCATTTCATGAACGGGGTCACATCATTAGAGAATGATGTGATGGACATGACCCATCCGTTAGCTTATAACTATGATCGTTTAGTTTATTGCTATTGCTTTCTTCATGACTTATACATGTTCCTATGACTATGAGATTATGCAACTCCCGAATACCGCAGGAACACTTAGTGTGCTACCAAACGTCACAACGTAACTGGGTGATTATAAAGATGCTCTACATGTGTCTCCGATGGTGTTTGTTGAGTTGGCATAGATCGAGATTAGGATTTGTCACTCCGAGTATCGGAGAGGTATCTTTGGGCCCTCTTGGTAATGCACACATCACTATAAGCCTTGCAAGCAATGTGACTAATGAGTTAGTTGCGGGATGATGCATTACAAGATGAGTACTTGCCAGTAACGCGGTTGAACTAGGTATGATGATACCGACGATCGAATCTCGGGCAAGTAACATACTGATGACAAAGGGAACAATGTATGTTGTTATGCGGTTTGACCGATAAAGATCCTCGTAGAATATGTAGGAGCCAATATGAGCATCCAGGTTCCGCTATTGGTTATTGACCGGAGATGTGTCTCGGTCATGTCTAGATAGTTCTCGAACCCGTAGGGTCCGCACGCTGAACGTTCGATGATGATTTGTATTATGAGTTATGTGATTTGATAACCGAAGTTTGTTCGAAGTCCCGGATGAGATCACAGACATGACGAGGAGTCTCGAAATGGTTGAGACATAAATATTCATATGTTGGAAGGTTGCATTTGGACATTGGAATGGTTCATTTTTTCGGAGTACCAGGAGGTTACCTGAACCCCCCGGGAGAAGTATTGGGCCTAGTGGGCCTTATTGGAGGAGAGGAGAAAGAGCCACAAGAGAGGGGCATGCCCTCTCCTTGCCCAAACCGAATTGGACTAGGGGAGGGGGCCAGCCCCCTCTTTCCTTCACCCTCTCTCTCCCTTCCCTTTCCCTCCGGTGGAAGAAAGGAAAGGGGGGATCCTACTTAAACTAGGAGTCCAAGTAGGACTCCCCCCTGGCGCGCCCAACCTGGCCGGCCCCCTCTCTCCCTCCCTCCTTTATATACGTGGCCAGGGGCACCCCAATAGCACAACAGACAATCTCTTAGCCGTGTGCGGTGCCCTCCTACACAGTTACACACCTCGATCATATCGTCGTAGTGCTTTGGTGAAGCCCTGCGCCAGTAACTTCATCATCACCGTCGCCATGCCGTCGTGCTGACGGAACTCTCCCTCGACCTCAACTGGATCAAGAGTTCGTGGGAAGTCGTCGAGCTGAACGTGTGCTGAACACGGAGGTGCCGTACATTCGGTGCTTGGATCAGTCGGATCGTGAAGACGCTCGACTACATCAACCGCGTTACTAAACGCTTCCGCTTTCATTCTATGAGGGTACGTGGACACACTCTCCCCGCTCGTTGCTATGCTTCTCCTAGATAGATTTTGTGTGATCGTATGGATTTTTTTTGAAATACTACGTTCCCATGTAGTGGTATCAGAGCCAGGTTTATGCATAGATGTTATATGCACGAGTAGAACATAAAGAGTTGTGGGCGATAATAGTCATACTACTTACCAGCAACGTATTACTTTGATTCAGTGGTATTGTTGGATGAAGCGGTCTGGACCGACATTACGTGACCGCATTCATGAGACTCGTTCTACTGACGTGCTTCGCACACATGTGGCTAGCGGGTGTCTGTTTCTCCAACTTTAGTTGAATCGAGTTTGACTACGCCCGGTCCTTGTTGAAGGTTAAAAAAACACACTTGACGAAAAATCGTTGTGGTTTTGATGCGTAGGTAAGAATGGTTCTTGCTAGAAGCCCGTAGCAGCCACGTAAAACTTGCAACAACAAAGTAGAGGACGTCTAACTTTTTTTTGCAGGGCTTGCTGTGATGTGATATGGTCAAGACGTGATGATATATAAATTGTTGTATGAGATGATCATGTTTTGTTAAAGTTATCGGCAACTGGCAGGAGCCTTATGGTTGTCTCTTTATTGCATAAGATGCAAGCGCCATATAATTGCTTTACTTTATCGCTATGCGATAGCAATAGTTGCAAAAGCAATAGTTGGCGAGACGACCATGTGACAACACATTGATAGAGATCAAGATGATGGAGATCATGGTGTCATGCCGGTGACGATGGAGATCATGACGGTACTTTGGAGATGGAGATCAAAGGCACAAGATGATAATGGCCATATCATGTCGCATATTTTGATTGCATGTGATGTTTATCTTTTATGCATCTTATTTTGCTTAGTACGACGGTAGCATTATGAGATGATCCCTTTCTAAAATTTCAAGGTATAAGTGTTCTCCCTGAGTATGCACCGTTGCGATAGTTCTTCGTGCTGAGACATCACGTGATGATCGGGTGTGATAAGCTCTATGTTCACATACAACGGGTGCAAGCCAGTTTTGCACATGCATAATACTCGGGTTAAACTTGACGAGCCTAGCATATGCAGATATGGCCTCGGAACACTAAGACAGAAAGGTCGAACGTGAATCATATAGTAGATATGATCAACATAGAGGTGTTCACCATTGAAAACTACTCCATCTCACGTGATGATCGGACATGGTTTAGTTGATATGGATCACGTGATCATTTATATGACTAGAGGGGTGTCTATCTAAGTGGGAGTTCTTAAGTAATATGATTAATTGAACTTAATTTATCATGAACTTAGCCCTGCTAGTTTTTGCATATCTATGTTGTAGATCAATAGCTTGCGATGTAGCTCCCCGTTTATTTTTTTGATATGTTCCTAGAGAAAAATAAGTTGAAAGATGATAGTAGCAATGATGTGGACTGGGTCCGTGATCTGAGGATTATCCTCATTGCTGCACAAAAGAATTATGTCCTTGATGCACCGCTAGGTGACGGACCTATTGTAGGAGCAGATGCAGACGTTATGAACGTTTGGCAAGCTCGATATGATGACTACTTGATAGTTTAGTGCGCCATGCTTTACGGCTTAGAACCAGGACTTCCAAAACGTTTTCAACGCCACGGAGCATATAAGATGTTCCAAGAGCTGAAATTGGTATTTCAGACTCATGCCTGAGTCGAGAGGTATGAGACCTCTGACAAGTACTTTGCCTACAAGATGGAGGAGAATAACTCAACTACTAAGCATGTGCTCAGAATGTCTGAGTACTACAATCGCTTGAATCAAGTGGGAGTTAATCTTCCAGATAAGATAGTGATTGATAGAGTTCTCTAGTCACTATCACCAAGTTACTGGAACTTCGTGATGAACTATACTATGCAAGGGATGACGAAAACGATTCCCGAGGTCTTCGCGATGCTAAAATCGGCAAAGGTAGAAATAAAGAAAGAGCATCAAGTGTTGATGGTTAACAAGACCACTAGTTTCAAAAAAGGGAAAAGGAAAAGAATGGGAACTTCAAGAAAGAATGGCAAGCAAGTTGTCACTCCCGTGAAGAAACCCAAAGCTAGACCTAAGCCTGAAACTAACTGCTTCTACTACAAAGGGAATGGTCACTGGAAGCGGAACTACCCCAAATACTTGGCGGATAAGAAGGATGGCAAAGTGAACAAAGGTATATTTGATATACAGATTATTGATGTGTACTTTACTAGTGTTCATATTAACCCCTAGGTATTTTATACCGCTTCAGTTGTTAAGATTAGTAACTCAAAACAGGAGTTAAAAATGAACAGAGACTAGTTGAGGGTATAGTGACGATGTGTGTTGGAAGAGATTCCAAGGTTGATAAGATCACCATCGCATACTCCCTCTACCTTCGGGATTAGTGTTGAACCTAAATAAATGTTATTTGGTGTTTGCGTTGAGCATGAATATGATTGGGTCATGTTTATTGCAATACGGTTATTCATTTAAAGTCAGAGTTGTTCTCTTTACATGAATAACACCTTCTATGGTCATACACCCAATATAAATGGTTTATTGAATCTCGATCATAGTGATACACATATTTATAATATTGAAGCCAAAAGATGCAAAGTTAATAATGATAGTGCAACTTATTTGTGGCACTGCCGTTTAGGTCATATTGATGTAAAGCGCATGAAGAAACTCCAAGCTGATGGGCTTTTGGAATCACTTGATGCTTGCGAACCATGACTCATGGGCAAGATGACTAAAATTTCGTTCTCTGGAACAATGGAGCAAGCCATTGACTTATTGGAAATAATACATACCGATGTATGCGGTCCGATAAGTGTTGAGGCTCACAGCGGGTATCATTGTTTCCTGACCTTCACAGATGATTTGAGCAGATATGGGTGTATCTACTTAATGAAACATAAGTCTAAAACATTTGAAAAGTTCAAAGAATTCCATAGTGAAGTGGAAAATCATCATAACAAGAAAATAAAGTTTCTATTATCTGATCACAGAGGCAAATATTTGAGTTACGAGTTTGGTCTTCATTTGAAACAATGTGGAATAGTTTTGCAACTCACGCCACCTGGAACACCACATCATAATGGTGTGTCCGAACGTCGCAATCGTACTTTATTGGATATGGTGCAATCTATGATGTCTCTTACCGATTTACCACTATCGTTTTGGTGTTATGCATTAGAGACAGCTGCATTCTCGTTAAATAGGGCACCATCTAAATCCGTTGAGACGACACCGTATGAACTATGGTTTGGCAAGAAACCAAAGCTGTCATTTCTTAAAGTTTGGGGTTGCGATGCTTATGTAAAAAAAAGTTTCAAACTGATAAGCTCGAACCCAAATCGGAGAAGTACGTATTCATAGGATACCCAAAAGAAAATGTTGGGTACACCTTCTATCACATATCCGAAGTCAAGATTTTTTGTTGCTAAGAATGGATCCTTTCTAGAGAAGGAGATTCTCTCGAAAGAAGTGAGTGGGAGGAACGTAGAACTTGATGAGGTAATTGTACCTTCTCCCGAATTGGAAAGTATTTCATCACAGAAACCAGTTCCAGTGATTCCTACACCAATTAGTGAGGAAGCTAATGATGATGATCATGAAACTTCTGATCAAGTTACTACCGAACCTCGTAGGTCAACCAAAGTACCGTCCGCGCTAGAGTGGTACGGTAATCCTGTTCTAGAAGTCAAGTTACTAGACCATGACGAACCTACGAACTATGAGGAAGCGATGATGAGCCCAGATTCCGCGAAATGGCTTGAGGCCATGAAATCTGAGATGGGATTCATGTATGAGAACAAAGTATGGACTTTGATTGACTTGCCCGATGATCGGTGAGCCATTGAGAATAAATGGATCTTCAAGAGGAAGACGGACGCTGATAGTAGTGTTACTATCTACAAAGCTCGAATTGTCGCAAAAGGTTTTCGACAAGTTCAAGGTGTTGACTATGATGAGATTTTCTCACTCGTATCGATGCTTAAAAGTCTGTCGGAACCATGTTAGCAGTTGCCACATTTTATGAAATTCGGCAAATGGATGTCAAAACTGCATTCCTTAATGCATTTATTAAAGAAGAGTTGTATATGATGCAACCAGAAGGTTTTGTCAACCCTAAAGGTGCTAACAAAGTGTGCAAGCTCCAATGATACATTTATGGACTGGTGCAAGCCTCTCGAAATTGGAATAGACGCTTTGATAGTATGATCAAAGCATATGGTTTTATATAGACTTTTGGAGAAGCCTGTATTTACAAGAAAGTGAGTGGGAGCACTACAACCTTTCTGATTAGTATATGTGAATGACATATTGTTGATCGGAAATGATGTAGAATTTTCTGGAAAACATAAAGGAGTGTTTGAAAGGAGTCTTTCAAAGAAAGACCTTGGTGAAGCTGCTTACATATTGGTCATCAAGATCTATAGAGATAGACCAAGACGCTTGATAATTTTTTTTAATGAGTACATACCTTGACAAGATTTTGAAGTAGTTCAAAGTGGAACAGTCAAAGGAGTTCTTGCGCCTGTATTGCAAGGTGTAAAGTTGAGTAACACTCAAAACACGACCACTACAGAAAATAGAAAGAGAATGAAAGTCATTCCCTATGCCTCAGTCATAGGTTCTATAAAGTATGCTATGTTGTGTACCAAACCTATTGTGTACCTTGCCATGAGTCTGGCAAGTGGGTACGATATTGATCCAGGAGTGGATCACTGGACAACAGTCAAAAATATCCTTAGAAGACTAAGGAGATATTTCTCGGTTATAGAGGTGATAAAGAGTTCGTCGTAAAGAGTTACGTCGAAGCAAGCTTTTACACCGATCCGGATGACTCTGAGTCTCAATCTGGATACATATTGAAAGTGGGAGCAATTAGCTAGAGTAGCTCCATGCAGAGCATTGTAGACATAGAAAATTTGCAAAAATACATACGACTCTGAATGTGGCAGACCCGTTGGCTAAACTTCTCTCACAAGCAAAACATGATCACACCTTAGTACTCTTTGGGTGTTAATCACATGGAGATGTGAACTAGATTATTGACTCTAGTAAACCCTTTGGGTGTTGGTCACATGGCGATGTGAAGTATGGAGTGTTAAATCACACGACGATATGAACTATTGGTGTTAAATCACATGGCGATGTGAACTAGATTATTGACTCTAGCGTAATTGGGAGACTAAAGGAAATATGCCGTATAGGCAATAATAAATATGTTATTTATATTTCCTTATATCATGATAAATATTTATTACTCATTCTAGAATTGTATTAACCGGAAACTTGATACATGTGTGAATACATAGACAAACTGCCTCTACTTGACTAGCTCATTAATCAAAGATGGTTAAGTTTCCTAACCATAGATATGTGTTGTCATTTGATGAAAAGGATCACATCATTAGAGAATGATGTGATGGACATGACCCATCCATTAGCTTAGCACTATGATCGTTTAGTTTATTGCTATTGCTTTCTTCATGACTTATACATGTTCCTATGACTATGAGATTATGCAACTCCCGAATACCGGAGGAACACTTAGTGTGCTATCAAACATCACAAAGTAACTGGGTGATTATAAAGATGCTCTACAGGTGTCTCTGTTGGTGTTTATTGAGTTGGCATATATCGAGATTAGGATTTGTCACTCCGAGTATCGGAGAGGTATCTTTGGGCCCTCTCGGTAATGCACACATCACTATAAGCCTTGCAAGCAATGTGACTAATGAGTTAGTTGCGGGGTGATGCATTACAGAACGAGTAAAGAGACTTGCCGGTAACGCGATTGAACTAGGTATGATGATACCAGCGATCGAATCTCGGGCAAGTAACATACCGATGACAAAGCGAACAACGTATGTTGTTATGCGGTTTGACCGATAAAGATCTTCGTAGAATATGTAGGAGCCAATATGAGCATCCAGGTTCCGCTATTGGTTATTGACCGGAGATGTGTCTCGGTCATGTCTACATAGTTCTCGAACCCGTAGTGTCCACACGTTGAACGTTCGATGACGATTTGTATTATGAGTTATGTGAGTTGATAACCGAAGTTTGTTCAAAGTCCCGGATGAGATCACGGACATGACGAGGAGTCTCGAAATGGTCGAGACATAAAGATTCATATATTGGAAGGTTGCATTTGGACATTGGAATGGTTCTGATTGGTTTGGGCATTTTTTCGGAGTACCGGGAGGTTACCGAACCCCCCCGGGAGAAGTATTGGGCCTAGTGGGCCTTATTGGAGGAGAGGAGAATGGGCCACAAGAGAGGGGCGCGCCCCCCCTTGCCCAAACCGAATTGGACTAGGGGAGGGGGCCAGCCCCCCTCTTTCCTTCCCCCTCTCTCTCCCTTCCATTTCCCTCCGGTGGAAGAAAGGAAAAGGGGGGACGAATCCTACTTGGACTAGGAGTCCAAGTAGGACTCCCCCTGGCGCGCCCAACCTAGTCGGCCTGCTCTCTCCCTCCCTCCTTTATATACGTGGCTAGGGGGCACCCCAATAGCACAACAGACAATCTCTTACCCATGTGTGGTGCCCTCCTCCACAGTTACACATCTTGGTCATATCGTCGTAGTGCTTAGGTGAAGCCCTGCGCCGGTAACTTCATCATCACCGTCGCTACGCCGTCGTGCTGACGGAACTCTCCCTCGACCTCAACTGGATCAAGAGTTCGTGGGAAGTTATCGAGCTAAACGTGTGCTGAACACGGAGGTGCCGTACGTTCGGTGCTTGGATCGGTCGGATCGTGAAGACGTTCGACTACATCAACCGAGTTACTAAATGCTTCTGCTTTTGGTCTACGAGGGTACATGGACACACTCTCCCCGCTCGTTGCTATGCTTCTCCTAGATAGATCTTGCGTGATCGTAGGAAATTTTCTGAAATACTACGTTCCCCTACAGAGGAGACTAGGCAGAATGTTATGACTCAAGATTAGCCTGCTGCCACTAATGGAGAAAGGTTATATGATACCTTGGGACCTGATTTCATCCCTCTTTTGTCTGAGCAACAGTTGCCTGCTCCTGCGAGCCCCAGTTTCTTGCCACACAATGCTTGTATGAACTACAATGACATCCCCTCATCTAGCACAGCTCAGCATGTTCAGACATGCAACATCTCTGTTGAGGGCATCACTGAGCACATTGTTGTGTTGCAAGACCTGGTGGGAAATTTGGTCACAAATGCTAGTGAGATTATTCCCAAACTTGGGGGTAGTAAGATCATCAATGCCAAGTGTAATGTTGTGGATGTGGTTGGAGCAAATGGCACCAATAAAAGATGTTGTCTTCAGATACAAACTGTCCATGAGGGACAACCAATGCCACAACACACTAGTTTTGTCAGTATTGAGGAGATATCTGGACAGGAATTTGCTGAAGTTCAGAAGCCTGCACATAAGAAGAAGCCTATTATTGATGAAGCTTTTTGTATAAGGAGTGACAGAATTGCTCTCATTTCCAAGGGTTTTAAGGACAAATCTGCTGCTGAAGCTGCTAGCAAGGTGGATGACAGTCAGGCAAGTGCAAAACAATCAGCAGAGCAATAAGAAACTGAAGAAAGCTGTGACTGTCAACCTAGGGCCTCAATTTGATGCAGTGGTCAGAGATAAATATGCTCCTCCTCCAGCTGAACTTCCAGTCAAAACCCTCCACGCTATTGGCAATGGACCATGCAAGATGGCACCTCTTGAAGTGTCATCTAAGGTTTTGAGCTCTGATAGCTCTGATGATTAGGTTCTGCAACTCTCCATGGGGCTTGGGTGGCTCCCCTATCTGCTATCCAGTTTGTTTTTTCTATGATGTTAGTTTTATCTACCATGTCTTTTGGATGCCTGCGTGCATCTCAGTACTATCTGATCTGTAATAATCTGCTATTATGCTACCCTGGCTCACTTGATTTCCCAGTTGCTCTACTCTGCCACTATATGTCTATGAACACCTGCAATGCCTGCTTCTATATTGTTTACTGCAAGTTCATATCTGCTATGAGGATTTACATGAGAAATCAAAATTCTCTAGTTTATGGCCCTGGCAATGGCATATTATGCTATGCTATTCATAGGATAATATCATGCAAACAACATTTATTCAGCTATGAATAGGAGCTGGAATATTTTAAATTGGAATGTTAGAGGTATCAACTCTACTGCTAGATGGAATGATATTAGACGGAAAATAGATGAAAGTGCATGCAATATCATAACTCTCCAGGAAACCAAGAGAGACAATTTTGATATGGCATATATCAAGAATTTCTGCCCCAAGAGGTTCAATCAGTACTTTTTTTCACCATCTAATGGTTGTTCTGGTGGTCTTATTACTATTTGGAATGGGCAATTGTTCACAGGGAAAATTATATCTCAGAACTATTTCCACATTACTATTGAGTTTATATCTAACCTGGACAACAACAGTTGGTTTTTGACAAATGTATATGGGCCTAACTCTGCAGAAGACAAACATGAATTTTTAACATGGTTACAAAACCTCAACATTACTCAGAGCAAGTTATGGATGATCTTGGGTGATTTCAATTTCATTAGAGGGCCTGACAACAGAAACAAACCAGGTGGTGATCCCAACAGCATGATGATATTTAACAATATCATTATAAATCTTGATCTTGTGGAGATACCATTAAAAGACAGATCTTTTACTTGGAGCAATAAACAAGTCATACCTCTACTGGAGAAGTTGGACTGGGTTTTTACTAGTTCTCATTGGCCCAACACATACCCATGTACAATGGCTTTTCCTTTGGCAAAAATTACTTCTGATCATGTACCTATTAAAGTTCAGATGGAAAGCAATATTCCCAAAAGCAACATTTTCAGATTTGCGGAATTTTGGACTAAGTTCAATGGTTTTATGGAGGTTGTGGAAGACCAGTGGTTAAACTCAACCCACTTTGCTGACTCTGCAAAAAAAATTAATGCTAAATTTAAAAGCCTAAGAAGATGGCTGAAAAAATGGACCAAGAAATTTTCCCAACTTAACAAAACCATTGAAGACTATTGTTTTTGTGTCAAACTTCTGGATGGATTGGAAGACCAGAGAGAACTTTCCACTGCAGAAAAGAACTTCAGGAAGATCTTAATCAATCACAAAAACAAACTTTTGAAAGCCAAAAGGTTATACTGGAGGATCAGAGCCAATATAAGATGGGCCAACCTGGGAGACGAAAATACTAAAAAAATTCATGCTATTGCTTCTAAGGTTTTCAGACATAACTTCATTAACTATCTTCTTACTGCTGATGGACAACATGTTAATGATCATGAACAAAAAGTTGCTATCCTATGGGCATCTTTCAAAGAAAGAATTGGTACACAAGCAGAATGTAGAAAATCTTTTGACATAGCACATCTGGCTATGGAAAGTCTACCTACTGATCTTGATAGACCATTTTCCACTGAGGAAATTGATGATATCCTCAAGCAAATGCCAGAGGACAAGTCACCTGGTCCTGATGGATACAATGGGCACTTCATGAGGAAATGCTGGCACATCATCAAACACTGTTTCTACAGGTTTATCAATGATTTTCATGAGGAAAATATATCATTACAGCCCATTAACACTGCATATATCACACTTATTCCTAAGACTCAAAATCATGAATCCCCCAATGGTTACAGACCTGTCTCTCTAGTAAGTATGCCCATTAAGATTCTCACAAAACTACTTGCTAATAGAGTTCAACCCATTATCCTATCCAGGGTCAGCAAGAACCAATATGGATTTATTAAAACCAAGAATATCCAGGACTGCTTGGCCTGGAGTTTTGAATACATCCATATGTGCCACAAATCTAAAAAGGAGATCATTATATTTAAAATTGACTGTGTGAAGGCTTTTGATAAAGTGAGCTACAATGCCATTCTGTTTATGATGAAACATCTTGGATTCAGTGATAAGTGGATCAGGTGGGTTAACATGATTCTGACATCAGCTACTACCTCTGTTAATTTGAATGGTGTCCCTGGGAAAAACATTCACTGTAAATGTGGGGTAAGGCAAGGGGATCCATTCTTTCCTCTACTATATGTCATGGTTGGAGAACTGCTGCATATTATGGTCAATGAGGCTTGGAGAGAGGGAGTTCTCAAATTACCCATTGACACAAATAACACTGAATCCTACCCTATTATCCAGTATGCTGATGACACATTAATTATTCTTCTAGCAGATGTAGATCAAATCAGAATCTTCACTGACATCCTAGAGAAATTCTCGGCGTTCACTGGACTTATAGTCAACTACAACAAATCCTCAATTGTCCCTATAAATATTTCTGATGAGAGAGCTCAAGACTTGGCAAACATTTTCAATGGCAAAAGGGAAGCAATGCCCTTCACATATTTGGGACTTCCTATGGGATCTACCAGACCTAAGGTTATTGATTTAATGCCCATGGTATCTAGACTGGACACTAGACTGTCTGGCATTGCTTCTATGATGACATATTCTGGTAGACTCACACACCTGAAGGCAATTGTTTCTGCACTGCCTATCTTTGCTATGTGTTGCATTAGAGTACTCTTTACCATCCTGGACCATTTTGAGAAATCTGGTAGAAGTTTCCTCTGGTATGGTAAAGATATCAACAAACATGGAAACTGTCTAGTTAAATGGGACAAGGTCTGTCTTCCAAAAAAGCAGGTGGATTAGGGGTGCTTGATCTCAGAATGCAAAACAAGGCTCTCCTCACTAAATTCCTCTACAAATTTTTCATTAACCATGATATCCCATGGGTGAGGTTGATATGCAACAATTACTATAACAATGGAGAATTACCAAGTTTTCCTACCGGAGTGGGATCTTTTTGGTGGAGGGATTGCTGCTCTAGCATGGAGAAATTCAAAGAAATGACTATCTGTAATGCTGGACAAGGTAATACCATCATGCTTTGGTCTGACAAATGGAGTTCCCAACCATTGACCACCATGATGGCACAATTATTCTCATATGCTAAGAATGCCAGGATCACTCTAAAGGAGGCTAGTAATCTTGATTATGATAGCTTTTATGAGATGTTTAACCTGCCAATGTCTCCTTTATGTGTTTTATACCATCATGCTTTCCATATCCAATCTACTTCATGTGTTTTATGTGATGATGAACCCAATGAACACTTGATGCATCTTTTTTTCAGCTGTGATTTTAGTTAGAATTTCTGGATGAACATTGGATTCCAATGGAATACAGACTATGATCTCCTTGATATGTTGTTGGATGGCAGAAGGC
The DNA here is from genome assembly GCF_018294505.1 of Triticum aestivum. Classification (NCBI taxonomy): domain Eukaryota; kingdom Viridiplantae; phylum Streptophyta; class Magnoliopsida; order Poales; family Poaceae; genus Triticum; species Triticum aestivum. Next base: position 139,997,562 of record NC_057798.1, on the reverse strand, counting down.
ACAACAATATTATGTGCTATAAGGAATGCTTGATTGCAGGTTGTTGGAGCCTATGGAAACACATGAATGGTATTATATTTGATCACAAGGAAAAGAATATGGCATTTTGTATAAGTTCTTTCAAAGAACACTTTGGCATGATCATCAAGAAAGCAAAACCTAGCTTGAAGGAGGGAATGCAAAGCTGGCTAGACTACTTGTAGATTCTCTTCTTTTTCCCATGATCATTGTACAGTTGATGTAACCTTATCCTTATTAATGAAAATCAGAGTTATAGTGGGGTTTTTCCCCACTGTGTTTGCTCAAAAATATATATACATGATAAAATAATTCATTATATTTATAATACATGGTCAACATTTTTTATATACAAATATAACATTTATCAAATGCTTGATAAACATTTTTCAAATACTTGTTCAATAATTGTTTTTCAAATGCCTGATTAACATTTTTATATACATGATCAACATTTATTTAAGTATTTGTTCACCATTTTTCAAATATGTATTCCATATTTGTTTACATTTTTTTTTCTTGAAAAGTTTTCTTGGAATGTATATATATATATAGAGAGAGAAAGAAATAATAATTTAAAGTATAAACAAAAGTGGAAAACTAAAGTAGAAAATAAAAATAAAAAACATAAAAAGAATAGGAAAAGAGGCTGTGGCCTCCTGCGTTTGTGGGTCGGCCCATCTCACTCTCCCCTTTAGCGAATCAGATGTCATATTTGCGAGTCGGAAGTCAGATTTTTGTTTCTGCAAGAGTCGGAAGTCAGACTTGCTAAAGGCGAGATATAGATGCGTCCCTATATGATTTTGGTGAGTGTGCCACTTGTCGCAACCTGAGAGTTTTCTCCTTTTTTGTAGATTCGTTTATTCAAAACGTTTTATCTCTTAAACGGTCCGTCCAAATCCTTTACCGTTTTCATCCTTAGATTCCTTATGTCGGATCTTCAAAACTAGGTCCCATCTTTACAGAGTATGATGAACTTTATTTCACAAAAAAACGGACGAAAAAACCCATGCCTCTTGCAAAAAAATGAAAACATGTTTTTTTTGTTTCCAGAGGCATGGCCGCGCCTCTCGCGGAAGCAAATTCGTATCTCTCACGGAAGCAAATATGTGCCTCTGAAGAAATATAAAAGAAAGAGAACACTTTTTTCTGTGTCCGAGAGACACGACCGTGGCTCTCGCGAAAGTAAATCCGTGTCTCTCGTGGAAGCAAGTTGTGCCTCTTGTGGAAGCAAAAAGAACGTGTTTTTTTTCGTTTTCGAGTGGCCTGGCCGTGCCTCTCGCAGAAGCAAACCCGTGCCTCTCGCGGAAGTAAAAAAAACATGTTTTTTTTCATTTCCGCTCGCGGAAGTAAAAATAAAAAAACATTTGTTTTCTCGTTTCCAAGAGGCCCAGTCGTGCCTCTCGTGGAAGCAAGAAACACATTTTTCGCGCATTTTTTTGTCCCAAATATTTTTTGTCCAAAAGCTAAGAAAGATGAAAACCCGAAAAGCAGAAAAAACCATTTAAAAAGCAAAAAACGCATGGAAAAAATATAAATAAAAAAATTCGAATGAGCACAACACGTGACGACGCGTGAGAGCACACTCTCAGCCCACCCCAGATGACCTTTGCAAGGCGCCCGAATGAGCACTCGTTCGTCAGTTGCTCCGACAAATCATATGTAAGCGATGCATATAAGCTGCAATCGCCCACCAGAGCAGCAACATGGATCGATCAGGCGTGGAACGATTCCTGTTTTTTACAGGTTTTATAAACCTTCCGAAAGATTCCTTAACCCGATTTTTTTGTTTTTTTTCTTTCCCCTATTTTTTGTGTTCTTTTCCCTTTTCCTTTTTCTTTTCTGTTTGTTTTTTGTTTATCCTTTTCTTCTTTCTTTTGTTATTTAATTCATAAATTTCAAATGAATTTAAAATGTTCAAGATCTTCAAAAAAAGTTTGAGATTTAAAATTTTGTTCGCTTCTTCAAACATTGTGAGGGACTACGATGGAGCCGTGACATCGGCCTTTCTTTGCCAGTTTTGACTAACGGAGACTCGGCAAACATATTCTACATTTTTTAAATCAGAATACCTGGGTCACATCTTGCCGAGTGTTGGTTGAACGAGACTCAGCAAACATTTTTTTTTGAAATGTTGGGGATCACGACTTTTCCAAGTGTTGTCAACATAAAACTTGAAAAACTCTAAAGGTTGGCGGTCGAGTACCGTGTAGTTGACCAACTGACCATGCATCTCTCTATGTCTCAGTTACAACACTCGGCAAACGATGACCCATCATCTTAAATGGGGAACGGCGAGGGCTCGCGCCGAACAAAACCCCCCACCTGCAATGCAATCACCCAAGCTCCCTCTCCTCTGACAATGGACCGTCGTCATGCCGCCTCCTCTACTTCTCCCAGCCGCACCACCGCCTCCCCATCTCGAAGCTGTCATCGCATCGATTTGGCGTCCGGGTCATTCGCTACATGGACGGCCGCCGCGCACGTTGCCGCAACAGTTACGCAGATGGATGTCGCGTCCATCGCAACCACGGCCATCGGCGCTGCCTTCCTCAAAGGCATGGTCCCGGGCTCCACCGTCGTCAAATCTGTGGACGCCGTCGCATCCAAGGGCACGGGTGCCTCGGCCGCAATCGACGCCAGCCGCCTCCATCCTTGTCACACTAGCACCGCCATCCGAATCCACAGGGAGGAGCACGCGAGATGAGCTACTTCACCTTTTTCCACTTCTGAATGCTGCAAGATGCTTGGAGCTGCTTGAAGATGCTAGTCTTTGATAGCTAGGCTAGGCCTTCCCCTCTATTTTGGCATTCTGCAGTTCAGTCCACAGATACATCCATTCCTTTGATACTAATGCATACTTAGTATAGATCTGATGCCCGCGAGTATTTTGGATGAGTACTCGCCGTTGCTTTGCTACCTCTTTTCCCCCTATACTCCGTTGCTGCGATCAAGTGGTGGATCGCAGGAGCCAGATGCCACCGCATCGACTACTACCACGAGGAGACCGCCGACTACCAAGAGTAGTTAGGAGGTCCCAGGCAGGAGGCCTTGCCTCTTCGATCGTTGTTGCTTTTGTGTTTGCCTTTTTAAGGCATCTTTGTTTAACCTTATGTCGGTACTCAGATATTGTTGCTTTCACTGGCTCTTGTGTATCGAGCTATGTATTCGAGCCCTCGAGGCCCCTGGCTTGTAATATAAATCTTGTATTATTTTACTTGTGTCTAGAGTTGTGTTGTGATATCTTCCCGTGAGTCCCTGATCTTGATCATACACGTTTGCGTGTATGATTAGTGTACGATCGAATCGGGGGTGTCACATCCATCTTTTTCCACTTTGGGAAAATGTGCATGCATGTGTGTAGCAAATGCTTGTTAATTTGGAAAAATTATGAAAATGTTAGTCAAATTAGAAGTAAATTGTGTATCTGTTAGGAGTAAATTTTGTATGTATTAAAATGCACATTACATATCTAATTAAAATTGTTTATTTGTCCCAAGTTTGCTAGTTAATTAATTTGAAGCAAATTGTTTATTTTTTTAATAATTAAGTATATGTGCATATCATGCATGTATGATCGGTTTTTTCTAGCAAATTGATAAAAATAAACGGTTATAATATAGAAAATACTAGTTATAGCTAGCTAGTTTCTTAATTAATCATTAGAAAGCTAGCTAGATATTTGCAACTTGTTATTGGTGAAAAAAATGCTTGCCCAGCCATGTACTGGGATAGGCCATGGGTTGTCCCCTCCTCGAGCAAGGAGGTCACCCCTCCCACTTCCAGCGCCAGGTGTCCGCTCGCCGCCCCCATTCCAAACGACACTCTCGATGACTACGACATTGAGAGCATGGGGGGGGGGGGGGGCACGAGACGATGAGTTCGTCGCCACCGACGGCCAAGCTTAGTTTGAAGGTCCGAGTTGTGGAACCATGGTTTGGATGTTAGTATTTTGGTTGTAACTAGCTAGTACAAGACATTATGTCTGACTTGCATGGGGGCGCTTCTAGAGAGGATTTGGGTGCGCTGTCGTCATCCCCCCAGCCCGCTTTCAACGACCCCGACCTCGTCAAGCGCATGGAGGGGGCGGAACTTGTTCACCATGTTTAAGAAAAAGCACTGTATAATTAAAGAAAAGTTCATTATGTATAAATAAAATTTCGATCGTAGAGTAAATAGTTGTTCAGCGTGTATTTTGTAAAAATGTTCGCCATATGTTGAAAAATGTTTAGTGTGTATTTAAAACTTGTACACCGTATACTTTTAAAAGTTCACCGTACATTGAGAAAATGTTGACTGTGTATAAAGGATCTTCATCATAGATTATAATTTTATTCAGTGTGTATTGGAAGAAAATGTATGTACTGAACTAATATGGTTTTCTTTATTCTTGAAGATTTTTCAACAAACGAATGTGGTCGTACGCGATGGGGCAGGCCCATGTAGGAGAGCGAAGGAGGAGTAAATGGGCCGGAGCCCTTTACAACAAATACGACGACCAAAAGGAGGAGCTGCCTCTTCTTTTCTTCTCCCTCCAACGGAACAGAGAGGAAGCGCCCCAGAGGAAGCCCTGCTCTCGAACGGAATCCTCTCGCCCTCTCGCGTGTCGCGTCCATGTCTTCTGGCATCCTCACGCCAGCGGGTGGGATCGTGGCTGGGCCGTGTGCCCCGCCACCACCCTGGCGGCGTAGCCCTGTGTTGCGCGCGCGGGGGAGGAGCGCCCCCGCCCGGATCACTTGTTCGCGGACAAGAAGTGCCGGCGAGCGCGAGGAGGCGAGGCCGAGGAGCGTCGGCGACCGGGAGAAGGCGCGCGTGGATAAGGACGAAGATCTTGCGATGAGTCTTTGCGTTGCAGCTCTCTGTGAGACGGGCGGTTGTTCACGTGCACGGGGCCGCCGCACCGGCGCCATGGTGGCGGAGGCGGAGGCGGAGGCGGACCTGGAGCTCGAGCTCGAGGAGGGGGTTGGCGGTGATGGCGGACGAGGCGGCGGTGGTCGCGGTGTGCTAGTTGCAGCGCCGGGCGGAGATCGCCGGCGTCGGCCGCGGGGTCCCCTCTTCATGCTTCCCGTCGACCGCGAGCGCGAGGAGGAGGAGGGGGCGTGCAACGACGGCAACGGCGGCGCCGTACTTCTACACCTGGGGTTCGGTCTCGACACCGAGGCCTTCGCTCCACCCCAAGAAGAAGACGACGACGACCATGATGAAGATGAGTAGAAATCGATGGCGGACGGCGGTTACGGCGGTTAGGGCGGCGGCGCTGTTTGTTCTTTGCAGAATCCTTTCCAAGATTTGTTGTTTTTGATTCGATCGGCAGTTCTTGGATTTGTTGTTATCAATTGAGGTCTGATTAGCACGATTGAGGTGCTGTTAGTAGCACCAAGGTTGATGAAATATGATTGCCTGATTGAATTACAAACTTGGAACCGATCATATGGTTGTCTGTTCTTCGATTCTTGCAATGGACAATTTCATCATTAATGCAAATTTCCTTCTTGTATTCATTCGGGTCGACGGTTTTCTAAGGCAAATCCTGACGTTTTTGAAGTTGCAGCACTTCTTGATTTGGACATATGGTCAGAACTCTGTTCTTCCAAATTCAGTTGCAGTTCAGGTTGAAGCAGCAGCCCTACCAGGCTGCATCACCAAGTTTATAATTCGGTTTAATCTTCTTGTTTGCGATGAGCTCGGACACCAAATCGGGGTTGCCGATGAGCTCCTCCGTAGAGTCGATGAGATCATCGCCATCCTCCTCCCTTTCCTCTGCGCCCAGGTCCTCGCCGGCGGCCGCTTGAGCCACACGTGCCGCATAGTATGTGCGCTCGGCGGTGGCGCCGCTCCATCGAAAGCATGGTGTAGTAATGGTGAATTGCGCCGAGGCATCCCGACGACGAGCACTTGTTTAGTCTATATCAAACTGCAGCCTTAGGACATCTTCAACAGATTATCAAAAAGTTGATGTAAAAATCAATACTGTCTACCGAAGATATTTTCTTCCAATCACGGCGCCGGTGCTTTAAGAGCATCTCCAACCAATGTTTTGGTTACCGCTCAAAATTTCGTGTTATCCAACGGTTACCGAGTATTTTGGTGCCTCCCAGTAAATGGGCTTATAGAGCAAAAGAATCGAATTTAAATTTTATAACTTGGACGACTAATATATAGCCAAGTAGTGCAGGAATCCAGTTTGATCACAATCCAGTCAACAATGGAGCCATGGTAATGCGCTTGTTCTTGTACCACAATGTGGTGGGTTCAAAACCCTCTTCTTCTTTTTTATTTTGCCTAAATTCGAAACTCCCTTCTGCTTTTTTTCATAACAATCCTTTTCTGCTATGTTTGCCTAATTCGTTGGACATACAATGGAATTTTGAAAAAATAAAGGAAGACAGGGCTCGAACTCGTTCGAGCATCTCCAACGCATTAAAATTCGGATAGAAAATAGTACAAATCATCAATACAAAGCATGTAAATACAATCTAGTACATCAATAGTTTAAATTCAACGAGATTTACCGATGCTCAACTAGTTTTTCATGAACGAATCATGTCATCCCACACATACTGACCCTTCAGTTTAATCCAATAATGTATGTAAATGAATGACCGTCCATCTATCCTGCGGTACATCACGGCAGCGCGTACGGGCAACACAATGTGTAGAGCAACATTTAATGAATGAATGAATCAATCAAGAGGTTGAGCAAGAAGAGGCAAATTTTACTATCTTCGTGGCTGCCGCGCGCAATGGCATCCCTGCCTCCAACATATTAACGGCGTCGTAAAACTTGGTGACGCTGATTTTGATGGCATACCATCGATACGATAACGACCACACATTGTGATCATGGATGATGTGCATGTCGGTGGGGGCAATGTGTTTTGACGCGTGAAACAAATCATGCATGCGCTGCCAAAACGACCCCCTTCTGCTCCTGCCTATGAAATCCGCAGATACGTCTAACCATGCATCGCATAAAAACTCATACTCCATGGTCAAGTACCCCGCCATCCTTTGTACTCTAAAAAACTGACACGGCATTCGAAAATAACCTCAACGGCATTTGACCAAACATCTACCGGGCGTGGTGACTGCCATGGACGAATTCGACAGGGGGGCGGAGTGTACCTGACTACGGATAGGTCCTGGGTGGACGATGCTGTCTTAAAAGGGGAGTGGTCGCTTCGGTGCTGGTTTCAGAGGTCTGGCAATAACTGTGTGCCGGACGGAGAGGTACAAAGGCGACGGCGCAGGAGGAGGGTACGGATGCAGAGCAGGGGGCAGAAGGGGTGGACTGGAAGAAAATGGGACTGGGAGGGGGGATCCCCCCAACTTTGTCTCTGTTTTGCAGGATAAAGTGCGTCCGGGCCGCTTAGCGGACTAATACAGGCTCGCGTTGGATGGCACAACACGTTTGGACCACGCGGTCCGGACAATTGCGAATGGTTTGAGGGTTGGCGTTGGAGATGCCCTTACCACCAAGGCACTGATGACAGTTGAAGCGGAGTAACAACCATTATGCCACAAGCATGTTTGGAACTAAAACTAGTTCTGTAACCATTTGACTCGCCCCAGATACGGCTCGAACTTGTTTTTTTAACATCAGTACAGACACAAGCGCTCATATACACACGCATACACTCACCCCTATGAACGCACACACGCACACCCTACCCCTATGAGCACCTCCGAAAGACTTAGCCGACATATCATCTTGAGATTTACGAAGTCACAGTAGGCGCCTCGTCGTCTACGGGAACGTCTCCTCCCACTGAATGCGCATCGCCGGAAATCCTGAAATAAATCCAGGAATAAATGCGAGCACCAGAATTTGAACCCTGGTGGGCCGGGGATACCACAGTCCCTCTAACCATCCAACCACAGGTTGGTTCGCACGGCTCGAACTTGTTAGGGCATCTTCAATGCTTATCCGTACAAATACGGAATTCATGCAAACAAGGCGGACTTCATTAAAGTTTGGATAGAAAATAACACAAATCATCCATACAAAGCATGCAAATACAGTCTAGTACAACAATAGTTTAAATTCAACGAGATTTACCGGATGTTCAACTAGGTTTTCATGAACGGATCATGTCGTCCCACATATACTGCCCCTTCAGTTTCATCCAATAATGTATGCAAATAAATGACCATCCCTCTATCCTAAGGTACATCACGGCAGCTCGTACGGGCTACACAATGTGTAGGGCAACATTGAGTTAATGAACGAATCAATCAAGAGGTTGAGCAAGAAGAAGCAAAACTTACGATCTCTGTAGTTGCCGCGAGCAATGGCATCCTTTCATCCAACATATTAACCGTGCCACAAAATTTGGTGACACTGATCTAGATGGCGTACCATCAATACGATAACAACTACACATTGTGATCATGGATGATGTGCATGTCGTAGGGCACAATGTGCTTTCGCATTTGAAATGAATCTGGCTGCCCTGGCCCACCATTAGCCCCATCCCTCGCCCGCGATCGCTTCCTGCCCGAAACGGTCAACGCCGCTCCAGAGCTTCAATGTCGCATACGTCCCCGGCTAGAGAGAACGCGACCTCTCACTACTACCGGTATTGAAACGGTGTCCGACCGAGAGCGCCGCCTGTGCCGCTTCCTGATGCAGGCGACTGCTCTACATTCAAATGTCACCATTTTTGTTTGTTGCCCTGCATTAATGATATGGGGTTGCCGAGGAACCTACTCTGGCGCGACTCGTTCATTCGTCTGCCGCCGTCCATTAACCACACCTTCGTGGTCCATTACCATCCACCCTCTATATAAACTCCAGCCCCAGCCATAGACACAGTCATCCTTCCCCGGTCCCTTTTTCCTTTCACCACCATGCCCGCCATGGCCTCCTCGCGCTCCAAAGCCCTCTGCGATAGCCTCTCGTCCAAGCAAAAGTAGGAGATGGCCGCCATTGCTGCCAAAAAGTAGACATAGGCTGACGACGTCCCAATGGAGGACGCTGCCGAGGACAAGCCGGCGCCACTCTCCTGTTAGGGAACGTAGTATTTCAAAAAAAATCCTACGATCACACAAGATCTATCTAGGAGAAGCATAGCAACGAGCAGGGAGAGTGTGTCCACATACCCTCATAGATCGAAAGCGGAAGCGTTTAGTAACGCGGTTGATGTAGTCGAACGTCTTCGCGATCCAACCGATCAATTACCGAACGCACGACACCTCCGTGATCTGCACACGTTCAGCTCGGTGTCGTCCCTCGAACTCTTGATCCTGTTGAGGCCGAGGGAGAGTTTCATCAGCACGACGGTGTGGTGACAGTGATGATGAAGTTACCGACGCAGGGCTTCGCCTAAGCACTACGACAATATGTCCGAGGTGGAAAACTGTGGATGGCGGCACCGCACACGACTAAAGATCAACTTGTGTATCTATGGGGTGCCCCCTCCCCCGTATATAAAGGAGGGGAGGAGGAGGCCGGCCGGTCCCTAGAGGCGCGCCCAAGGGGGGGAGTCCTACTCCAAGTAGGAATCGGCTCCCCCTTACCTAGTCCAAGTAGGAGAAGAAGGAAGGAGAGGGAGAGGGAGAGGAAAAGAGGGGCCGTGCCCCCTCCCCTAGTCCTATTCGGACTCTGCTTTGGGGGGGGGCGCCACCTCCTGGCTGCTGCCCTCTCTCTCCCCTAAGGCCCATTACTTCCTCGGGGGGTTCCGGTAACCCCTCCAGCACTCGGGTTTTATCCAAAACTATCTGGAACACTTCTGGTGTCCGAATAACATGGTCCAATATATCAATCTTTATGTCTCGACCATTTTGAGACTCCTCGTCACGTCCGTGATCTCATCCGGGACTCCGAACAACCTTCGGTACATCAAATCACATAACTCATAATACAAATCGTCATCGAACGTTAAGCTTGCGGACCCTACAGGTTCGAGAACTATGTAGACATGACCGGGACACATCTCCGGTCAATAACCAATAGCGGAACCTAGATGCTCATATTGGATCCTACATATTCTACGAAGATCTTTATCGATCAAACCGCATAACAACATACGTTGTTCCCTTTGTCATCGGTATGTTACTTGCCCGAGATTCAATCGTCGGTATCATCATACCTAGTTCAATCTCGTTACCTGAAAGTCTCTTTACTCGTTTCGTAATGCATCATCCCATAACTAACTCATTAGTCACATTGCTTGCAAGGCTTATAGTGATGAGCATTACCAAGAGGGCCCAGAGATACCTCTCCGACACTCGGAGTGACAAATCCTAATCTTGATCTATGCCAACTCAAGAAACACCATCGGAGACACCTGTAGAGCATCTTTATAATCACCCCGTTACGTTGTGACGTTTGGTAGCACACTAAGTGTGCCTCCTGTATTTGGGAGTTGCATAATCTCATAGTCATAGGAATATGTATAAGTCATGAAGAAAGCAATAGCAATAAAACTAAATGATCATTTATGCTAAGCTAACGGATGGGTCTTGTCCATCACATCATTCTCTAATGATGTGATTCCGTTCATCAAATGACAACACATGTCTATGGTCTGGAAACTTAACAATCTTTGATTAACGAGCTAGTCAAGTAGAGGCATACTAGGGATGCTCTGTTTTATCTATGTATTCACACATGTACTAAGTTTCCGGTAAATACAATTCTAGCATGAATAATAAACATTTATCATATGATATAAGGAAATATAAATAACAACTTTATTATTGCCTCTAGGGCATATTTCCTTCAGTCTCCCACTTGCACTAGAGTCAACAATCTAGTTCACATCGCCATGTGATTTAACACCAATAGTTCATATCTTTATGTGATTAACACCCATAGTTCAGATCGCCATGTGACCAACACTCAAGAAGTTTTACTAGAGTCAATAATCTAGTTCACATCGATATGTGATTAACACCCAAGAGTAATAAGGTATGATTATGTTTTGTCTATGAGAGAAATTTTAGTCGAAGGGTCTGCAACATTCAGATCCATATGTAGTTTGCAAATTTCTATGTCCACAATACTCTGCACGGAGATACTCTAGATAATTGCTCCCACTTTCAATATGTATCTAGATCGAGACTTAGAGTCATCCAGATCGGTGTCAAAGCTTGCATCAGCGTAACTCTTGGCGAAGAACTCTTTGTCACCTCCATAACCGAGAAAATTTCCTTATTCCACTAAGGATAATTTTGACCGCTGTCCAGTGACCCATTCCTAGATCACTATTGTACCCTCTTGCCAAACTCATGATGAGGTACACAATAGGTTTGGTACACAGCATAGCATACTTTATACAACCTATGACTGAGGCATAGGGAATGACTTTTCATTCTCTTTCTATTTTCTGCCATGGTAGGGTTTTGAGTCTTTACTCAACTTCATACCTTGCAACACAGGCAAGAACTCCTTCTTTGACTGTTCCATTTTGAACTACTTCAAAAACTTTTCAAGGTATGTACTCATTGAAAAAATTTATCAAGCGTCTTGATCTATCTCTATAGATCTTGATGCTCAATATGTAAGCAGCTTCACCGAGGTATTTCTTTGAAAAAACTCCTTTCAAACACTCCTTTATGCTTTCCAGAATATTCTACATCATTTCTGATCAACAGTATGTCATTCAGATATACTTACCAGAAAGACTGTAGTGCTCCCACTCACTTTCTTGTAAATACATGCTTCATCGCAAGTCTGTATAAAACTATATGCTTTGATCAACTCATCAAAGCGTATATTCCAACTACGAGATGCTTGCACACTCCATAGATGGATCACTGGAGCTTGCATACTTTGTTAGCACCTTTAGGATCGACAAAACCTTCTGGTTGCATCATATACAACTCTTCTTTAAGAAATCCATTAAGGAATGCAATTTTGACATCCATTTTCCAATTTTCATAATCATAAAATGCGGCAATTGCTAACATGATTCGGACAGACTTAAGTATCGCTACGGGTGAGAAAATCTCATCGTAGTCAACACCTTGAACTTTTCAAAAAACATTTTTGACAAGTCTAGCTTTGTAGATAGTAACACTACTATCAGCATCTGCCTTCCTCTTGAAGATCCATTTATTCTTTATGGCTTGCCGATCATCGGGCAAGTCAACCAAAGTCCACACTTTGTTCTCATACATGGATCCCATCTCAGATTTCATGGCCACAAGCCATTTTGCGAAATCTGGGCTCATGATTGCTTCCTCATAGTTCGTCGGTTTGTCATGGTCAAGTAACATGACTTCTAGAACAGGATTACCATACCACTCTGGTGCGGATTGTACTTTGGTTGACCTGCGAGGTTTGGTAGTAACTTGATCTGAAGTTTCATGATCATCATCATTAACTTCCTCACTAATTGGTGTAGGTATCACTCGAACTGATTTCAGTGATGAGCTACTTTCCAATTCGAGAGAAGGTACAATTACCTCATCAAGTTCTACTTTCCTCCCAGTCACTTCTTTCGAGAGAAACTCCTTTTCTTGAAAGGATCAACTCTTAGCAACAAAGATCTTGCCTGTGGATCTGTGATAGAAGGTGTACCCAACAGTTTCTTTTGGGTATCCTATGAAGACGCACTTCTCCGATGAGCTTATCAGGCTAAAGCATTTTCACGTAAGCATCACAACCCCAAACTTTAAGAAATGACTGCCTAGGTTTCTTGCTAAGCCACAATTCATACTGTGTCGTCTCAACGAATTTAGATGGTGCTCTATTTAACGTGAATGCAGCTGTCTCTAATGCATAACCCCAAAACGATAGTGGTAAATCGGTAAGAGACATCATAGATCGCACCATATCTAATAAGGTACGGTTATGACGTTCGGAGACACCATTACGCTGTGGTGTTCTAGGTGGCGTGAGTTGCGAAACTGTTCCACATTGTTTCAAATGAAGACCAAACTCGCAACTCAAATATTCACCTCCACGATCAAATGGTAGAAACTTTATTTTCTTGTTACGATGATTTTCCACTTCACTCTGAAATTCTTTGAACTTTTCAAATGTTTCAGACTTGTGTTTCATCAAGTAGATATACCCATATCTGCTCAAATCATCTGTGAACGTCAGAAAATCACGATATCCGCCGCGAGCCTCAACACTTATCAGACCGCATACATCAGTATGTATTATTTCCAATAAGTCAGTTGCTCGCTCCATTGTTCTAGAGAACGGAGTCTTAGTCATCTTGCTCATGAGGCATGGTTCGCAAGCATCAAGTGATTCATAATCAAGTGATTCCAAAAGCCCATCAGCATGGAGTTTCTTCGTGCGCTTTACACCAGTATGACCTGAACGGCAGTGCCACAAATAAGTTGCACTATCATTATTAACTTTGCATCTTTTAGCATCAATATTATGAATATGTGTATCACTACTACCGAAATTCAATAAACCATTTATATTGGGTGTATGACCATAGAAGGTATTATTCATGTAAACAGAACAACTTTGACTTTAAATGAATAAACGTATTGCAATAAACATGATCCAATCATATTCATGCTCAACGCAAACACCAAATAACATTTATTTAGGTTCAACACTAATCCTGAAGGTAGAGGGATGATACGTCTCCGTCATATCTACTTTTCCAAACACTTTTGCCCTTGTTTTGGACTCTAACTTGTATGATTTGAATGGAACTAACCCGGACTAACGCTGTTTTCAGCAGAATTACCATGGTGTTGTTTTATGTGCAGAAAACAAATATTCTCGGAATGACCTAAAACTCCACGGAACACCTTAGAAAGAATAATAAAAAATCCTCGCCAAAGATGAAGACCAGGGGGCCCACACCCTGTCCATGAGAGTGGGGGGCGCCCCCCCCCCCTCTAGGGCGCGCCCCCTACCTCGTGGGCCCCCTGGACGCCCTCCGACGCCAACTCCGACTCCATATATTCACTTTCGGAGAGAAAAATCAGAGAGAAGAAATCATCACGTTTTACGATACGGCGCCGCTGCCAAGCCCTAAAACCTCTTGGGAGGGCTGATATCGAGTCCGTTCGGGGCTCCGGAGAGGGGGATTCATCGCCGTCGTCATCATCAACCATCCTCCATCACCAATTTCATGATGCTCACCGCCGTGCGTGAGTAATTCCATCGTAGGCTTGCTGGACGGTGATGGGTTGGATGAGATTTATCATGTAATCGAGTTAGTTTTGTTAGGGTTTGATCCCTAGTATCCATTATGTTCTGAGATTGATGTTGCTATGACTTTGCTATGCTTAATGCTTGTCACTAGGGCCCGAGTGCCATGATTTCATATCTGAACCTATTATGTTTTCATGAGTATATGTGAGTTCTTGATCCTATCTTGCAAGTCTATAGTCACCTACTATGTGTTATGATCCGGCAACCCCGAAGTGACAATAATCGGGACCACTCCCGGTGATGACCATAGTTTGAGAAGTTCATGTATTCACTATGTGCTAATGCTTTGTTCTGGTTCTCTATTAAAAGGAGGCCTTAATATCCCTTAGTTTCCAATAGGACCCCGCTGCCACGGGAGGGTAGGACAAAAGATGTCATGCAAGTTCTTTTCCATAAGCACGTATGACTATATACGGAATACATGCCTACATTACATTGATGAATTGGAGCTAGTTCTATGTCACCCTATGTTATGACTATTACATGATGAACCGCATCTAGCATAATTATCCATCGCTAATCCGGTGCCTACGTGTTTTCCATATATTGGTTCTCGCTTATTTACTTTCCCGCTGCTACTGTTACAATCACTACAAAATACCAAAAACATTACTTTTGCTGTCTTTACTTTTGCTGCTGTTACCACCACTATCATATTACTATGCTACTAAACACTTTGCTGCAGATACTAAGTTTCCAGGTGTGGTTGAATTGACAACTCAACTGCTAATACTTGAGAATATTCTTTGGCTCCCCTTATGTCGAATCAACAAATTTGGGTTAAATACTCTACCCTCGAAAACTGTTGCGATCCCCTATACTTGTGGTTTATCAAGGGAGTATGCGATGGTGATCTTATAAACCTTGGAATATCTTCCAACACACATCGTCACTTTGCCCTCAACCAATCTTTGTCATTTTGTAACTCCTGTTTTGAGTTACTAATCTTAGCAACTGAATTGATATCAAATATCTAGGGGTTACTATGAACACTAGTAAAGTACACATCAATAATCTGTATATCAAATATACCTTTGTTCACTTTGCCATCCTTCTTATCCGCCAAGTATTTGGGGTAGTTCCGCTTCCAGTGACCATTCCCTTTGTAGTAGAAGCACTTAGTTTCAGGCTTAGGTCTAGCTTTGGGTTTCTTCACGGGAGTGGCAACTTGCTTGCCATTCTTTCTTGAAGTTCCCTTTCTTTTCCTTTGCCCCTTTTCTTGAAACTCGTGGTTTTGTTAACCATCAATACTTGATGCTCTTTCTTGATTTATACCTTCACCGATTTTAGCATCGCGAAGAGCTCGGGAATCGTTTTCGTCATCCCTTGCATACTATAGTTCATCATGAAGTTCCAGTAACTTGGTGATAGTGACTAGAGAACTCTGTCAAGCACTATCTTATTTGGAAGATTAACCCCCACTTGATTCAAGCGATTGTAGTACTCAGACATTCTAAGCACATGCTCACTAGCTGAGCTATTCTCCTCCATCTTGTAGGTAAAGTACTTTGTCAGAGGTCTCATACCTCTTAACACGGGCATGAGTCTGAAATACCAATTTCAACTCTTGGAACATCTCATATGCTCCATGTCGTTCAAAACATTTTTGAAGCCCCGGTTCTAAGCCGTAAAGCATGGTGCACTAAACTATCACGTAGTCATCATACCGAGCTTCTCAAATGTTCATAACGTCTGCATCTGCTCTTGCAATAGTTCTGTCACCTAGCGGTGCGTCAAGGACATAATTCTTTTGTGCAACAATGAGGATAATCCTCAGATCACACACCTAGTCCGCATCATTGCTACTATCATTTTCAACTTATTTTTCTCTAGGAACATATCATAAATAAAACGGGGAATCTATACGCGAGCTATTGATCTACAACACAGAGACATGCAAAATACTATCAGGTACTAATTTCATGATAAATTAAAGTTCAATTAATCATATTACTTAAGAACTTCCACTTAGATAGACATCCCTCTAATCATCTAAGTGATCACGTGATCCATATAAACTAAACCATGTCCGATCATCATGTGAGATGGAGTAGTGGTGAACATCACTATGTTGATCATATCTACTATATGATTCACGCTTGACCTTTCGGTCTCAGTGTTCCGAGGCCATATCTGCATATGTTAGGCTTGTCAAGTTTAACTCGAGTATTCTGCATGTGCAAAACTGGCTTCCACCCGTTGTATGTGAACGTAGAGCTTATCACACCCGATCATCACGTGGTGTCTCAGCCCGAAGAACTATCGCAATGGTGCATACTCAGGGAGAACACTTATACCTTGCAATTTTTAGGAAGGGATCATCTCATAATGCTACCGTCGTACTAAGCAAAATAAGATGCATAAAAGATAAACATCACATGCAATCAAAATATGTGACATGATATGGCCATTATCATCTTGTGCCTTTGATCTCCATCTCCAAAGTACCGTCATGATCTCCATCGTCACCGGCATGACACCATGATCTCCATCATCTTGATCTCTATCAACGTGTCATCACATGGTCGTCTCGCTAACTATTGCTTTTGCAATGATTGCTATCACATAGCGATAAAGTAAATCAATTATATGGCGCTTGCATCTTATGCAATAAATAGACAACCATAAGGCTCCTGCCAGTTGCTGATAACTTTAACAAAACATGATCATCTCATACAACAATTTATATGTCATCACATCTTGACCATATCACATCACAACATGCCCTGCAAAAACAAGTTAGACGTCCTCTACTTTGTTGTTGCAAGTTTTACGTGGCTGTTACGGGCTTCTAGCAAGAACCGTTCTTACCTACGCATCAAAACCACAACGATTTTTCGTCAAGTGAGCTGTTTTAACCTTCAACAAGGACCGGGCGTAGTCAAACTCGATT
Organism: Triticum aestivum; assembly: GCF_018294505.1. NCBI lineage: Eukaryota > Viridiplantae > Streptophyta > Magnoliopsida > Poales > Poaceae > Triticum > Triticum aestivum. The sequence goes on along the minus strand of NC_057798.1, from coordinate 139,980,514 downwards.
CAACTAAAGCTGGAGAAAATAGACACCCACTAGCCACCTGTGTGTGAAGCACGGTGGTAGAACCAGTCTCATGAACACGGTCATGTAATGTCGGTCTAGGCCACTTCATCCAACAATACCGCCGAATCAAAGTATGACATGTTGGTAAGCAGTATGACTATTATCGCCCACAACTCTTTGTGTTCTACTCGTGCACACACTACTAGGAAATTCCTAGCAGCAGCGCAGGTTTTAGGTATATCAGTAGTGCGGGGGTCCCGCGCTACTGATACGGTGCTACAGCTAACCTTTAGCAGCAGCGCGTGTCCACCCGTGCTACTACTATACAAGCGTAGCAGCAGTGAGCTCTAGGAAAGACCGTTACTGCTAATAGCTCTAGCGCACTTCGTTAGGCCGCGCTACTGCTAGTGCACGCTGCTGCTAACTTTTCTCCACTCGCTACTGCTAATTTATTAGTTTTTGTTTTTTATGCATATTTTTTTCGTATTTGATCAGGCTTTATAAAAGAATCTTTAGCACATACAAATGTCATCATCATACACATACAAATGGCTGCGAGACCACAAATGTAATCATATCATATACATACAAATAGTATCATCATAATCATCATCCAACACAAAGTGGTCTCTCGTCATCATCTCGAAAATAGCGATACATGCAAGTCTCGAATACTTGCAACTATAACATCATCCATCTAAATAAAGATATATGATACGTCTCCAACGTATCTATAATTTTTTATTGCTTCATGCTATATTATATTCTGTTTTGGATAATTAATGGGCTTTGTTATACACTTTTATATTATTTTTTGGGACTAACCTATTAACCGGAGGCCCAACCCAAATTGCTATTTTTTGCCTATTTCAGAGTTTCGCAGAAAAAAATATATCAAACGGAGTCCAAACGGAATGAAACCTTCGGGAACGTGATTTTCGGAACAAACGTGATCCAGAGGACTTGGAGTCTACGTCAAGAAATCAACCAGGAGAGCACGAGGCAGGGGGCGCGCCTACCCCCTGGGCGCGCCCTCCACCCTCGTGGGCCCACATTGCTCCACCGACGTACTTCTTCCTCCTATATATACCTACGTACCCCCAAACCAATAGAGGCATCCACGAAAACCTAATTCCACCACCGCAACCTTTTGTACCCGTGAGATCCCATCTTGGGGCCTTTTCCGGCGTCCTGCCGGAGGGGGCATCGATCACGGAGGGCTTCTACATCAACACCATAGCCTCTCTGATGATGTGTGAGTAGTTTACCTCAGACCTTCGGGTCCATAGTTATTAGCTAGATGGCTTCTTCTCTCTTTTTGGATCTCAATACAAAGTTCTCCACGATTCTCGTGGAGATCTATTCGATGTAATCTTCTTTTGCGGTGTGTTTGTTGAGACCGATGAATTGTGGGTTTATGATCAAGATTATCTATGACCAATATTTGAATCTCCTCTGAATTCTTTTATGTATGATTGGTTATCTTTGCAAGTCTCTTCGAATTATCAGTTTGGTTTGGCCTACTAGATTGATCTTTCTTGCAATGGGAGAAGTGCTTAGCTTTGGGTTCAATCTTGCGGTGTCCTTTACCAGTGATAGCAGGGGCAGCAAGGCACGTATTGTATTGTTGCCATCGTGGATAACAAGATGGGGTTTATTTCATATTGCATGAGTTTATCCCTCTACATCATGTCATCATACTTAAAGCATTACTCTGTTCTTATGAACTTAATACTCTAGATGCATGCTGGATAGCGGTCGATGTGTGGAGTAATAGTAGTAGATGCAGGCAGGAGTCGGTCTACTTGTCACGGACGTGATGCCTATACACATGATCATACCTAGATATTCTCATAACTATGCTCAATTCTATCAATTGCTCAACAGTAATTTGTTCACCCACCGTAATACTTATGCTCTCGAGAGAAGCCACTAGTGAAACCTATGCCCCCCGGGTCTATTTTCCATCATATTAATCTTCCAACATTTAGCTATTTTTATAGCCTTTTATTTTACTTTGCATCTTTATTATAAAAATACCAAAAATATTATCTTATCATATCTATTAGATCTCACTTTCGTAAGTGACCGTGAAGGGATTGACAACTCCTTTATTGCGTTGGTTGTGAGGTTTTTATTTGTTTGTGTAGGTGCGAGGGACTTGGGCGTGGCCTCCTACTGGATTGATACCTTGGTTCTCAAAAACTGAGGGAAATACTTACGCTACTTTACTGCATCACCATTTCCTCTTCAAGGGAAAACCAACGCAGTGCTCAAGAGGTAGCAAGAAGGATTTCTGGCGCCGTTGCCGGGGAGTCTACGCAAAAGTCAACATACCAATTTTGTGTTGTGAAGTTTTCAAGTTTTGGGTAAAAGATTTGATGGATTATGGAACAAGGAGTGGCAAGAGCCTAAGCTTGGGGATGCCCACGGCACCCCAAGATAATCTAAGGACACCAAAAAGCCAAAGCTTGGGGATGCCCCGGAAGGCATCCCCTCTTTTGTCTACTTCCATCGGTAACTTTACTTGGAGCTATATTTTTATTCACCACATGATATGTGTTTTGCTTGGAGCGTCTTGTATGATTTGAGTATTTGCTTTTTAGTTTACCACAATGATCTTTGCGATACACACCTTTTGAGAGAGACACACATGATTCGGAATTTATTAGAATACTCTATGTGCTTCGCTTATATCTTTTGATCTATATAGTTTTTGCTCTAGTGCTTCGCTTATATCTTTTAGAGCATGGCGGTGGTTTTTTTTTATAGAAGCTATTATTCTCTCATGCTTCACTTATATTATTTTGAGATTCTTAAACAGCATGGTAATTTGCTTAAATAGGAAAATTAATCCTAATATGTTAGGTATTCAAGACTAGTAAAAACTTTCTTATGAGTGTGCTGAATACTAAGAGAAGTTTGATGCTTGATGATTGTTTTGAGATATGGAGGTAGTGATATTAAAGTTGTGCTACTTGAGTAGTTGTGAAATTGAGAAATACTTGTGTTGAAGTTTGAAAGTCCCGTAGCATGCACGTATGGTAAACGTTATGTAACAAATTTGAAACATGAGGTGTTCTTTGATTGTCTTCCTTATGAGTGGCGGTCGGGGACGAGCGATGGTCTTTTCCTACCAATCTATCCCCCTGGGAGCATGCACGTAGTTCTTGGTTTTTGATGACTTGTAGATTTTTGCAATAAGTATGTGAGTTCTTTATGACTAATGTTGAGTCCATGGATTATACGCACTCTTACCCTTCCATAATTGCTAGCCTCTTCGGCCGTGCATTACCCTTTCTCACATTGAGAGTTGGTGCAAACTTCGCCGGTGCATCCAAACCCCGTGATATGATACGCTCGGTCACACATAAACCTCCTTATATCTTCCTCAAAACAGCCACCATACCTACCTATTATGGCATTTCCATAGCCATTTCGAGATATATTGCTACTACCTCTTGAGCACTGCGTTGGATTTCCCCAAAGAGGAGAGGATGATGCAGCAAAGTAGCGTAAGTATTTCCCTCAGTTTTTGAGAACCAAGGTATCAATCCAGTAGGAGGCTACACGCAAGTCCCTCGTACCTACACAAAAACAATAGCTCCTCGCAACCAACGCGGTTAGGGGTTGTCAATCCCTTCATGGTCACTTACGAGAGTGAGATCTGATAGAGATGATAGATAGTATTTTTGGTATTTTTGATATAGAGATGCAAAGTGAAAAGTAAAAGGCAAAGTAAAAAAGCAAAGCAATAATAAAGTGATGGATATTGATATGATGAGAATAGACCCGGGGGCCATAGGTTTCACTAGTGGCTTCTCTCAAGAGCATAAGTATTCTACGGTGGGTGAACAAATTACTGTTGAGCAATTGACAGAATTGAGCATAGTTATGAGAATATCTAGGTATGATCATGTATATAGGCATCATGTCCGAGACAAGTAGACCGACTCCTGCCTGCATCTACTACTATTACTCCACTCATCGACCGCTATCCAGCATGCATCTAGAGTATTAAGTTAAAAACAGAGTAACGCCTTAAGCAAGATGACATGGTGTAGAGGGATAGTTTCATGCAATATGATAAAAAAACCATCTTGTTATCCTCGATGGCAATGATATAATACGTGCCTTGCTGCCCCTTCTATCACTGGGAAAGGACACCGCAAGATCAAACCCAAAGCTAAGCACTTCTCCCATTGCAAGAAAAACCAATCTAGTAGGCCAAACCAAACTGATAATTCGAAGAGACTTGCAAAGATAACCAATCATACATAAAAGAATTCAGAGAAGATTCAAATATTATTCATAGATAGACTTGATCATAAACCCACAATTCATTGGTCTCAACAAACACACCGCGAAAAGAAGATTACATCAAATAGATCTCCACAGGAGAGGGGGAGAACATTGTATTGAGATCCAAAAAGAGAGAAGAAGCCATCTAGCTAATAACTATGGACCCGAAGGTCTGAGGTAAACTACTCACACTTCATCGAGGCTATGATGATGTAGAAGCCCTCCGTGATGACGGCCCTCTCCGGCGGAGCTCTGGAACAGGCCCCAAGATGGGATCTCGTGGATACAGAAATTTGCGGCAGTGGAATTAGGTTTTTGGCTCCGTATCTAATCGTTTGGGGGTACGTAGGTATATATAGGAGGAAGGACTACGTCGGTGGAGCAACAGGGGGGCCACGAGGCAGGGGGGCGCGTCCCCCACCCTCGTGACCGCCTCTTTTACTTCTTGGAGTAGGGTCCAAGTCTCCTGGATCACGTTCGGTGTGAAAATCATGTACCCAAAGGTTTCATTCCGTTTGGACTCCGTTTGATATTCCGTTTCTTCGAAACACTGAAATAGGCAAAAAAACAGCAATTCTGGGCTGGGCCTCTGGTTAATAGGTTAGTCCCAAAAATAATATAAAAGTGGAAAATAAATCCCAATATAGTCCAAAACAGTAGATAATATAGCATGGAGCAATCAAAAATTATAGATACGTTGGAGACGTATCAATTGCCATGCAACTCTCCACTGTTCCGTCTATCATGACATGTTCATCATTGTCATACTGCTTTGCATGATCATGTAGTTGACATCGTATTTGTGGCAAAGCCACCGTTCATAATTTTTCATACATGTCACTCTTGATTCATTGCCTATCCCGGTATACCACCGGAGGCATTCATATAGAGTCATACTTTGTTCTAGTATCGAGTTGTAATCATTGAGTTGTAAATAAATAGAAGTGTGATGATCATCATTCATAGAGCATTGTCCCGATAAAAAAAGAAAAAGAAAGGCCAAATAAAAAAAAGGGAGGCCCAAAAAATATGTAAAAAAGGGACAATGCGACTATCGTTTTTTTCCACACTTGTGCTTCAAAGTAGCACCATGGTTTTCATGATAGAGAGTCTCTTGTTTTGTCACTTTCATATACTAGTGGGAATTTTTCATTATAGAACTTGGCTTGTATATTCCAACAATGCGCTTCCTCAAATGCCCTAGGTCTTCATGAGCAAGCAAGTTGGATGCACACCCACTTAGTTTCTTTTGTTGAGCTTTCATGCATTTATAGCTCTAGTGCATCTGTTGCATGGCAATCCCTACTCCTTGCATTAACATCAATCGATGGGCATCTCCATAGCCCGTTGATTAGCCGTGTTGATGTGAGACTTTATCCCTTTTTGTCTTCTCCACATAACCCCCATCATTATATTCTATTCCACCCATAGTGCTATATCCATGGCTCATGCTCATGTATTGCGTGAAGGTTGAAAAAGTTTGAGATTACTAAAGTATGAAACAATTGCTTGGCTTGTCATCGGGGTTGTGCATGATGAGAGCATTCTCGTGTGAAGAAAATGGAGCATGACTAAACTATATCATTTTGTAGGGATGAACTTTTTTGGCCATGTTATTTTGAGAAGACATAATTGCTTAGTTAGTATGCTTGAAGTATTATTACTTTTATGTCAATATTAAACTTTTATCTTGAATCTTTCGGATCTGAATATTCATACCACAATTAAGAGGGTTACATTAAAGAAATTATGCCCAGTAGCATTCCGCATCAAAAATTCTATTTTTATCATTTACCTACTCGAGGACGAGCAGGAATTAAGCTTGGGGATTCTTGATACGTCTCCAACGTATCTATAATTTTTTATTGCTTCATGCTATATTATATTCTGTTTTGGATGATTAATGGGCTTTGTTATACACTTTTATATTATTTTTTGGGACTAACCTATTAACCGGAGGCCCAACCCAAATTGTTGTTTGATATGTCTCCGTCGTATCTATAATTTTTGATTGTTCCATGCCAATATTATTCAACTTCCATATACTTTTGGCAACTTTTTATATTGTCTTTGGGACTAACATATTTATCCAGTGCCCAGTGCCAGTTCCTGTTTGTTGCATGTTTTATGTTTCGCAGAAACCCAATATCAAACGGAGTCCAAACGGGATAAAAACGGACGGAGAATTATTTTGGATTATTTATGATTTTTGGGAAGTAAAATCAACGCGAGACGGTGCCCGAGGGGGCCACGAGGCAGGAGGGTGCACCCTGGACCCTCGTGGTCACACTCTCCTTTTGCCGCAAGAATGCTAATTTTGTGAGAAAAATTTGGGCGAAAGATTCAACCCAATCGGAGTTACGGATCTCCGGATATAAAATAAACGGTGAAAGGGCAGCAGAGGGGAACGCAGAAACAGAGAGACACAGAGAGACAGATCCAAACTCGGAGGGGCTCTCGCCCCTCCCACACCATGGAGACCATGGACCAAAGGGGAAACCCTTCTCACACCTAGGGAGGAGGTCAAGGAAGAAGAAGAAGGAGGGGGGGCTCTCTCCCCCTCGCTTCCGGTGGCACCAGAGTGCCACCGGGGCCCATCATCATCACCGCGTTCTTCACCAACACCTCCGCCATCTTCACCAACATCTCCATCACCTTTCCCCCTCTATCTACAGCGGTCCACTCTCCCGCAACCCGCTGTACCCTCTACTTGAACATGGTGCTTTATGCTTCATATTATTATACAATGATGTGTTGCCATCCTATGATGTCTGAGTAGATTTCGTTGTCCTATCGGTGTTTGATGAATTGCTATGATTGATTTAATTTGATTGTGGTTATGTTGCTCTCCTTTGGTGCCCATCATATGAGTGCGTGTGTGGATCACACCATAGGGTTAGTTGTATGTTCATAGGACTATGTATTGGAGGGCAAGAGTGACAGAAGATTCAACCTAGCATAGAAATTGATGCATACGGGATTGAAGGGGGACCAGTATATCTTAATGCTATGGTTGGGTTTTACCTTAATGAACGTTAGTAGTTGCAGATGCTTGCTAATAGTTCCAATCATAAGTGCATAGAATTCCAAGCCAGGGATGACATGCTAGTAGTGGCCTCTCTCACATAAAACTTGCTATCGGTCTAGTAAAGTAGTCAATTGCTTAGGGACAATTTCACAACTCCTACCACCACTTTTCCACACTCGATATACTAAGTTTATTGTGTCTTTATCTAAACAGCCCCTAATTTTTATTTACGTGCTCTTTATATTATCGCAAACCTACCCGACAACACCTATGAAGTACTTCTAGTTTCATACTTGTTCTAGGTAAAGCAAACGTCAAGCGTGCGTAGAGTTGTATCGGTGGTCGATAGAACTTGAGGGAATATTTGTTCTACCTTTAGCTCCTCGTTGGGTTTGACACTCTTACTTATCGAAAGAGGCTGCAATTGATCCCCTATACTTGTGGGTTATCAAGACCTTTTTTTGGCGCCGTTGCCGGGGAGCAATAGCATGGGGTGAATATTCTCATGTGTGCTTGTTTGCTTTATCACTAACTAATTTTTATTTGCTGTTCTTAGTTGTTTTCTATCTTTAGTTATGGGTAGGAAATGCAAAATACCAAAAAAATTACTTGTACCTACTGAACCAATGGTTGAAGAACCACTCAAAATCTATCACACTCCTGAAGCTTATTACTTGGATCATCTTCGATCCCTTTGTGCTCGTGCTGAAACCCCAACTAGCTTAGTTGAGGGCAAATCTTTAGATGAGCATGCTTGTTATGTGCGACACCTTATATCTGAAAAAGGGAAACTTTTACTAGGTCAAATTCATTGTTTGCAATGTTATGCTTGGAATTTATGTGAAATATATGATTTTACTTGTTGTTCTGAAAACTCTAAGAAACACCTTCCCTACCAATGTGAGTTTAGTGATAATGGCATCGTATCTTCGTATGCTAAGGGTGTTTATAGTTACTATGATGTTCAACAAATCGAAGAATTTGTTGGTTTTAAGGGTGTTTATGAAATTGCTTCTTTGATTGAAAAGTATGGTGCTACTCTTTACAAATCTGAAAATTTTTCCATACTTAAATATTGCTATGATAATTATGCTTCTAATGCCTATGTTGAACCATATATTGAGGACTACTCGGCTGTCCAAGAAGAGACTAATATTTTGCAGGAAACTATGGAAGAAGAAATTACTGAAACTGTGAGCTCATTGGATGAAAAACATGATGAGGAGAGCGAAGAACAAAAGGAGGAAGAGCGGATTAGCTACCCGTGCTCACCTTCTAATGAGAATAACTCTTCAACTCATACATTGTTTAATTTCCCTTCGTGCTTACCGAAGGATGATTGCTATGATGACTATTATGATCCCGTTGATTCTCTTGAAATATCCCTTTTTGATGATGCTCGCTATGCTTGTGTCCAAGATGCTAATATGAATTATGCTTATGGAGATGAACTTGCTATAGTTCCTTATGTTAAACATGAATTTGTTGCTATTACACCCACGCATGATAGTCGTATTATCTTTTTGAATTGTCCCAACTACACTATATCGGAGAAGTTTGCTTTTATTAAGGATTATATTGATGGGTTGCCTTTTACCGTTGCACATGATGATTTTGATGAATATAATATGCATGTGCTTGCTTGTCCTACTTGCAATTATTATGAGAGAGGAACTATATCTCCACCTCTCTATGTTTCCAACACGATAAAATTGCAAGAAACTGTTTATACTATGCATTGGCCTTTACTTTGTGTGCATGAATTGTTCTTTTATGACATGCTGATGCATAGGAAGAGAGTTAGGCTTCGTATTTGCTTGATATATGTTGCTTTGTGCTCACTACTAAATGCAAAATCATTTCTAATTAAAATTGGCTTTGATATACATTGGGATCCGGGTGGATTCACTACTTGAGCACTATATGCCTAGCTTAATGGCTTTAAAGAAAGCGTTTCCAGGGAGACAACCCGGAAGTTTTAGAGAGTCTTTGTGTGCTTTTATAAAGTTTAGAAATAAAAATAATGTGTGAAGGTTTGCCTTTAGGATGTTTACAATGCTTGTTGGTTTGTACGGTGCAGGACAGAAACTTTGGCTGTAGTGCGCGATTTTTAATTTTTTACTGGAAGGTCAAACGGTTCTGATTCCTTTTGAAATGTATTTCTATACAAATTTTTTATTTTTCCTAATTTTTTCAGAATTTTTAAAGTATTAGAAGCATGGTGAATATTCAGATTATTACAGACTATTCTGTTTTAGACAGATTCTGTTTTTGATGCATAGTTTGCTTGTTTTGATGAAACTATCGATTTATATCAGTGGATTAAGCCATGAAAAAGCTATATTACAGTAGACACAATGAAAAAACAAAATATGAATTGGTTTGTAACAGTACTTAGAGTAGTGATTTGCTTTATTATACTAACGGATCTTACCGAGTTTTCTGTTGAAGTTTTGTGTGGATGAAGTGTTCGATGATCGAGGAGGTCTCGATGTGAGAAGAAGGAAGAGTGGAAAGAGCTCAAGCTTGGGGATCCCCAAGGCACCCCAAGTAAATATTCAAGGAGACTCAAGCGTCTAAGCTTGGGGATGCCCTGGAAGGCATCCCCACTTTCTTCAACAAGTATCGGTATGTTTTCGGATTCGTTTCGTTCATGCGATATGTGCAATCTTGGAGCGTATTTTGCGTTTAGTTTTCATTTTTATTTTATGCACCATGCTGGTATGAGATAGTCCTTGGTTGATTTATAAAATGCTCTTTGCACTTCACTGATATCTTTTGAGTATGGCTTTATAGAATGCTTCATGTGCTTCACTTATATCATTTAAAATTTGGATTGTCTGTTTCTCTTCACATAGAAAACCGCCATTTGTAGAATGCTCTTTTGCTTCACTTATATTTGTTAGAGCGTGGGCATATCTTTTTTAGAAAGAATTAAACACTCTTGCTTCACTTATATATATTTAGAGAGATGACAAGAATTGGTCATTCACATGGTTAGTCATAAAATCCTACATAAAACTTATAGATCATTGAATATGATATGTTTGATTCCTTGCAATAGTTTTGCAATATAAAGATGGTGATATTAGAGTCATGCTAGTGGGTAGTTGTGGATTGTAGAAATACTTGTGTTGAAGTTTGTGATTCCCGTAGCATGCATGTATGGTGAACCGTTATGTAATGAAGTTGGAGCATGAGGTATTTATTGATTGTCTTCCTTATGAGTGGCGGTCGGGGACGAGCGATGGTCTTTTCCTACCAATCTATCCCCCAAGGGGCATGCGTAGTAGTACTTTGCTTCGAGGGCTAATAAACTTCTGCAATAAGTATATGAGTTCTTTATGACTAATGTGAGTCCATGGATCATACGCACTCTCACCCTTCCATCATTGCTAGCCTCTTCGGTACCGTGCATTGCCCTTTCTCACCTCGAGAGTTGGTGCAAACTTCACCGGTGCATCCAAACCCCATGATACGGTACGCTCTATCACACATAAACCTCCTTATATCTTCCTCAAAACAGCCACCATACCTACCTATCATGGCATTTCCATAGCAATTCCGAGATATATTGCCATGCAACTTCCATCTTTATCATATACATGACTTGAGCATTCATTGTCATATTGCTTTGCATGATCGTAAGATAGCTAGCATGATGTTTCCATGGCTTGTCCATTTTTTGATGTCATTGCTACGCTAGATCATTGCACATCCCGGTACACCTCCGGAGGCATTCATACAGAGTCATATCTTTGTTCTAGATATCGAGTTGTAATATTCAGTTGTAAGTAAATAAAAGTGTGATGATCATCATTATTAGAGCATTGCCCCAGTGAGGAAAGGATGATGGAGACTATGATTCCCCCACAAGTCGGGATGAGACTACGGACAAAAAAAATAAAAAAATATACAAAAAAAAATAAAAAAAGAGAAAGGCCAAAAAAAGAGAAGGCCCAAGAAAAAGAAGAAAAAAACAAAAAAATGAGAGAAAAAGAGAGAAGGGGCAATGTTATTATCCTTTTACCACACTTGTGCTTCAAAGTAGCACCATGTTCTTCATATAGAGAGTCTCTTGAGTTATCACTTTCATATACTAGTGGGAATTTTCATTATAGAACTTGGCTTGTATATTCCAACGATGGGCTTCCTCAAATGCCCTAGGTCTTCATGAGCAAGCAAGTTGGATGCACACCCACTTAGTCTCAGTTTGAGCTTTCATATACTTATAGCTCTAGTGCATCCATTGCATGGCAATCCCTACTCCTCACATTGACATCAATTGATGGGCATCTCAATAGCCCGTTGATTAGCCGCGTCGATGTGATACTTGATGTCTACTACGCAACCTTCTTCTTGTAGACGTTGTTGGGCCTCCAAGTGCAGAGGTTTGTAGGACAGTAGCAAATTTCCCTCAAGTGGATTACCTAAGGTTTATCAATCCATGGGAGGTGTAGGATGAAGATGGTCTCTCTCAAGCAACCCTGCAACAAAATAACAAAGAGTCTCTTGTGTCCCCAACACACCCAATACAATGGTAAATTGTATAGGTGCATTAGTTCAGTGAAGAGATGGTGATACAAGTGCAATATGGATGGTAGATATAGGTTTTTTTAAAATGAAAATATAAAAACAGCAAGGTAGCAAGCGGTAAAAGTGAGCACAAATGGTATTGCAATGATAGGAAACAAGGCCTAGGGTTCATACTTTCACTAGTGCAAATTCTCTCAACAATAATAACATAGTTGGATCATATAACTATCCCCCAACATGCAACAAAGAGTCACTCCAAAGTCACTAATAGCAGAGAACAAACAAATAGATTATGGTAGGGTACGAAACCACCTCAAAGTTATTCTTTCCAATCAATCTGTTGGGCTATTCCTATAAGTGACACAAATAGCCCTAGAGTTCGTACTAGAATAACACCTTAAGACACAAATCAACCAAAACCCTAATGTCACCTAGATACTCCAATGTCACCTCAAGTATCTGTGGGCATGATTATACGATATGCATCACACAATCTTAATTCATCTATTCAAACCAACACATAGAACCTCAAAGAGTGCCCCAAAGTTTCTACTGGAGAATCACGATGAAAACGTGTTCCAACCCCTATGCATAGGTTCATGGGCGGAACCCGCAAGTTGATCACCAAAACATACATCAAGTGGATCAATAGAATACCCCGTTGTCACCACGGGTATCCCACGCAAGACATACATCAAGTGTTCTCAAATCTTTAAAGACTCAATCCGATAAAATAACTTCAAAGGGAAAACTCAATCCATTACAAGAGAGTAGAGGGGGAGAATAAACATAAGATCCAACTATAATAGCAAAGCTCGCGATACATCAAGATCGTGCCAAATCAAGAACATGAGAGAGAGAGAGAGATCAAACACATAGCTACTGGTACATACCCTCAGCCCCGAGGGTGAACTACTCCCTCCTTGTCATGGAGAGCGCCGGGATGATGAAGATGGCCACCGGTGAGGGTTCCCCCCCCCCCTCCGGCAGGGTGCCGGAACAGGGTACCAATTGACTTTTGGTTGCTACAGAGGCTTGCGGCGGCGGAACTCCCGATCTATTCTCTATTCTGGAAGTTTTAGGGTACGTGGAGTTATATAGGCGGAAGAAGTACGTCAGGGGAGCCAAGAGGGCCCCATGAGGCAGGGGGCGCCCCCTAGGGGGGTGGGCGTGCCCCCCACCCTCGTGGCTTCCTTGTTCCTTCCTTGACGTGGGGTCCAAGCTTTTCCGGTAGCTTTCCTTCTAAAAATAACTTCTCAGTTGATTTTGTTCCGTTTCGACTTCGTCTGATATTCCTTTTCTTCGAAACACTGAAATAGGCATAAAACAACAAATCTGGGCTGGGCCTCCGATTAATAGGTTAGTCCCAAAAATAATATAAAAGTGGATAATAAAGCCCAATATTGCCCAAAACAGTAGATAATATAGCATGGAGCAATCAAAAATTATAGATACATTGGAGACATATCAAGCATCCCCAAGCTTAATTCCTGCTCGTCCTCGAGTAGGTAAATGATAAAAAAGATAATTTTTGATGTGGAATGCTAGTTGGCATAATTTCAATGTAATTCTTCTTACTTGTGATATGAATATTCAGATCCAAAAGATTCAAGACAAAAGTTCATATTGACATAAAAACAATAATACTTCAAGCATACTAACTAGGCAATTATGTCTTCTCAAAATAACATGGCCAAAGAAAGTTCATCCCTACAAAATCATATAGTTTAGTCATGCTCCATTTTCGTCACACAAGAATGCTCTCATCATGCACAACCCCGATGACAAGCCAAGCAATTGTTTCATACTTTAGTAATCTCAAACTTATAAACCTTCACGCAATACATGAGCGTGAGCCATGGATATAGCACTATGGGTGGAATAGAGTATGATGATGGGGGGTATGTGGAGAAGACAAAAAATGAGAAGGTCTCACATCAACGAGGCGAATCAACGGGCTATGGAGATGCCCATCGATTGATGTTAATGCGAGGAGTAGGGATTGCCATGCAACGGATGCACTAGAGCTATAAATGTATGAAAGCTCATCAAAAGAAACTAAGTGGGTGTGCATCCAACTTGCTTGCTCACGAAGACCTACGGCACTTGAGGAGGCCCATCGTTGGAATATACAAGCCAAGTTCTATAATGAAAAGTTCCCACTAGTATATGAAAGTGCCAAAATAAGAGACTCTCTATCATGAAGATTATGGTGCTGCTTTGAAGCACAAGTGTGGAAAAAAGGATAGTAGCATTGCCCCTTTTTATTTTCCTTTTTTTTGTTTTTTTCTCTTTTTTTGGGCCTTCCTTTTTTTGGCCTTTTTTCTCTTTTTTGGGGACAATTCTCTATTGAATGATGATCACATCACTTCTATTTATTTACAACTCAATGATTACAACTCGATACTAGAACAAAGTATGACTCTATATGAATGCCTTCGGCGGTGTACCGGTATATGCAATGAATCAAGAGTGACATGTATGAAAGAATTATGAACGGTGGCTTTGCCACAACTACTATGTTAACTACATGATCATGCTAGCAATATGACAATGATGAATGTGTCATGATGAACGGAGTGGTGGAAAGTTGCATGGCAATATATCTTGGAATGGCTATGGAAATGCCATAATAGGTAGGTATGGTCGCTATTTTGAGGAAGATATAAGGAGGTTTATGTGTGAAAGAGCATATCATATCATGGGGTTTGGATGCACCGGCGAAGTTTGCACCAACTCTCAATGTGAGGAAGGGCAATGCACGGTACCGAAGAGGCTAGCAATGATGGAAGGGTGAAAGTGCGTATAATCCATGGACTCAACATTAGTCATAAAGAACTCACATACTTATTGCAAAAATCTACAAGCCATCAAAAACCAAAGTACTATGCGCATGCTCCTAGGGGGATAGATTGGTAGGAAAAGACCATTGCTCGTCCCCGACCGCCACTCATAAGGAGGACAATCAAATAACACCTCATGTTTCAAATTTGTTACATAATGTTTACCATACGTGAATGTTACGGGACTTGCAAACTTCAACTCAAGTATTTCTCAAATTCACAACTACTCAACTAGCACAAATTTAATATCACTACCTCCATATCTCAAAACAATCATCAATCATCAAACTTCTCTTAGTATTCAACACACTCATAAGAATTCATACAAATCTTTTATGCTTAGCATATTAGGATTATTTAAGAAAATTACCATGCTATTTAAGACTCTCAAAATAATATAAGTGAAGCATGAGAGTTCATCTATTTCTTCAAAATGAAACTACCAACGTGCTCTAAAAGATATAAGTGAAGCACTAGAGCAAACGACAAACTACTCCGAAAGATATAAGTGAAGATCAATGAGTAGTTGAATAATTATGCAACTATGTGAAGATTCTCCCATTTTAAGAATTTCAGATATTGGTACTTTATTTCAACAGCAAGCAAAGCTAAAGAAAATAAAATGACGCTCCAAGCAAAACACATATCATGTGGTGAATAAAAATATAGCTCCAAGTAAAGTTACCGATGAACGAAGACGAAAGAGGGGATGCCTTCCGGGGCATCCCCAAGCTCAGACGCTTGGTTATCCTTGAATATTACCTTGGGGGGCTTTGGGCATCCCCAAGCTTAGGCTCTTGCCACTCCTTATTCCATAGTCCATCGAATCTTTACCCAAAACTTGAAAACTTCACAACACAAAACTTAACAGAAAACTCGTGAGCTCCGTTAGCGAAAGAAAAGAAAACACCACTTCAAGGTACTGTAATGAACTCATTATTTATTTATATTGGTGTTAAACCTACTGTATTCCAACTTCTATATGGTTTATAAACTATTTTACTAGCCATAGAGTCATCAAAATAAGCAAACAACACACGAAAAACAGAATCTGTCAAAAACAGAACAGTCTGTAGTAATTTGTAACTAACGCAAACTTCTGGAACTCCAAAAATTCTAAAATAAATTGGTGGACCTGAGGAATTTGTCTAGTAATCATCTTCAAAAATAATCAACTAAATAGCACTCTCCAGTAAAAAGTTGAAGCTAATTTTGTGAGCGCTAAAGTTTCTGTTTTTTACAGAATGATCATAAAGACTTCACCCAAGTCTTCCCAAAGGTTCTACTTGGCACAAACACTAATTAAAACATAAAACCACATCTAAACAGAAGCTAGATGGATTATTTATTCCTAAACAGAACCAAAAAGCAAGAAACTAAAATAAAATTGGGTTGCCTCCCAACAAGCGCTATCGTTTAACGCCTCTAGCTAGGCATGATGATTTCAATGATGCTCACATAAAAGATAAGAATTGAAACATAAAGAGAGCATCATGAAGAATATGACTAGCACATTTAATTCTAACTCACTTCCTATGCATAGGGATTTTGTGAGCAAACAACTTATGGCAACAAGAATCGACTTGCATAGGAAGGTAAAACAAACATAACTTCAAGATTTTAAGCACATAGAGAGGAAACTTGATATTGTTGCAATTCCTACTAGCATATATTCCTCCCTCATAATAATTTTCAGTAGCATCATGAATGAATTCAACAATATAACCAGCACCTAAAGCATTCTTTTCATGATCTAGAAGTATAGAATTTTTACTACTCTCCACATAAGCAAATCTATTCTCATCAATAGTAGTGGGAGCACATTCAACAAAATAACAATCATGTGATTGAAAATTAAGATCAAGATGACAAGTTTCATGGTTATCATTATTCTTTATAGCATACGTGTCATCACAATAATCATCATAGATAGGAGGCATGCTTTCATCATAATAAATTTGCACATCAAAACTTGGGGGACTAAAAATACCATCTTCATCAAACATAGCATCCCCAAGCTTGCGGCTTTGCATATCATTAGCATCATGGATATTCAAAGAATTCATACTAACAACATTGCAATCATTCTCATCATTCACATATTTTATGCCAAGCATTCTATGTAATTCTTCTTCTAACACTTTGGCACAATTTTCCTTTCCATCATACTCACGAAAGATATTAAAAAGATGAAGCATATGAGGTAAACTCAATTCCATTTTTTTGTAGTTTTCTTTTATAAACTAAACTAGTGATAAAACAAGAAACAAAAAGATTCGATTGCAAGATCTAAAGATATACCTTCAAGCACTAACCTCCCCGGCAACGGCGCCAGAAAAGAGCTTGATTGACGGGGTGTGAGTGCTGCTTACCTAGCCTCCCCGGCAACGGCGCCAGAAAAGAGCTTGATGTCTACTACGCAAGACGTTGTTGGGCCTCCAAATGCAGAGGTTTGTAGGACAGTAGCAAATTTCCCTCAAGTGGATGACCTAAGGTTTATCAATCCGTGGGAGGCGTAGGATGAAGATGGTCTCTCTCAAGCAACCCTGCAACCAAATAACAAAGAGTCTCTTGTGTCCCCAACACACCCAATACAATGGTAAATTGTATAGGTGCACTAGTTCGGCGAAGAGATGGTGATACAAGTGCAATATGGATGGTAGATATAGGTTTTTGTAAACTGAAAATATAAAAACAGCAAGGTAGCAAGCGGTAAAAGTGAGCACAAACGGTATTGCAGTGATAGGAAACAAGGCCTAGGATTCATACTTTCACTAGTGCAAGTGCTCTCAACAATAATAACATAGTTGGATCATATAACTATCCCTCAACATGCAACAAAGAGTCACTCCAAAGTCACTAATAGCGGAGAACAAACGAAGAGATTATGGTAGGGTATGAAACCACCTCAAAGTTATTCTTTCCAATCAATCCGTTGGGCTATTCCTATAAGTGTCACAAACAGTTATTCTTTCCAATCAATCCGTTGAGATTTTGTTGGTTGTTGGAAATATGCTCTAGAGGCAATAGCAAATTAGTTATTATTATATTTCCTTGTTCATGATAATCGTTTATTATCCATGCTATAATTGTATTGATAGGAAACTCAGATACATGTGTGGATACATAGACAAGACCATGTCCCTAGTAAGCCTCTAGTTGGCTAGCTCGTTGATCAATAGATGGTTACGGTTTCCTGACCATGGACATTGGATGTCGTTGATAACGGGATCACATCATTAGGAGAATCATGTGATGGACAAGACCCAATCCTAAGCCTAGCACAAAGATCGTGTAGTTCGTATGCTAAAGCTTTTCTAATGTCAAATATCATTTCCTTAGACCATGAGATTGTGCAACTCCCGGATACCGTAGGAATGCTTTGGGTGTGCCAAACATCACAACGTAACTGGGTGGCTATAAAGGTACACTACGGGTATCTCCGAAAGTGTCTGTTGGGTTGGCACGAATCGAGACTCGGATTTATCACTCCGTGTGATGGAGAGGTATCTCTGGGCCCACTCGGTAGGACATCATCATATGCGCAATGTGACCAAGGAGTTGATCATGGGATGATGTGTTACGGAACGAGTAAAGAGACTTGCCGGTAACGAGATTGAATAAGGTATCGGATACCGACGATCGAATCTCGGGCAAGTACAATACCGCTAGACAAAGGGAATTGAATACGGGATTGATTGAATCCTCGACATCGTGGTTCATCCGAAGAGATCATCGTGGAGCATGTGGGAGCCAACATGGGTATCCAGATCCCGCAGTTGGTTATTGACCGGAGAGTTGTCTCGGTCATGTCTACATGGTTCCAGAACCCGTAGGGTCTACACACTTAAGGTTTGGTAACGCTAGGGTTGTAGGGAATAGATGTACGTGGTTACCGAATGTTGTTCGGAGTCCCAGATGAGATCCCGGACATTACGAGGAGTTCCGGAATGGTCCGGAGGTAAAGATTTATATATAGGAAGTATGGTTTTGGCCACCGGAAGTGTTCCGGGCATCACCGGTAGTGTACCGGGACCACCGGAGGGGTCCGGGGGTCCACCGGGAGGGGCCACCAGCCCCGGAGGCCTACATGGGCCAATAGTGGGAAGGTACCAGCCCCTAGATGGGCTGGGGCACCTCCCACCAAGGCCTAAGGCGCCTCCAAGAGGGGAAGGGGGCAAACCCTAGGGCAGATGGGCCCTAAGGCCCACCCCAGGTGCGCCTCCCCCTCTCCCCCTTGTGGCCGCCACCCTAGATGGGATCTAGGGCTGCCGCACCCCTTGGGGTGGGAACCCTAGAGGGGGAGGATCCCCCTCCCCTCCCCCTATATATACTTGAGGTATGGGGGCTGCCCAACACGCGATTTTGATCTCTCTCTTGGCGCAGCCCTACCTCTCTCCTCCTCGTCGTCTCGTAGTGCTTGGCGAAGCCCTACTGGAGTACCATGCTCCTCCACCACCACCAAGCCGTCATGCTGCTGCTGGACGGAGTCTTCCCCAACCTCTCCTTCTCCCATTGCTGGATCAAGGCGTGGGAGACGTCACTGGGTTGCATGTGTGTTGAACGCGGAGGTGCCGTCCATTCGGCACTAGGATCATCGGTGATTTGGATCACGATGAGTACGACTCCATCAACCCCGTTCACTTGAACGCTTCCGCTTAGCGATCTACAAGGGTATGTAGATGCACTCCCCTTCCCTCGTTGCTAGATTACTCCATAGATTGATCTTGGTGTTGCGTAGAAACTTTTGAATTTCTGCTACGATCCACAACAGTGGCATCATGAGCTAGGTCTATGCGTAGTTTCTATGCATGAGTAGAACACAAAGTAGTTGTGGGCGTCGATTTTTTCAATTTATTTGCCGCTACTACTCTTATCTTGATTCGGCGGCATTGTGGGATGAAGCGGCCTGGACCAACCTTGCACGTACGCTTACGTGAGACCGGTTCCACCGACTGACATGCACTAGTTGCATATGGTGGCTGGCGGGTGTCTGTATCTCCCACTTTAGTCGGATCGGATTCGATGAAAAGGGTCCGTATGAAGGGTAAATAGAAATTGGCATATCACGTTGTGGTTTTGGCGTAGGTAAGAAACGTTCTTGCTAAGAAACCTATAGCAGCCACGTAAAAACTTGCAACAACAATTAGAGGACGTCTAACTTGTTTTTGCAGCATGTGTCGTGTGATGTGATATGGCCAAAAAGGATGTGATGAATGATATATGTGATGTATGAGATTGATCATGTTCTTGTAATAGGAATCACGACTTGCATGTCGATGAGTATGACAACCGGCAGGAGCCATAGGAGTTGTCTTAATTTATTTATGACCTGCGTGGCAACATAAACGTCATGTAATTACTTTACTTTATTGCTAACCGTTAGCTGTAGTAGTAGAAGTAATAGTTGGCGAGACAACTTCATGAAGACACGATGATGGAGATCATGATGATGGAGATCATGGTGTCATGTCGGTGACGATGATGATCATGGAGCCCTGAAGATGGAGATCAAAAGGAGCAAAATGATATTGGCCATATCATGTCACTATTTGATTGCATGTGATGTTTATCATGTTTTACATCTTATTTGCTTAGAACGACGGTAGCTTAAATAAGATGATCCCTCACTAAAATTTCAAGAAAAGTGTTCCCCCTAACTGTGCACTGTTGCGAAGGTTCGTCGTTTCGAAGCACCACATGATGATCGGGTGTGATAGATTCTTACGTTCGAATACAACGGGTGTTGACGAGCCTAGCATGTACAGACATGGCCTCGGAACACATGCGAAACACTTAGGTTGACTTGACGAGCCTAGCATGTACAGACATGGCCTCGGAACACAAAGGACCGAAAGGTCGAACATGAGTCGTATAGAAGATGCGATCAACATGAGATATTCACCGATGAAGACTAGTCCGTCTCACGTGATGATCGGACACGGCCTAGTCGATTCGGATCATGTATCACTTAGATGACTAGAGGGATGTCTATCTGAGTGGGAGTTCATGAAATAATTAGATGAACTCAATTATCATGAACAAGAAAGCAACTTGTTGGAAGTAATACATCTTGATGTGTGCAGTCCAATGAGTGCTGAGGCATGTAGTGGATATCGTTATATTCTTATTTCAGAAATGATTTGAGTAGATGCTAAGTATATTTACTTGATGAATCACGAGTCTGAATTATTGAAAGGTTCAAGTAATTTCAGGGTGAAGTTGAAGATCGTCGTGACAAGAGGATAAAATATCTATGATATGATCATAGAGATGAATATCTGAATTACGAGTTTGGCACAGAATTAAGACATTGTGGAAATTGTTTCACAACTAATACAGCCTGGAACACCATAGTGTGATGGTGTGTCCGAACTGCACCCTATTGGATATGATGCATACCATGATGTCTCTTATTGAATTACCACGATAGTTTATGGGTTAGGCATTAGAGACAACCACATTCACTTTAAATAGGGCACCACGTAATTCCGATGAGATGACACCGTATGAACTATGGTTTAGAGAAACCTAAGCTGTCATTTCTTAAAAGTGTGGGGCTACGACGCTTATGTGAAAAAGTTTCAGGCTGATAAGCTCGAACCCAAAGCGGATAAATGCATCTTCATAGGACACCCAAAACAGTTGGGTATACCTCCTGTCTCAGATCCGAAAGCAATAGGGATTGTTTCTCGAATCGGGTCCTTTCTCGAGGAAAAGTTTCTCTTGAAAGAATTGAGTGGGAGGATGGTGGAGACTTGATGAGGTTATTGAACCGTCACTTCAACTAGTGTGTAGCAGGGCACATGACTTGTTCCTATGGCACCTACACCAATTGAAGTGGAAGCTTATGATAGTGATCATGAAACTTTGGATCAAGTCACTACCAAACCTCATAGGACGACAAGGATGCATACTACTTCAGAGTGGTACGTAATCCTGTCTTGGAAGTCATGTTGCTAGACAACAATGAACCTACGAGCTATGGAGAAGTGATGGTGGGCCCGAATTCCGAAAATTGGCTCGAGGCCATAAAATCCGAGAGAAGATCCATGTATGAAAACAAAGTGTAGACTTTGGAAGACCTACTTGATCGTCGTAAGGCTGTTAGGTACATGTGGATTTTAAAAGAAAGACGGACAATGATGGTAAGTATCACCATTAAGAAAGCTCGACTTGTCGTTAAGATGTTTTCCGACAAGTTCAAGGAGTTGACTACGATGAGACTTTCTCACTCGTAGCAATGCTAAGAGTCTATTGGAATTAGCAGGTACTGCATTATTTATGAAATCTTGCAGATAGGATGTCAAAATATTGTTTCCTTGATTATATTCTTGAGGAAAGGTTGTATGTGATACAACCAGAAGATTTTGTCGATCCTGAAAGATGCTAACAAGTATGCAAAGCTCCAGCAATCCTTCTAAGGACTGGAGTAAGCATCTCGGAGTCGGAATATACACTTTGATGGAGTAATCAAAGTTTATGGGTTTATACAAAGTTTGTTAGAAACTTGTATTTACAATAAAGTGAGTGGGAGCACTACGACATTTCTGATAAGTATATGTGGATAACATATTGTTGATCTGAAATGATGTGGAATTTCTGGAAAGCATATAGGGTTATTTGAAAGGTGTTTTTCAATGGAAAACCTGGATTAAGCTACTTGAACATTGAGAATCAAGATCTATAAGGATAGATCAAAAACGCTTAATGGTACTTTCAAATGAGCACATACCTTGACATGATCTTGAAGGTGTTCAAGATGGATCAGCCAAAGAAGGAGTTCTTGCCTGAGTTGTAAGGTATGAAGTTAAGACTTAAAGCCCGACCACTGCAGGAGAAAGAGGAAGGACGAAGGTCGTCCCCTATGCTTTTGTCATAGGCTCTATACGGTATGCCATGCTGAGTACCGCACCTGATGTGTGCCTTGCCACATGTCTGGCAAGAGGGTACAAAGGTGATCTAGGAGTAGATCACCGGATAGCAGTCAAAATTATCCTTAGAGGAATAAGGATATGTTTCTCGGTTATGGAGGTGATAAAGAGTTCGACATAAAGAGTTACGTTGATGCAAGATTAACACCTATCCGGATAGCTCTGAGTAGAGATACCGGATACGTATAATGGAGCAACAATTTAGAATAGCTCCAAGTAGAACAGTTATTTGAAATGGCTCCAAATATAGCGTAGAGATTTGCGAAGTACATACGGATCTAAATGTTGCAGACCCGTTGACTAAAACCTCTCTCACAAGCAACATGGTCAAACCCAGAACTCATTAAGTGCTAATAACATAGTGATGTGAACTAGATTATTGACTCTAGTAAACTCTATGGATGTTGGTCACATGGCGATATGACCTGTGAGTGTTAATCACATGGCGATGTGAACTAGATTATTGACTCTAGTGCAAGTGGGAGACTGTTGGAAATATGCTCTAGAGGCAATAACAAATTAGTTATTATTATATTTCCTTGTTCATGATAATCGTTTATTATCCATGCTATAATTGTATTGATAGGAAACTCAGATACATGTGTGGATACATAGACAACACCATGTCCCTAGTAAGCCTCTAGTTGGCTAGCTCGTTGATCAATAGATGGTTACGGTTTCCTGACCATGGACATTGGATGTCGTTGATAACGGGATCACATCATTAGGAGAATCATATGATGGACAAGACCCAATCCTAAGCTTAGCACAAAGATCGTGTAGTTCGTATGCTAAAGCTTTTCTAATGTCAAGTATCATTTCCTTAGACCATGAGATTGTGCAACTCCCGGATACCGTAGGAATGCTTTGGGTGTGCCAAACGTCAGAACGTAACTGGGTGGCTATAATGGTACACTACGGGTATCTCCGAAAGTGTCTGTTGGGTTGGCACGAATCGAGACTGGGATTTGTCACTCCGTGTGACGGAGAGGTATCTCTGGGCCCACTCGGTAGGACATCATCATATGCGCAATGTGACCAAGGAGTTGATCATGGGATGATGTGTTACGGAACGAGTAAAGAGACTTGCCGGTAATGAGATTGAACAAGGTATCGGATATCGACGATCGAATCTCGGGCAAGTACAATACCGCTAGACAAAGGGAATTGAATACGGGATTGATTGAATCCTCGACATCGTGGTTCATCCGATGAGATCATCGTGGAGCATGTGGGAGCCAACATGGGTATCCAGATCCAGCTATTGGTTATTGACCGGAGAGTTGTCTCGGTCATGTCTACATGGTTCCAGAACCCGTAGGGTCTACACACTTAAGGTTTGGTAACGCTAGGGTTATAGGGAATAGATGTACGTGGTTACCGAATGTTGTTCGGAGTCCCGAATGAGATCCCGGACATTACGAGGAGTTCCGAAATGGTCCGGAGGTAAAGATTTATATATAGGAAGTATGGTTTTGGCCACCGGAAGTGTTCCGGGCATCACCGGTAGTGTACCGGGACCACCGGAGGGGTCCGGGGGTCCACCGGGAGGGGCCACCAGCCCCGGAGGCCTACATGGGCCAATAGTGGGAAGGGACCAGCCCCTAGATGGGCTGGGACAGCTCCCACCAAGGCTTAAGGCGCCTCCAAGAGGGGAAGGGGGCAAACCCTAGGGCAGATGGGCCCTAAGGCCCACCCTAGGTGCGCCTCCCACTCTCCCCCTTGTGGCCGCCACCCTAGATGGGATCTAGGGCTGCCGCACCCCTTGGGGTGGGAACCCTAGAGGGGGCACATCCCCCTCCCCTCCCCCTATATATACTTGAGGTATGGGGGCTGCCCAACACGCGATTTTGATCTCTCTCTTGGCGCAGCCCTACCTCTCTCCTCCTCGTCTCTCGTAGTGCTTGGCGAAGCCCTGCTGGAGTACCACGCTCCTCCACCACCACCACGCCGTCGTGCTGCTGCTGGACGGAGTCTTCCCCAACCTCTCCATCTCCCCTTGCTGGATCAAGGCGTGGGAGACGTCACCGGGCTGCATGTGTGTTGAACGCGGAGGTGCCGTCCGTTCGGCACTAAGATCATCGGTGATTTGGATCACGGCGAGTACGACTCCATCAACCCCGTTCACTTGAACGCTTCCGCTTAGTGATCTACAAGGGTATGTAGATGTACTCTCCTTCCCTCGTTGCTAGATTACTCCATAGATTGATCTTGGTGTTGCGTAGAAAATTTTGAATTTCTGCTACGATCCCCAACAACTAATAGCGTAGAACAAGCGAAGAGATTATGGTAGGGTACGAAACCACCTCAAAGTTATTCTTTCCAATCAATCCGTTGGGCCATTCCTATAAGTGTCACAAACAGCCCTAGAGTTCGTACTAGAATAACACCTTAAGACACAAATCAACCAAAACCCTAATGTCACCTAGATACTCCAATGTCACCTCAAGTATCCGTGGGCATGATTATATGATATGCATCACACAATCTCAATTCATCTATTCAAACCAACACATAGAACCTCAAAGAGTGCCCCAAAGTTTCTATCGGAGAATCACGACGAAAACGTGTGCCAACCCCTATGCATAGGTTCATGGGCGGAACCCGCAAGTTGATCACCAAAACATACATCAAGTGGATCAATAGAATACCCCATTGTCACCACGGGTATCCCACGCAAGACATACATCAAGTGTTCTCAAATCTTTAAAGACTCAATCCTATAAAATAACTTCAAAGGGAAAACTCAATCCATTACAAGAGAGTAGAGGGGGAGAAGAAACATAAGATCCAACTATAATAGCAAAGCTCGTGATACATCAAGATCGTGCCAAATCAAGAACATGAGAGAGAGAGATCAAACACATAGCTACTGGTACATACCCTCAGCCCCGAGGGTGAACTACTCCCTCCTCGTCATGGAGAGCGCCTGGATGATGAAGATGGCCACCGGTGAGGGTCCCCCCCTTCGGCAGGGTGCCGGAATAGGGTCCCGATTGACTTTTGGTGGCTACAGAGGCTTGCGGCGGCGGAACTCCCGATCTATTCTCTGTTTTGGAAGTTTTAGGGTACGTGGAGTTATATAGGCGGAATAAGTACGTCATGGGAGCCACGAGGGCCCCATGAGGCAGGGGGCGCGCCGTAGGGGGGTGGGCGCGCCCCCCACCCTCGTGGCTTCCTCGTTCCTTCCTTGACGTGGGGTCCAAGCTTTTCCGGTAGCTTTCCTTCTAAAAATAACTTCTCTAGTTGATTTCGTTCCGTTTCGACTCCGTTTGATATTCCTTTTCTTCGAAACACTGAAATAGGCATAAAACAGCAAATCTGGGCTGAGCCTCCGGTTAATAGGTTAGTCCCAAAAATAATAAAAAAGTGGATAATGAAGCCCAATATTGCCGAAAACAGTAGATAATATAGCATGGAGCAATCAAAAATTATAGATACGTTGGAGACGTATCAATACTTTCTCCCTTTTTGTCTTCTCCACATAACCCTCATCATCATATTCTATTCCACCTATAGAGCTATATTCATGGCTTGCGCTCATGTATTGCGTGAGGGTTGAAAAAGTTGAAGCGCGTTAAAAACTATGAACCAATTGCTCGACTTGTCATCAGGGTTGTGCATCATGTGAATATTTTGTGTGCTGAAGATGGAGCATAGCCAGACTATATGATTTTATAGTGATAACTTTTTTTGGCCATGTTATTTTGAAAAGACATGATTGCTTTATTAATAGGCTTGAAGTATTATTATTTTTATGTCAAATGATAGACTATTAATTACTTTGAATCACTCGATAACTTGAATTAGTACTACGGGAAGGAAGCAGGTGCAAGTTTGTTTGGAGAGAGCATTTAACTAGAGATTGAACCAATTCACATAGTATGTAGTACATAGCACTTATGAAATACAAGAGTGGAACACAGATTTAGAAGCAAATGGACAAGTACAAAAAATTGTGATGATTTTGCATGTGGTAGAATTTTATTCAACCGTGCTATACGTATGAAAGTCTGGTACGAATTCTGTCCGAGGTAGCAGATCAAACCGTACGTCAATTGGACTCGAAGTCCAGCGACGGCTGGATGTTGCATTGTACCAAATCGGACAAGCATATTCGTATGTGTAGTAGTTTTGAATTTTATTCATGAAACTCCCTTGGTGGTTATAACGATGTTGACATGTTTGCTGCCAGGATGCATTCACTCACGCATGGTTCAGTCCATCCATCCATCCTTTCTAGTAGCAAAAATTGCTTTTCTGTCATGTAGTGCTGCTGCGGATGCGTTTCTTTCGCACGCGTTATGCCGCCGAAATTTATGGCTGAAACTCACATCACTTGTCAGGACTCTGGGTGCAAAAGAAGAAAATTAGTATGAGGAGCTCCAGCAGCAAAGCATGTGCGCAGGTGGTGTTGAACCGTGCTCTTCTGGACGATGAAGGAGATGGGTGCTGGCGGTCACATACTCGGGTTGAACCCGTTGAGTATGTTGATCCCATGGTCAGAGTAGTCTGATCGCAGACAACTTGTACAATGGCAAAATGGCTTTCTGTCATGTACCAATCCATCCTTTCTACTAGCCAAAATTGCTTTTCACTAATGTAGTGCCATTTTAGGATGCATTTCTTAATCCACCCCACGCGTTATGCTGCCGAAATTTCTAGTGGAAATTGTCACGACTTGTTAAAATTTTGTCCTTTTTTGTAAGAAAACAAAAGCTTTAGGGTGTTGACTGCAAAATTTTAGGGTCTTGGGCGTAAAATTTTAGGACATCTCAAATGTAGACCCCTAAACTTGTGTTTTTTATAATATACAATGAACACTTTTAAAATATCTAGCCCAAAAATAACAATAGCCAGTTTTAAAATACAATGTAGACTGGACCACGAGCAAAGCTACGTCACAGAGGAACACTTACAAAATGCAAAATTTCACGTACATGAAGAAAACTTACCCTAAAAAGTGGCCGCCGGTTCGTTTGAAGAAGAAGAAGAAGAGGAGGAGGAGGAGGAGGAGGAGGAGAAAAAAGAAAAGAAAATTTTAGCTTAGTGTGTTTTATTCAGTACTAGCAAAAAAAAACCGTGTGTTGCAACGGGAAAGAAAATAACACACGTTCTTAACCCAATAACCATGACTCAAGACCTTAATAGGCCCGCGTCTCTTAGTTTCATATGGCATCACATTTGTATTTCCTCTGTACTCACACACTCGCTCGAAAAAAAAGCCCATGCATTGCAAAGGGAAAAAAATAACACACACTCTTAACCCAATAACCATGACTCAAGACATTAATAGGCCCACGTCTTACTTTCCCATGGCATCATATTTGTGTTGCCGACAGTGACCTCTGTGCTCACACAATGAAAACACGTTTGAATGTGGTTAGTCTTAATATCTCTCTCTTTTGCGCGCACACACGTGGGCACACTCGCTTGGAATAAGATAAAAAAGTATGTTTTTTTTCCGCAAGGTTTTTCACAGTTGTGTATGCATGGTTCTTGATGTTTTTTCTCTCACTCTGGTTTTAATAGATGTTTATTTGCAATTCGAATCACCGACGGTACAAAAAAAACAGACCATACACTATATATTAAGTTTGCACCAAAAATTATATTTTAGAAATATTTAATAGCTAAAAATAACTTCATATTTAGATTCTACATATTTTTCTAATCAAGTTTCATACATAACATGTTAAAATCTAAGTTACGGTTTAAAAGATATGAATAATCTTATTTTACATAAACTGTAGATTGATTAACCGAAACGTCAAGGGGTTTTCTGTTAAAACTAAAAAAACATTTAGGCTGACTTAAATATGGACGGCGGATTGATTGTCTAAAACGTCAGGGGGTTTTCTGAGAAAATGAGAAAAAACGGTTCGGTTGTAACTTAAACGTGTACTGCGGGTTGATTTACAGAAACCTAAGGGGTTTATTTGTAAAATGGCGTGACGGACGACCAGAAACAGTGCATGCTTTATTAGTAGGTAAGATTATAGTTTTGTTTGGTACGTCAATTATCCAGTATTATAGTTTTAGAAATGGTGACTCCGACATTATAACGTCCAACCATTGTGTAACTATTTCTTAAAAAACTAAGTAAAATGGCAAACTTATGTGAATAGAACACACTAAGTTAAATTTTCTGTACAGGATAATTCTTCTTCTTCTTCTTCTTCAAGTGCATTGCATCCATCTTGATTTTATGACCATCGACGACATCCGAAACATACAACTCCAATATCATTTTCTCCCGCTCAATTATTTTCAATTTTTCCTTCAAGTAATTGTTTTCTTCTTCAACTAAATTGAACCTCTCGATAATAGGGTCAGTTGGAATTTCCGGTTCACATACCTCCTAGATAAAAAAATATATGTCACGTTGGTCGGCGTAATTGTCATAAACAATAAATGAACCAAATAGTTATAAAAGATAATATATACCACATCCGAATCATAGACAGGACGAGGGCCGACGGGGGCAGGGCGGATACCAAAACCGTCGCACTATATAATAACAAATAATAATAAAAATAAGAAAATTATACAAGTATCTATCTAATCATACAAGTAAGAATTTTTTTCTTTTAGAAAGAAGATAAGAACAAGAGGCTCACTACGGTGGTGCCGGTGACGAGATCGGCGCGGGCTGTCGACGGCGGTGAAGATGGGGACGGGACCCCAACTTTGCAGCTAAGCGGGAGGCATAAATTTCTCCATACAAGTCACCATTGCCCGCGCTGCGCTGTAACCTCCGTGCAACAATCGCCCCGTGATTATACGGTTTAAAGCCTGTCAGGGCAGTATGAATAATGTTCAAGTCAGGGGCGTAAAGCGCACTACGGTCTTGTTTACCAGCGATGCATTTTCCATTAGACAGTGCAAAGTAACGAATAGAGAGAAATTGAATACTTTTAACTATAGCTTGCGTAACTCCTCTATCATTGCTATTGCAAAGACTATTAAGAAACATATCATAATTAGATTTTTGCGGTTCGCTAAGTGAACCCCAATATGAAATTTTGCATGCATCACAGAATTCTTCAAGAGGCATTCCATAGGATCTATCATAAAGATGAAATAAAACTCTTGAATCACGAGAATGATGCTCAAACTTCCGGGTGAATGAATGAGTGAGATTATAATGTTGAGTACACTTACCTGCAAGGAAGGCAGTGAGCTCAGTGTTCTAAATATATTGATCAAATTCTTCCTTAATACTAGCACCTATCATGAACTCGTTGCACGACCACCGACATGATTTAGCTTCGGCAATCGACGCCGAACTTGCCCTTGGCTCAACATACACTTGCCGTACCGAGCTCTCACTTGACGACCCCTTCGAGGACCTCCTCCTCGAAGAACTCTCCTAAAGAAGTTTATTTTTCCTACGAACAATTTCTGAAATTTTTTGGACCACAAAATTTTGTCAATAAAACTTTACAAGATTGATAGAAACTACTCATATGGATGTCTAAAGCCTTGATCGCTAACAATTGGATTGTGTCTGTAGCAGTTCGATCTCTCAATTACTTTGAGCCAAACACTGCTACAACCTTGAAAAACTTGTACATGGAGTCTAGGCACATGGATTCGCTCATTCGGACATACTCATCAATGAGGTCACCAGGTAATCCGTATGCGAGCATCCGAATAGCTACAGTGCATTTCTGGTCAGAGGTGAAGCCAATCTTTCCCAGGGCATCCTTCTTTTACTCGAAATAGCTATCGTACGCCAACACCCCCTCCCGGATACGGTTGAACACGTGTCTAGCCATCCGAAAGCGGCACCGAAATAGGTTGTGTTTGAAGAGCGGGTTAGGGGACTTGAGATAGTCCTGCGAGAGTAGGCAATGGCCGCTCTCTCTGTTGTGATTCAACATCGGAGTATGCCCTGGGATTGATCCCCTAAACATCGGCCGCTGCCTACTAATATTGTCATGGACGAACTAAGCAGCAACCACCATCTCATCATCATCTAACGACGAATCATCCGAATCGCGAATGAAATTATTGAAGAAATACTCGTCGTTGGAGTCCATTTGTACCTTGCGGGTGAACTATCAAACAACTTGTGTGCGTGGCGGAAGAAGCCGGTCGGTGAAGAGCCTCACGCCTCTCTTAGACCAGGCAGCAAGCCTCACGGCGTGGAGGCGAACGTGGCGGCAACCAGCGATCGTGGTAACCACGCGTGGTGGTGCTACCTACAGCGGAGGCGAGGAGGGTGGCATCGACATTCGAGGCAAACATGGCGGTGAAAACAACCCACCGACGATGAAGTATGGACCGTGAAGGGGCAGTGTGCTGCTGGAGAGTGTCTGGGTGCGGGCGGGCGGCCTCGGCAGCGGAACTGGACGGTCGCGGCGAGGGCAGGAGGCTGGGTGTGGTGGCGATCGATGGGAGAAGGGGGAAATGGCTAATGTGCGATCGACTAGTGGTCCAGGGGAGGACAAGGGCAGGCCTCGCGCGCATCCGCTATGTGCCCGCGCCGACAAGGGGACGACTTTTACTCAACCGTCGAGCGGTGGAGTATATTCAAGGATAAAGTTGGGGCTGGAGTAAAAAATTTACTCCCTTACGGCGGATAAGGGATCAGCTAGGTGCTGGTTAAAAGAGTAAAAATTAGTTTTTACTCCTCTAACCCATTATAAGAGATCCATTAGAAATGCCCTTACTACACACCTCGCGTTATTACCGCGTCCAATCTCTGCTGTCCCGGTCAAGTATCTTGGGTAGCTAGCCCACACAACCTTAACCCGCACTACAGAGTATCATCGGTCATCACCGACCGATGCCGAGGTTCATGTATCCATTGGATCACTATATCCAGCCCGAACAATATGTCCCTCGCTTTTCTCACTAAAATAGGCTCTTGCTGCTAACTTACACTCTAGCTTCTCCATTAGCCGAGTGAAAGCTTCCATCAGATTCTGAAGCGCGAGGCAAGATGGTCCGGCCATTTCATGTGTGCACAAGTTTTTTTTTCTTTTTCTTTTTTTTGTGTGTGTGTGGTTTTTGGTTTTGGTTTTCTATTTTATTTTTTGGGTTTTTATTTTTTACTATTTTCAGATTTTTATTTTCTTCTGTTTTTATTTTTTTACATTTTCTAAACTTTTATAGTTTTCGCAATATATGGTGAACATTCTTCTAATATACAGTAAACGTTTATTTCAAATATACTGAACATTTTTCTAATATACAACTATTTCTTTAAATACTTAGAATTTTCAAATATATAGTGAACTTTTTTTCATTATATATGATGAATATTTTCATAACATACACCGAACATTTTTAATGTACATTGAACTTTTTTTTAACTAATATTTTCATATATAACATGTACTCCCTTCGTAAGCTAATATAAGATGGTTTCTCAACTTTCCGTCAGCTGATTTTCTTTAACAATCAACACGGAATAGAGTTTTTTTAACCCAACACCGTAGAACAATAGTTCTATGGTAAATATATTAATAAAATAAAATATAGTACAAACCCAAGAAGGGTCAAAGTTTGGCCAATGGATCAGCCAATGCCTGCTCTAGGTATGGAAATCATGCTATTACATGTTATTTTCTATACACTGTAAGAAACTAAATTCAAACTTGTTTTTGATCTTGTGTCGAAGAAGTCTTAAATCTTGCTTGAGATGAAATCGCCAAGATTGAATAGTGTGTTGAAGTGCCTTGAAGACTTTCCCATTTCTCTGAAATCGGCAAGCATCAAAGTCATCACCAAGCTCAAGTTGTATGTGCAAGGCAAAGGTATACCTTATCTAGGTTTTCCTAGTTTTGCTGGTCTCATGGTGCTTGGAGGGAGACCGGATTATAGGTTTGATAGCCGTACTATCAAGAGGGACTTTCGGGTGAGTAGCTTGATCACATCGCATGTAGAGAGCTCAAACCTTTGTATTACTTGCATCATTCTTTATTTTTGATCTTGGGTGGCTCTCTATGTGCGGACCTTGGGCTTTTCCCTAGCTTCAAAACGAGCCCAAGATCATCGAATTCGGAGTCCGTATGCCAAAGTTATCACTGTTTTAGTGGGCTGCTGTAGGCTGTTCTCGGTACCCCGTGGACACGGGGTTTTTGACCTCCATGGGCACGGGGCCCCGTGCACACGGGCTTGGGCACGGGGACTAAACCCCCATGGGCACGGGGTGTCCAGGAAGTGTTCGTGGGAGCCGCAATGGCTAGTTTTGAAAGTTGGCTATAAAGGAGCCCTTCCTCCCCACCGGTTTGGGGGTTGTTGATACAGTTTCTAAACATCATTTTGAGCATCATACTACCTCTCCCAAACCCCTATCTCCCCTCTATGTGAAGGGGGATTTGTGGATGGATCTTGGAGTCATTTGTTGATTTCCTCCATTGCATCCCCTCTCTTCAATCCCCCACTTTCTTGAGTTGCATCTTATGAGATTAAGAGGGTGAGTTGAGCATTTGTTGCTTGACCTTGCATTTCATTTGTTGCATTGGTTTGAGCTCCCCACATCGATTAGTTCGAGTGAGAGCCCGTGAGTTTATTACTCTTGGAGGCTTCCGCCTCCTAGACGGTTTGGTGATACATTGAGAAGATTATGAAGAGGCCTATGTGGCCAAGGTTCCCCTGGATGCTTCCTTTTGTGGTGTGCTCCGGAGAAGGGTGTTGAAGTGGCCTAGGTGGTCAAGTTCCTCTAGAAGCTTCCGTGTTTGTGGTGTGCTCCGGAGAAGATTGTAAAGGTGTGGTGGTCACCTTCAAGACCAACCCCGAGTGAATCGAGGCTCATCCGTTGGGGGTGACTCGAAAGGGAGAATACGGTGAGTCACTTGGTGATGCCCCAAAGCTTTGGCTTCGGCACCGCTCCAACGGAGATTAGTACTCTCACGAGTATTAACTTCGGGATAAATCCGCGTCCCCAACTCACTTGTGGTTATCTCATACCCACACTCTTTACTTTCCACAATTCATACCTGCTCTTATTGATATATCTTATGCTAGTTGAATTGCTTAGTTGTTCCTACATTTCCATATCTCGTGATATAGTTTGTGCCTGCTAGTTTGCTTAAGTGCCTATATTGTTTAGCATAGGTTGTTGGTGCACTTAGTTGAGCCTATCATATTTAGGATTTGTGCTTGAAAAGTATCTGTTACTTTAATTCCGCATTAGTTCAATTATATAGACAGAGGTACCTTCGTAATATGAGCCGTACTAAATATTTGAACCTTGAATGAAGTGCTATCATAGCAAAGCCACCAAGGGGCATAATGCGTAGGCTAACTACACTCTGTTGACTTGTAAATTGACGAAGGTTGTTATTTGGACAGGACCATCTTGTATCTCTGCATATCTGTCGCTTTAAGTCGCGTGTATAGGTATAACTGTTGTGGGCTACATTATCTTGTGTTTGTTAAAAAAATATGTTCTTTGTGCATGACTTGCATGCCATCCTCCGTAAACTGAAGGTGTCACGAATGAATGCACCCTTCTCTTTTTGTATGCTAAATGTTTGACAAGAGCAACTGTCTCTCTACTCCCAGCTTACTAATTACAGAATATGTGTCTCTTTCCTGGCAGACTTCAATTAAAAAAGACTACATTTTTTATATTCTTCCAAAATTAAGCTTTCTAATGAACCTTTGGTTATATTCTTAAGATCGGAAACCACTTTGTCTGCCGCAAGGAAGAACCTCCGTGCCCCTTCGGCTTTGTGGCATCACCGACCGGTCAGCGAAGGCTGTGTCGTAACCTTCCTTTCTGGCTACTATGGCTTGGCGGACTACCCCCCTCCTCGGCAACTACCTCGGCTTCTTCCTCAGTTTTGGCAAGTCCCTCTCCTCCTCCCTTTC
Source organism: Triticum aestivum (assembly GCF_018294505.1). Taxonomy (NCBI): domain Eukaryota; kingdom Viridiplantae; phylum Streptophyta; class Magnoliopsida; order Poales; family Poaceae; genus Triticum; species Triticum aestivum. The sequence goes on along the minus strand of NC_057798.1, from coordinate 139,946,042 downwards.
CTGTGCCCTAAGATGGTCCGGCCATCGAGCCGTGGCCGGTTGTGGTGCTCGATTTAGTGCCTGGTTCTGTGGTGCCCGATGACTGATTTAGGGGTTGGTTCTGTGTTCATGCTGTTGGAAATATGCCCTAGAGGCAATAATAAATAAGTTATTATTATATTTCCTTGTTCATGATAATCATTTATTATCCATGCTATAATTGTATTGATAGGAAACTCAGATACATGTGTGGGTACATAGACAACACCAAGTCCCTAGTAAGCCTCTAGTTGACTAGCTCGTTGATCAATAGATGGTTACGGTTTCCTGACCATGGACATTGGATGTCATTGATAACGGGATCACATCATTAGGAGAATGATGTGATGGACAAGACCCAATCCTAAGCCTGGCACAAAGATCGTGTAGTTCGTATGCTAAAGCTTTTCTAATGTCAAGTATCTTTTCCTTAGACCATGAGATTGTGCAACTCCCGGATACCGTAGGAATGCTTTGGGTGTACCAAACGTCACAACGTAACTGGGTGGCTATAAAGGTGCACTACAGGTATCTCTGAAAGTGTCTGTTGGGTTGGCACGAATCGAGACTGGGATTTGTCACTCCGTGTAAACGGAGAGGTATCTCTGGGCCCACTCGGTAGGACATCATCATAATGTGCACAATGTGACCAAGGGGTTGATCACGGGATGATGTGTTACGGAACGAGTAAAGAGACTTGCCGGTAACGAGATTGAACAAGGTATCGGTATACCGACGATCGAATCTCGGGCAAGTACAATACCGCTAGACAAAGGGAATTGTATACGGGGTCGATTGAGTCCTTGACATCGTGGTTCATCCGATGAGATCATCGTGGAACATGTGGGAGCCAACATGGGTATCCAGATCCCGCTGTTGGTTATTGGCCGGAGAACGTCTCGGTCATGTCTGCATGGTTCCCGAACCCGTAGGGTCTACACACTTAAGGTTCGATGACGCTAGGGTTATAAAGGAAGTTTGTATGTGGTTACCGAATGTTGTTCGGAGTCCCGGATGAGATCCCGGACGTCACGAGGAGTTCCGGAATGGTCCGGAGGTAAAGATTTATATATGGGAAGTCTTATTTTGGTCGCCGGAAAAGTTTCGCACTTTATCGGTATTGTACCGGGAGTGCCGAAAGGGGTCCGGGGGTCCACCGGGGGGTCCACCTGCCCCGGGGGGGCACATGGGCTGTAGGGGGTGCGCCTTGGCCTATATGGGCCAAGGGCACCAGCCCCAAGAGGCCCATGCGCCAAGACATAAGGAAAGGGGAGAGTCCTCAAAGGGGAAGGCACCTCCGAGGTGCCTTGGGGAGGATGGACTCCTCCCCCCCCTTGGCCGCACCCCTTCCTTGGAGGAAGGGGCAAGGCTGCGCCTCCCCCTCTCCCTTGCCCCTATATATAGTGGAGGGGAGGGAGGGCAGCCGCACCTGAAGCCCTGGCGCCTCCCTCCCTCCCGTGACACCTCCTCCTCTCCCGCAGGTGCTTGGCGAAGCCCTGCAGGATTGCCACGCTCCTCCACCACCACCACGCCGTTGTGCTGCTGCTGGATGGAGTCTTCCTCAACCTCTCCCTCTCTCCTTGCTGGATCAAGGCATGGGAGACGTCACCGGGCTGTACGTGTGTTGAACGCGGAGGTGCCGTCCGTTCGGCACTAGGATCTCCGGTGATTTGGATCACGACGAGTACGACTCCTTCAACCCCGTTCTCTTGAACGCTTCCGCTTAGCGATCTACAAGGGTATGTAGATGCACTCTCCTTCCCCTCGTTGCTGGTTTCTCCATAGATAGATCTTGGTGACACGTAGGAAAATTTTGAATTTCTGCTACGTTCCCCAACAGTGGCATCATGAGCTAGGTCTATTGCGTAGATTCTTTGCACGAGTAGAACACAAAGTAGTTGTGGGCGTTGATTTTGTTCAATATGCTTACCGTTACTAGTCCAATCTTGTTTCGACGGTATTGTGGGATGAAGCGGCCCGGACCGACCTTACACGTACTCTTACGTGAGACAGGTTCCACCGACTGACATGCACTTGGTGCATAAGGTGGCTAGCGGGTGCCAGTCTCTCCCACTTTAGTCGGAACGGATTCGATGAAAAGGGTCCTTATGAAGGGTAAATAGCAATTGGCATATCACGTTGTGGTTTTGCGTAGGTAAGAAACGTTCTTGCTAGAAACCCATAGCAGCCACGTAAAACATGCAAACAACAATTAGAGGACGTCTAACTTGTTTTTGCAGGGTATGCTATGTGATGTGATATGGCCAAGAAGAATGTGATGAATGATATGTGATGTATGAGATTGATCATGTTCTTGTAATAGGAATCACGACTTGCATGTCGATGAGTATGACAACCGGCAGGAGCCATAGGAGTTGTCTTAATTTATTGTATGACCTGCGTGTCATTAAACAACGCCATGTAATTACTTTACTTTATTGCTAACCGGTAGCCATAGTAGTAGAAGTAATAGTTGGCGAGACAACTTCATGAAGACACGATGATGGAGATCATGATGATGGAGATCATGGTGTCATGCCGGTGACGATGATGATCATGGAGCCCCGAAGATGGAGATCAATGGAGCTATATGATATTGGCCATATCATGTCACTACTATATAATTGCATGTGATGTTTATTATGTTTATGCATCTTGTTTACTTAGAACGACGGTAGTAAATAAGATGATCCCTTACAACAATTTCAAGAAGTGTTCTCCCCTAACTGTGCACCGTTGCTAAAGTTCGTCGCTTCGAAGCACCACGTGATGATCGGGTGTGATAGATCCTTACGTTCACATACAACGGGTGTAAGACAGATTTACACATGCAATACACTTAGGGTTAACTTGACGAGCCTAGCATGTACAGACATGGCCTCGGAACACGGAGACCGAAAGGTCGAGCATGAGTCGTATAGTAGATACGATCAACATGAAGATGCTCACCGATGATGACTAGTCCGTCTCACGTGATGATCGGACACGGCCTAGTTGACTCGGATCATGTAATCACTTAGATGACCAGAGGGATGTCTATCTGAGTGGGAGTTCATAAGATGAACTTAATTATCCTGAACATAGTCAAAAGATCTTTGCAAATTATGTCGTAAGCTCGCGCTTTAGTTCCACTGTTTAGATAGTATCCTAGAGAAAATATAGTTGAAAGTTGACAGTAGCATTTATGCGGACAGTAGAAAGCTTATGTCCTTAATGCACCGCTCAGTGTGCTGAACCCCAAACGTCGTTTGTGGATGTTGCGAACATCGGACATACACGTTTTGATAACTACGTGATAGTTCAGTTAAAGGTTTAGAGTGAGGCACCAAAGACTTTTTCGAAACGTCGCGGAACATATGAGATGTTTCGAGGGCTGAAATTGGGATTTCAGGCTCGTGCCCACGTCAAGAGGTATAAGACCTCCGACGATTTTCTTAACCTGCAGACTAAGGGAGAAAAGCTCAATCGTTGAGCTTGTGCTCAGATTGTCTGAGTGCAACAATCACTTGAATCGAGTGGGAGTTGAATTTCCATATGAGATAGTGATGTTTCTCCAAAGTCATTGCCACCAAGCTGCTAGAGCTTCGTGATGAACTATAACATATCAGGGATAGAGATGATGATCCTTGAGGTATTCGCGATGTTTGACACCGCGAAAGTAGAAATCAAGAAGGAGCATCAATTGTTGATGGTTGGTGAAACCACTAGTTTCAAGAAGGGCAAGGGCAAGAAGGGATACTTCATGAAACGGCAAAACAGCTGCTGCTCTAGTGAAGAAACCCAAGGTTGAACCCAAACCCGAGACTAAGTGCTTCTGTAATAAGGGGAACAGCCACTGGAGCAGAATTACCCTAGATACTTGGTAGATGAGAAGGCTGGCAAGGTCGATAGAAGTATATTGGATATACATTATGTTAATGTGTACTTTACTAGTACTCCTAGTAGCACCAGGGTATTAAGATACCGGTTCGGTTGCTAAGTGTTAGTAACTCGAAATAAAAGAGCTACGGAATAAACGGAGACTAGCTAAAGGTGAGCTGACGATATGTGTTGGAAGTGTTTCCAAGTTTGATGTGATCAAACATCGCACGCTCCCTCTACCATCAAGATTAGTATTAAACCTGAATAATTGTCATTTGGTGTTTGCGTTGAGCATAGACATGATTGGATTATGTCTATCGCAATACGGTTATTCATTTAAGGAGAATAATGGTTACTCTATTTATTTGAATAATACCTTCAATGGTCTTGCACCTAAAGGAATGGTTTATTGAATCTCGATCGTAGTGATACACATTTTCATGCCAAAAGATATAAGATAGTAATGATAGTACCACTTACTTGTGGCACTGCCATGTAAGTCATATTGGTATAAAACGCATGAAGAAGCTCCATGTTGATGGATCTTTGGACTCACTCGTTTTTGAAAGTTTGAGACATGCGAACCATGTCTATTGGTGTATACGCATGAAGAAACTCCATGCAGATGGATCGTTTGGACTCACTTGATTTTGAATCACTTGAGATATGCAAATCATACCACATGGGCAAGATGACTGAAAAGCCTCGGTTTCAGTAAAATGGAACAAGATAGCAACTTGTTGGAAGTAACACATTTTGATGTGTGCAGTCCAATGAGTGCTGAGGCATGCAGTGAATATCGTTATGTTCTTACTTCACAGATGATTCGAGTAGATGTTGAGTATATTTACTTGATGAAACACAAGTCTGAATTATTGAATGGTTCAAGTAATTTCAGAGTGAAGTTGAAGATCATTCGTGACAAGAGGATAAAATGTCTATGATATGATCATAGAGATGAGTATCTGAGTTACGAGCTTTGGCACGCAATTAAGACATTGTGGAAATTGTTTCACAATTAATACCGCCTGGAACACCATAGTGTGATGGTGTGTCCGAACATCATAGTTGCACCCTATTGGATATGGTGCGTACCATGATGTCTCTTATCGAATTACCACTATCGTTCATGGGTTAGGCATTAGAGACAACCGCACTCACTTTAATAGGGCACCACGTAATTCCGTTGAGACGACACCGTTGAACTATGGTTGAGAAACCTAAGTTGTCGTTTCTTAAAAGTTTGGGGCTGCGACGCTTATGTGAAAAGTTTCAGGTTGATAAGCTCGAACCCAAAGCGGATAAAATGCATCTTCATAGGACACCCAAAACAGTTGGGTATACCTCCTAATTCAGATCCGAAAGCAATAGGGATTGTTTCTTGAATCGGGTCCTTTCTCGAGGAAAGGTTTCTCTCGAAAGAATTGAGTGGGAGGATGGTGGAGACTTGATGAGGTTATTGAACCGTCACTTCAACAAGTGTGTAGCAGGGCACAGGAAGTTGTTCCTGTGGCACCTACACCAATTGAAGTAGAAGCTTATGATAGTGATCATGAAGTTTCGGATCAAGTCACTACCGTACCTCGTAGGGTGACAAGGATGCGTACTACTTCAGAGTGGTACAGTAATCCTGTCTTGAAGGTCATGTTGCTAGACAACAATGAACCTACGAGCTATGGAGAAGCGATGGTGGGCCCAAATTCCGACAAATGGTTAGAAGCCATGAAATCCGAGATAGGATCCATGTATCAGGACAAAGCATGGACTTTGGTGGACTTGCCCGATGATCGGCAAGCCATTGAGATAAATGGATCTTTAAGAAGAAGACGGACGTGGACGGTAATGTCACCGTCTATGAAGCTCGACTTGTGGCGAAGAGTTTTTCACAAGTTCAAGGAGTTGACTACGATGAGATTTTCTCATCCGTAGCGATGCTTAAGTCCGTCGGAATCATGTTAGCATTAGCTGCATTTATGAAATCTGGAAGATGGATGTCAAAACGAGTTTCTTTACCAGTCTTCGTAAGGAAAGGTTGTATGTGATACAATCAGAAAGGTTTTGTCGATCCTAAGGATGCTAAAAGGTATGCTGGCTCCAGCGATCCTTCTAAGGACTGGAGTAAGCATCTCGGAGTTGGAATGTACGCTTTGATGAGATGATCAAAGATTTTGGGTTTATACAAAGTTTATGAGAAACTTGTATTTCCAAAGAAGTGAGTGGGAGCACTATAGAATTTCTGATGAGTATATGTTGTTGACATATTGTTGATCAGAAATGATGTACAATTTCTGGAAAGCATATAGGATTATTTGAAAGGTGTTTTTCAATAGAAAACCTGGATTAAGCTACTTGAACATTGAGCATCAAGATCTATGAGGATAGATCAAAACGCTTAATGGTACTTTCAAATGAGCACATACCTTGACATGATCTTGAAGGTGTTCAAGATGGATCAGTCAAAGAAGGAGTTCTTGCCTGAGTTGTAAGGTATGAAGTTAAGAGTTAAAGCTCGACCACGGCAGAAGAGAGAGAAAGGACGAAGGCCGTCCCCTATGCTTCAGACGTAGGCTCTACAGTATGCTATGCTGGGTACTGCATCTGATGTGTGCCTTGCCACATGTCTGGCAAGAGGGTACAAAGGTGATCAAGGAGTGGATCACCAGATAGCGGTCAAAATTATCCTTAGAGGAATAAGGATTTGTTTCTCGATTATGGAGGTGATAAAGAGTTCGGCGTAAAGGGTTACGTCGATGCAAGCTTTAACACCTATCCGAATGACTCTGAGTAGCAAATCGGATACGTATAGTGGAACAACCATTTGGAATAGCTCCAAGTGGAGCGTGGAAGTAGCATTTACAATATGACCTATAGATTTGCGAAGTACATACGGATCTGAATGTTGCAGACCCGTTGAATAAAACCTCTCTTACAAGCAAAACATGATCAAACCCCAGAACTCATTGAGTCTTAATCACATGATGATGTGAACTAGTTTAATGACACTAGTAAACTCTTTGGATGTTGGTCACATGGTGATGTGACCTGTCAGTGTTAATCACATGGCGATGTGAACTAGATTATTGACTCCAGTGCAAGTGGGAGACTGTTGGAAATATGCCCTAGAGGCAATAATAAATAAGTTATTATTATATTTCCTTGTTCATGATAATCGTTTATTATCCATGCTATAATTGTATTGATAGGAAACTCAGATACATGTGTGGGTACATAGACAACACCATGTCCCTAGTAAGCCTCTAGTTGACTAGCTCATTGATCAATAGATGGTTACGGTTTCCTGACCATGGACATTGGATGTCATTGATAACGGGATCACATCATTAGGAGAATGATGTGATGGACAAGACCCAATCCTAAGCCTAGCACAAAGATCGTGTAGTTCGTATGCTAAAGCTTTTCTAATGTCAAGTATCTTTTCCTTAGACCATGAGATTGTGCAACTCCCGGATACCGTAGGAATGCTTTGGGTGTACCAAACGTCACAACGTAACTGGGTGGCTATAAAGGTGCACTACAGGTATCTCCGAAAGTGTCTGTTGGGTTGGCACGAATCGAGACTGGGATTTGTCACTCCGTGTAAACGGAGAGGTATCTCTGGGCCCACTCGGTAGGACATCATCATAATGTGCACAATGTGACCAAGGGGTTGATCACGGGATGATGTGTTACGGAACGAGTAAAGAGACTTGCCGGTAACGAGATTGAACAAGGTATCGGTATACCGACGATCGAATCTCGGGCAAGTACAATACCGCTAGACAAAGGGAATTGTATACGGGATCGATTGAGTCCTTGACATCGTGGTTCATCCGATGAGATCATCGTGGAACATGTGGGAGCCAACATGGGTATCCAGATCCCGCTGTTGGTTATTGACCGGAGAACGTCTCGGTCATGTCTGCATGGTTCCCGAACCCGTAGGGTCTACACACTTAAGGTTCGATGACGCTAGGGTTATAAAGGAAGTTTGTATGTGGTTACCGAATGTTGTTCGGAGTCCCGGATGAGATCCCGGACGTCACGAGGAGTTCCGGAATGGTCCGGAGGTAAAGATTTATATATGGGAAGTCTTATTTTGGTCGCCGGAAAAGTTTCGCACTTTATCGGTATTGTACCGGGAGTGCCGAAAGGGGTCCGGGGGTCCACCGGGGGGGTCCACCTGCCCCGGGGGGCACATGGGCTGTAGGGGGTGCGCCTTGGCCTATATGGGCCAAGGGCACCAGCCCCAAGAGGCCCATGCGCCAAGATATAAGAAAAGGGGAGAGTCCTCAAAGGGGAAGGCACCTCCGAGGTGCCTTGGGGAGGATGGACTCCTCCCCCCCCTTGGCCGCACCCCTTCCTTGGAGGAAGGGGCAAGGCTGCGCCTCCCCCCTCTCCCTTGCCCCTATATATAGTGGAGGGGAGGGAGGGCAGCCGCACCTGAAGCCCTGGCGGCCTCCCTCCCTCCCGTGACACCTCCTCCTCTCCCGCAGGTGCTTGGCGAAGCCCTGCAGGATTGCCACGCTCCTCCACCACCACCACGCCGTTGTGCTGCTGCTGGATGGAGTCTTCCTCAACCTCTCCCTCTCTCCTTGCTGGATCAAGGCGTGGGAGACGTCACCGGGCTGTACGTGTGTTGAACGCGGAGGTGCCGTCCGTTCGGCACTAGGATCTCCGGTGATTTGGATCACGACGAGTACGACTCCTTCAACCCCGTTCTCTTGAACGCTTCCGCTTAGCGATCTACAAGGGTATGTAGATGCACTCTCCTTCCCCTCGTTGTTGGTTTCTCCATAGATAGATCTTGGTGACACGTAGGAAAATTTTGAATTTCTGCTACGTTCCCCAACACATGCCATCTGTGATGGTGATCTTCTGGCCACCACAATCTTTCGGTTGTGGTGACCTCAGTTGTGGAAATTGGCCATATGTTGGTTAAGTCAATTTGCTACTGTATATTCTGTTTGTTGGTGTTTGATACTTACATACTTATTTAGTCGACTAAGAATTAGCAAATTCGAAGCAATCCCCTATGAAGGGTGACTTTTGATAGGATTTAGCCTTTTTTATATTCCCCTTGGCACGATACTATCTATCTTTAGTCTTGATCTAGCTTATTTGGGTTCATGATGGGATAAATGTTCCATTTTCCTGTAGCATGGTTTTTTTGTTAATTAATCTCAAATATTAGATTTAAATTAGATTTATATCAGATTTCTGGCATTCTTATCGAATACTATCACTCAACTATGGACGAATATTAAACTGATAGGAACTTGGGGATTAAGTGATCTTGAATGCTAGCAATGGAACTGCCACATTATTTTCTCGAGATTATTTGATGACCTGTTGGTTTCTGAACATCTGTGCAATTTTTTTTTCTGAAGCTTAGTGCCTGAATTTCAGTAATCCACATGTGAAATGTCATGGTATTTGATAATATTGATTGTCAATATAATCTGTCATTATCTTCCAGAATTTTACCATTCTTGGATGTTTAGAGTGGCCACTGCAAGTTCTTGGTTCTCTGTCAAATTTTGGAAGTGATGTTTGTGAAATTTCTGCTGACATCCTACGGTGTGCCATTTTATAGTTTTCTCATTATTTCTGTGCCATCTATTTTTTGTCAATCATTTATGGTACCTGTTACAAGTTTAGCGCTCTCCATCTGTATGCGTTGAAGCTTTTAGTGAAATTTCACTGACATGCAACATGGTACTGTACATCAACAATATAAGATTCTTCTTATAGCTAGCTTCAACTTAATGTCTTGAGCAAGGCCATATACTCTTGTATCTTTGCTTATCTGCCACTTTAAGTTGCATGTATAGGTATAGCTATTGTCGGCCACATTGTTGTGCTTCTATACTCTTGTTCCAGTGATTTGACCCCCGTGTTTGTTGGAAACAGTTCTTTGTGAATGACTTGTGTGTTATCTGTAAACAAAAGGCGTGACGAACGAATGCGCTTTCTACTGCTATATGCTAAATGTTTGACAGGAAGCAATTGTCTCTACTCATAGCTTACTAATTAGAGAATATCTGTGGCTTTTCCTGGCAGACTTTAATTAAGAAAGGGCTGGAATTTTTATATTCTTCCAAAATTAAGCTTTCTAATGAATCCTCGGTTATATTTTTCAGATCAAAAACCAATTTGTCTGCTTCAAAGAAGAACCTTTGTGCCCTTTTAGCTCTGGCGGCGTCACCGACCGGTCAGCGGAGGCTGCGCTGTAACCTCCCTGTACGGCTAACATGGCTCGGCGGACTACCCCCTCCTTGGCCACTACCTCTGCTTCTTCCTCAGTTCTGGTGAGTCCCTATCCTCCTCCCTTTCTCGCTGTGACCTAAGATGGTCGAGCCATTGAGCCATGGTCGGTTGTGGTGCTGGCCATTGAGCCAACGAGTTACGACTTGGTTCATGTCGTCTTTGGTGGTGGTCTTCTAGCCACCACCATCTTGTGATTGTGATGATCTCGTTGTGAAAATTGGTTCACGTGTTGGCCAGGTCTATTTGCTACTATATATTCTATTTGTTGGGGTTTGATACTTCCATACTTATTTGGGATCTTGACTAAGAATTAGCAAAATCAAAGCAGTCACCTCAGAAGGGTGACTTTTGTTTTTTATGATTTAGCGTTTTTATACCCCATATCATGACACTATCTATCTCTAGTGTTGTTCTAGCTTAAGCTGGGTTCACGATGGAATAAAGTTTCCATTTTGTTGTAGCATGGCTTTGTGTTGATTAATGTCATATATTAATATCAAATTAGATTTATGTGATCTCCATGGATGTACACGAGCTCCTGAGCAAAGTTAGATTTCCGGTATTCTTATTGGATAGCGCTCAACTGTGGACTAACATTAAACTGATCGAAACTGGGGGACTAAGTGTTTCTTGAACGCTCGCAGTGGAACCGTTACATTATTTTCTTGAGCTTATTGATAAACTGTCGGTTTCCGAACATCTGTGCAATTGTTGTCTTAAGCTTTGGTGCCTGAACTTGAGTAATCTGCATACGAAATGTTATGGCATTTGAAAACATTGGTTGCAAACATAGCAGTAGCAGGCTATATGATGTTGTTTTAGAAGAAGTGGGTATGCTGCTCTCATATTCTGCTCTTCTTTCAGGGAGTGTTACTATGTGCCAAAGTTGGTGCATGTGGTGATCCTGGCCCTGGCCTCGCTCAGTTGGAGGCTCACTATCCATCCCCGTTTTGTTGCCTGGTCACCATCTTTGAGGCTTTGGGCAGCGCCATCATGGGTGACAATTGTAATAACAGTTGTGATTTTAGTGCCTGGTAAGGAACACATCCACTCTCACTCTAGGTCTACCGTCCTGTACATGTATAGTGATTGCTTGTGCCTTGAGATTATCCTTGATTGAATTCTTCGACTGTCGAGGAAATCTTGTGCTAGTCACAATATAAATATGTGCTTTTGGACTAGATACAACATGACTGCAGATTAAAATGCCATGATATCATTCCTGTACATGTATTATAACTGATTGCTCGTGTCTTTAAAGATAGAAAAGGTTTATTTATTCATCGTTGTGCCGCCAAGACCCAATATGTCAAGTATAAAACTGTAAGTGAAAGCTGGAAGTCTGACCCAGTCACCCAGAGTTTAAGCCACATTCAATTTTTGTAGTAACTTAAGAATAGAAATGTAGAATTCACACATGCATGCGTTTGAGCTGGCGGCCTGTATGGTTGTTGAGGAAGTTATAATTCAAGTATGTTCTTTGGTCTAGAGTCTTGGTCTAGCTTACTTGGGTTCATGATGGGTTCCACAGGGGGTAATTTTCGATAGGATTTAATTTTTTTATATTTCCCTTGGCATGGCACTATTTATCTCTAGTCTTGGTCTTGCTTTTTTGGGTTCATGATGGGATAAGGTTCCATTTTCCTGTAGCATGATTATTTGTTGATTAATCTCAAATATTAATGTCAAATTATATTTACATGAGCTCCATGGATGTACACGAGCTCCTGAGAAAAATTAGATTTCTGGTATTCTTATCGGATAGCACTCAACTATTGATTAATATTAAACTGATAGAAACATGGCGACTAAGTGAGTCTTGAGCGCTCACAGTGGATCTGTCACATCATTTTCTTGAGCTTATTGATAAACTGTTGGTTGCCAAACATATGTGCAATTGTTTTCTGAAGCTTGGTGAATGAACTCGAGTAATGTACATACGAAATGTCATGGCATTTGAATACACTGATTTTCAATAAAATGTGTTATTATGTTCCAGAATTGAACTATTCTTTGATGTTTAGAATGGCTACTGCAAGTTCTTGGTTGTCTGACAGATTTTGGAAGTGATGTTTGTGAAATTTCTGCTCACATCCTACAACATGTTGTTTTATAGTTTTCTCATTATTTATGTGTCGCCAGCTCTTTGTCAATCATTTATGGAACCTATTACATGTTTAGTGCTCTCAATCTCTCTAATTACTTCTGGTCATAGTAGTAGCTAAGTGTACTGTACAGTACTGGTATATATTCAGGTCGTGTGATTTTTCACTACCAGATTCCAAACCATTCACCTATGTTAAGTCTAGGTTCTCTAGGAGTTATCATAATCTGCAAAAGCACCTCCCCGTGTTACAATGTTCGTGCCAAAATATGCATACTTTTATTATTACTATGACCGAAAGACTAAAGGGAAGGGCTCCCTGCCAATAAAATTTATTAACAAGAACATAAATTACAACAGCGAGAAGGGGATGTCCAACGGAAGGGGGTATACATGGTGATCTCCCTTTGCGAACACCTTTGGTCACATTATTTTCTTGAGATTATTGAGAAATTGTTGATTCCGAACACCTTTCCGATTGTTTTGCCTGAACTTGAGTACTCTAGATAGGGAAAGTCATGGCATTTGAAAACACCGATTTTCAATAAAATCTTTTAATTTTTCCAGAATTGTACTGTTCTTGGGTGTTTAGAGTGGCAACTGCAAGTTGTTGGTTCTCCGTCAGATCTTGGAAATGATGTTATAGCTAGCTTCAACTTAATGTCTTGAATATGGCCATAGTCTTTCGATATAATGTGTCGTTAGTAACAACCTTTTGCATTTTAACTGGATTGTTTTTAAGTTGTAGTACAATTCTCTATTTTAATGGCTAGGAACAGATTCAGCGTGAGCATGTTCAATCCAATTTTTTTTTCAGAAAAAGGACATTCTGACTTGTATCTCATTTTTTGTATTGCAGCTGAATGGGCTGTAGCTATCCAGAGAGATAGCTACACATCTTATATTGGTCACTATCCATTGTTGGCGTATTTTGCCATTGCTCAGAACAAACCAACAAAAAATTTAGGGTCCGAATAACTGCCACACGTGTGGCGTCGGCGGGAACCCGCCCGCACGCCTCGTGTGGCATGGACGGGAACAGGCCCGCACGACCACGTCCGCGCACACAAACGTGCGTCCCGCACGTCCGTTCCGTGCCAACACCGCCCGCACTGCCCCGTCCGGGCAAGCCGACCCGCTGCCCGCACGCTCAACCAGTTCCCGGTCTCCGATCCATCCCCTCCATCGTCTGCCGCCATCGTCCCCCACCTCTCGAACCCCCGACCTCCGTCGCCGGCCATCTCTGGTTGCCATGGCAAACAGAGCAGATCCGTAAGGCAATCCCACCTCAAAACCACACCCCAACCCTCCCCACCCCCAGCCCCAAACTCCAACCAAGCCCTCCGAAGACGATCATCTAAAACCTAGGTGAAAATCTCCCGATCTGAACCTTCTCATCCTTAAAAGCTGAAAATCTCCCGATCTTGTGCTGGATCTATGCTATAGAGGTAGAACACTACATGGTTCAGTGTGTAGTTGCAATTGCCAGGCAGAGTACACCAGATCTGCCATGTACTAACGTTTGAAATTGACTTAATTTCCTAGTTTAATTGACGCAAGTAGTTGGGTACGAAAAAGGGCGGTAGGGGCAAAATTTTGGAATGAAGAGGGCTGGAAGAAATTAGTTGCCACTTGTGTATAACGACAGTTGCCACCTTTCGTTGACAGTAGCTGCCACCTATTATGACCCGTCGATTGCCATCCATATCTTTTGTGTGCAAGCAGCAGAAGAATGCTATTCTTGTGGATTGTTGATGCCTCTCTTGTTCATGCAGAGATTGAGAACACATTGGAAAAGAAGGGAGACACGGAAAAAATGAATCACAAAGGTGGCGCTGGTGATTGGGGTTCTCAAAGGCCAGAAACAGCCCCTTGGGATGCAACAGAGTACAGTCAGCTCATCTCTTCAGGGCCGTTGCTGCCACTACTGGAACAGTATGCAGGCCTAGGTATGATGCGTGCTAACAAAAAGAAGAGAACAGTTGCCATCTTCGCGACGAAGTTGACATTCTACTTATGTCGTACACTGTTATTTTTTTAGCAGGTTCTTATGACCAAAACACAATTAGGGAGGCCCCGTGGCAAGTTCACTCGCAAAGCGCTAACACTGACAAATGCACGGGCAGCCAACTTCAACTAGCTTGTATGGACAATCAAGGTAATGTAAAAACGACAAAAAAAGAGCGCATACTGCTGTGGACATGAAAAATGAACATGCAAAAAAATTGGCAAAAGGAATCAGGACTTACCGCGGTGTGAAAATGCAGAGCCTTCGTGCAGCGCGTGGCATCAGGCACCGCCAATCTACCTGCCATCGACGTCATACACAGGTCAGTCCATAAAATAAGGTGAAGTTGCGGATGATCAATTAGCAGAAGGAGCATAGGTGGCAACTGCAATTGCCATGACTGGTCATCTACAGTTGCCATGTATTAGAAAACTACATTTGACATCCCTGTACATCTGTTGTTGCCATCCATGGACAAATGTAGTTGCCAGGGAAGAACAACTGCAGTTGCCATGCCAGTGCAACTACATTTGCCATGTCATGGCACTGCAGCTGCCATGGAGGAACAACTGCGGTTGCCATGCCGATGCAAAAATACGTTTGCCTTGCCAATAAAACTGAGTTGCCACATCAGGGGCAACTGCAGTTGCCGTGCTAGCACAAAACACAGTTGCCATGAATTTGACCAACCACTTCTATGCACACAGGTTATTACGCTGGTGGTACCCCGGCAAACGTCTCGTGGCAACCTTCACAAATTGCAGGTGGGGGGAGTCATTTTGGTGTCCCAGGCAACACGGGGAGGTCGAATGCAACACACCAAGGTAAGGGGAAAAAATCTGAACCAGGAAAACAACAGTACCTTTGATATTTGAAGTTATTTGCATGCAAAAACAAACTAGTTGCCATGTTTGTTGAAACAATAGCTGCCATCACTGGAGAGCTATAGCTGTCGTGCATGCCCACGCACAGACTCACGGCTTGCTGTTTGAAAAATGATGTCGTGGAAAAACACTCGTAGATGGTGTGATCCGTTGCGATACACATGTTATTCAAACATAAAACTTAAATCTGGCCCCTGTTTTCCCTATCGCGGGGCCTACAACTACAATTAACAGCAGCGCAGGGACATCTACTGCGGGGAGCTCTGAGCGCATGGAAGACGCATTCCACCAGCAAGCAGATGCTCGTGCAGAAGACAATTTCGAGTCACAGTCGGGAATGGCAATCATTCCAGCAATACAGACAAGCGCCCCTTTGAACACACTCACTGACAACACTCAAGTAGAAGGAACTGCCGCCGATACTGAAGTGAATGATGAAAGTGACGACGAGGCAGAAGATGACGAAGATGGTGGGCAATCAGAGATCGTGGTACCTCAGCCACCGTACATTGGGCAGAGATTTGAATCATCCGAGAAAGCAAAGGAATACTACCAGACATATGCAAAGTTCCATGGATTTGCGGTCAACACCGAGTACCATAGAAAAATTAAGAAAACTAATGAGTACAGCAGAGGTGAGATGAGGTGTCACAAGGCACGGAGGAACAAGAAGGTGAAAGGTGTTGCGCCTGTCGTTCCGGAACGAAAAAGAGGAATCATTCTCAAGACGGGATGCCCTGTCCGGTGTAAGCTAAACGTAGATGGAACACAGTATGTGGTCACTGAATATTTTGAGGAGCACAACCACAGTCTCATAAAGAAGTTCGACCTGGTCAAATTTCTAACCGCCCACAGAGGATTCACCCCAGTCGAAAGATAATTCGTAAAGCTGCTACATGACTGTAACGTCGGTCCATCAAGAATGGTCCAGATACTATCACTCATCCACAGCAAAAAGGGGAAACTGAGTAGCATGCCCTACATACCGGCTGACGTCACAAACCTACAGGCCAAGTACCGTAGAGGGAGCCGGCTGGCTGACATAGAGGCTACAATTGCCTACTTCGATGAGAAAGCAAAGGAAGATCCAGATTTCTTCTACAGGATAAGGTTGGACGATGAGGACCGTGTCAGGAACATGTATTGGGTGGATGGTGCTGCAAGGAGAGCTTACAAACATTTCCGAGATTGCATTTCGTTCGACGCGACGTACCTCACCAATATGTACAAGATGCCATTTGCTCCGTTCATAGAAATAAATAACCACAATCAGTCGTTGCAGTTCGGCTGCGGGCTCGTTCGGAACGAAGACACGGATGGGTACGTCTGGTTGTTCAAGACCTTCTTGGAGTGCATGGATGGACTTGCTCCGATAAACATAATAACAGACCAGGATTTTAGCATGCGTGCAGGCATAGAGGAGGTCTTTCCGTTGGCAGTGCACAGGCACTGCAGGTGGCACATAACAAAGAAGGCTGAGGAGACCCTAGGACCGTTCTTTGCTGACCGTCCAGAGCTGCACAAGGCATTCGAGCTCTGCGTGGACCACAGTTTGACGGTGGAGGAGTTTGAGAGGAGATGGATGGCCATGGTTGAAACGCATCAAGTCTAAGACAATGAGACGCTTGCTAGTCTGTGGGAGAAGCGAATGTACTGGGTGCCCGCCTACTTCATGCAGTGCTTCTTCCCTTTTCTACAGACTACGCAGCGCAGCGAGGGGTTCAATGCTGTGTTGAAGCGATATGTGAGCCCTGGCAACTCATTGCTACAGTTTGCCAAGCAGTACACAGCTCTGCAACAAAAAATTCTGGGATCTGAGCTCCAGCAAGAAGCTACCACCGCGCTAAAGCAGCCGAAATTGCTAACGTACTTACCAATGGAGAGGCAAATGAGCAAGATATACACAAACAAGATCTTTAACAAGTAAGTCAGTTGCATTACGGTCTTATTTGCGCAAAAAGCACTAGGGCAGTAGCTGCCATATAGAGTTCAAATGCAGTTGCCATGATATGCAGTTGCCCATGTTTAATGGAATACTGTTTGCCATGCTTACTCAGTTGCAGTTGCCATGTTTTGATGAAATTTCAGTTTACAATGCTTACTCGGATACATTTTACATGTTCAATGAAGTGCCGGTGCCATGTTTAATGAACTATACTTCCATTAGGGCATGTTGGTATGCAGATGGCAATGTCAACTGAAAAAAATTGTCATACTGTCAACGCATATGCTGAATATACAAATTGCCATGTTTAATAAAATGCAACTGCCATGTTTGTTGAAAATGCAATTCCCATGTTTACTGAAATGTAGATGCCCATGTTTGATGCAATGTGCTTCCATTGGGGAAAACATTGGTGTGGAAACGACGATGGCTAGTTGAAAATGAACTGCAGTTGCCATGTCTGATGAACTGTAGTTGCCATGTCTGGTGTACTGCAGTTGCCATGTCTGGTGTACTGCAGTTGCCATGTTCAGTGTGCTATGTTTGCCATGTTCAAAAACAAAAATCTATTTCTATTCCCATGACAGCATAACGTGCTACAAAAAAAGGATCACACGATAGATTAACATAAAGCACACAAAACTTGCAGATTCCAGGAGGAAATAAAGCGTGCCAGCATGTTCACGGCTTTCCAGGTGGACGAACATACGTTCAAGGTGTGTTCTATTTTGGGCATGCCGGATTCAGAACCTGAAGACCCAGACAAAGCAAGGAACTACTTCGTGAAAGCCTCGATAAGCGAAGGCGAGTACAACTGCCAATGCTGCAAGTTCGAACGGGACGGCATTGTGTGTTGTCACATACTAAAAGTGATGGACATGAACGCTGTGACACGGATGCCCCGCCATTTCATAAGGCAACGATAGACTTGGGACGCTGACGACGCGTTGGCGCCGCAGACAACACACGCGGTTCTGGCTGTGCATGACGAGAGACCTGAGTCAACCATGGAAGCCGTGAGGCACGTAGTGCTGACAAAGAACTATGCTGAGCTAATTGATGAAGCGTGCAAAAGTGATGAGACAGCAAGAGTCGCAGAAAAACACAGGAAGGGGCTGAAAAGAGAGCTTGATGAGATCAAGAAGAGGAAAGCTGAGGAAGCCTTACACCGGTTCCCCCGCACATCAAGTGTGCCTTCGTCGACGGGGCCATCGTCTGAAAACTCGGACATAGGATCTGGAACAGCAAGCACACAAACGCAGGTCAGGAACCCACCCCGTTCCATCACAAAGGGGCACCCGAGAGAGATAAGGTACAAGTCAGGATTGGAGATTCAAGCAAAACACAAGAAAATGAAGAAAGCGGCGGGCAATCCATGAGCAGAAATTGGGGCATTGCGGCATGGTCCTTGTGGACATTTTGTTTTGTAACCTATACGATGAGATTTTTTTATTTTTAAAATTGGGAGAATAACTACTGAGGAACATCAGAAATGGAAAGGAACAAAATTCATTGACTGCAGAAATGTAGTTGCCATGTTATGGGTGGTTAATCTGCCATGTTATGTGTATTAAATCTGCCATGTTATGTGTATTAAATCTGCCATGTTATGTGTACTAAAAATATGCCATGCTATTTTATACTAAAAATATGCCATGCTACTTTATACTAAATATGCCATGCTAGTTGTACTGGAGCTGCCATGTTAGTTGTACTGGATCTGCCATGTTAGTTGTACTGTATCTGCCATGTTAAATATGCTTCATCTGCCATGTTGTTTGAACTGTAATTGCCATGTTAGCTATGCTTAAAATATGCCATGGTATTTGAAATGACTGTGCATGACATATATTTCCATGACAAATACCATGCAGTTTAGAGAAACATAGTGTGTTGTGGGCAATGTATGCTACATTTGCCATCTATTTTAAAACATCATAGACGCAATCAAAAATAGCAAAAACTGGTGCTGTGTGCGATGAAACCATTGTGATAATGATAAAACATAAAAAACATATGTGCATTAACACCTAAAAAAATAGGTTCACGTCCACACATATATTACATAACTACTAAAAATGTCGCTCACACACCACCACTACATAGTGGTATACGTTGGGTTACAGTCGTAACATAGCACACAAACATAGTTTTCGACAGATAACAAGATAGATAAGTACCTTACATTCCTCAGCAACAGAATGTAAGGTATGCGTCCGGTGTCTAACACCACATGATCACTTGTACTTCTTATTGATTTTCTTGATAGCTTCCTCCACGAACTCGCGTGCTCCAGACCGCTTGTTGAAATCTTCGTTCGTCAGCCAGTTCCACGTGTGGATTTTCCGGAGCTCAACAATCGTTGCAGCTGTGATAGCGGGGATGATTCTGCCTTCCCACTTTGCAAAGTATTCCAGCACGTGAAAGCCGCAGTCCGTACTGCACAAGAAAGAGACTCAGATGAACACGCAAAAAAGGACAGATGTAGCAAAGATAGACTTCAATTCAGATGCGACAAAAAAAAAGAGGGGTTGTATTGATGTAAACGGCACATAAAAGGAGGTGAAAAGAAATTACGTGTTCCCTTGCTTCACAGTCGCCACATACTCAATCGGGAAATGTCTGATCTGAACCTTTGAATTTTCGTAGTGACGGTTCCATGTCTCTTTGAGGTTGTTGATGAAGAATTCGGCATGCGTAGTAAGATCTGAATCAGCTCCCGAACGAATTGAATCAAGCAACTCGAAGCGTTGGTTCTTCAGGTCCAGACAGATCGCGTAGTGGTGACCACACTTGTCGTGTTGGGCATGTGGTGAAAGCTCCTGGAACATGGGGAACATGACCTGCATTTAAAAAATTGAAGAAATGAGAAGCAGAGTTCACATAAAAAAGTACAGCAGAGGGACAAAAAAATTAGAATCATGTAGGATGTTTTTTGGGTTATGGTGTGGGGGTAGTTGAAGGAAAGTTGCCGTCCATGTATGTACAAGATGTGCCATGCATTTCGCAAAATCAAATTGCCACATGGTTCGTACGGGATGCACAAAACAAAAAAAAAGAAAAATGTGCATGGCAACTGTTGCCACATGGAAAACATCTGGCACACAATCAAAAAGTGCAGAAGATGGCAAAAACCACACCCATGTGAAAAAATAGTGCAGACAGGGGAGGATTACTCACATATTTCTTCAGTGTTAGCTTGAATTCACCGTGCTGAGCGAAATTCTTCCTCAGAATTTTGTGGTGGAAGTCACCATCCCATATTTTGCATGTCACGCTGTAATGCATGATGACCTTGTCGGCGCACATATCGATGTGATTGTTGATGTAGTCGATCCCGCATGCAATTACATTCATCGACATTTTACCGTTTGGCCTCACGGACTCGGTGAGATCACCCAGGTCGACGTACGTCAATCCGCATTGAATGACTTTGGTTCTGTCCAAACATGAGCTGTATGAAAACGACATAACACGGAAGAATCATGCCTGCTAAGTAAAAAAGATATATGAAAGAACTAAAATGTAAGCGCATCATGTATAGGGAGTACGAGGAAGAAGATGAAAAATGTTAAAAAAGGAACAAAGCAAAATGAGTGATTATAGGGTGTGGTCATTTACGCTTTCAACTCCTTCATGTGCTTGCTGCTGGCCCTCGCATTTCCAAACCGCTTGATGATGTCGTACAGCTGGGTCTGTTCCTTACTGGCCCTGAATTCGGGCTCGTAGTCTTCCGCGGGAGGTGCGTGAACTACCCTCTGCTGTCTCACAGAACCAGGGGTCGCGCTTCTGAGTGTATCCTCAGTTGCCGTCTCTGTAGTCAAGTTGGAACTTGATTGCCCTTGCCCTCGCGATGTCCTCCTCTGTAATGCTGCCTCCTCAATCTTGCGGTAAGCTTCGTCAAGTGACGGTGAGATTTCCTCAGGGGTGCCTGCAATGATTCAAAAAAAAGTGTGTTAGGATAAGGAGAAAGTCAGAAAACATATGGATTGTGAGGAAAAAGGGTGTATGATGTGAGATGTAGGTAGAAAAAAGTGAGGAAATTGCCATGTGTGGTGCAACTACGGTGGACATGTCATGGCAACTGCAGTTGCCATGCAGTTGTGATGAATTACCGTTCAGATGGCCTGTGGTTGTCATGTCACATCAAATGCAGTTGCCATGTTGTGGCAAGTCCACTTGCCATGTGATTACCGTATAGGAAAAATGCAGAATGGTAACAAAAAAATGCAGGTGACATGGTGTGGCAAATCCAGTTGCCATATGTAATTCACTACATTTGCCATGTGTCAGCACATACAGTTGCCATGATGAATCAACTTCAGTTGCCATGTGTTTACCCAAAATGTCAAAATGCAGCATGGCAACAACCAAAAAAAACTGTAGGCCATGGTGCATCAAAATCCACTTGCCATGTCATCACACCGCAGTTGCCATCGCAAGTGAGAACACCCCGAAAAGAATATGATTGGGACAAAATTCAAACTACAAAAGATGTAGACACGAAAAATCGTAAGGACATGACGAGTGTACCTTGCACAATTGGCTCCGCGAACTTGACAGCCTTCCTGCCCTCGACCATTGGCTGCGCCATCATTGCACCCGTGCCTCCTGGAAAAGCAAAGGCAACTGGCATAGGATCATGCACCACCGCTTGGTCTTGAATTGTGCCAAGGCTGAAGCTCGGTGGGGTAAATTCCATTGGGTGCCTCTCATTCCTACTGGCCGGACCACGAACGATTTGCGGGGCAGAATCCAATGGTGAAAGATCAACAAACATATCTGAATCGGCCGCTACAGAATGTTCGGGCTTGTTTGCAGGGCGGGGCGTGTTGTCATCGGTATCAGCAGCAACTTTCATGGCAATCTTCTTGTTTGGGCTGTAGGGGACACCAACATTGACTGGAAGCCTGGTCGTGCGCAGATTTATGTTGGGGATTTCCACTGCGGGTAAAGGCGCAGTCTGCTCCGGCCGTTCACCTGCATCACTCATGCCAGCCTTGACAGATGCATCAGTTGTGCTCCGGTCTTGCGGGTTCTCCATCACATTGCTTTGGGCGGTTGGCGGGAACAGTGTGGATGCAGGAACATACCCAGACTCATCTCTCCTGCTCCTAGATACAGCCGGTGCATTGGGTACGACTGTTGGTTGCTTACGGGGGCTGCGACGCCTGGGTGGAAGACCAGCACGCGCCACAGTAACCTTAGCAGTATCTGCACCGGCAGGGGTTGGAGCTGTTGTGCCAGGACTCTCACCTGTAGGTGGCATATCCTTATGAACTGCCGCCTCAGCGACTTCTGTCGTGGACACAGGTGTGCCATCACGCACGCGCTTGGAGTCAGTGTCGAAAGAGCGGGAATCTTCCTTGCCTATGTTCGAATCGGGAGCGTCCACTTCAACACTTGCTGATGGGGTTGCGTGGCTCACTGCGGCATCCTTCATTGCCAGAAGAGTTGGCAATATTTCAGCTGTCCTGGCAGATATCGACTCATCACTCCCCGATGTACGGATGCCTGATGTTCTAGCCTGGGCATCCGCAGCCGACGGAGATGGTCGGCCACTTGCATCAGAGTTGGTGGGAGCAGTCATTGGTGCAGCAGCAGTATTGTCGCCGGGTGCCTCATGTACATTTGAGTTGCCCCCCGTTGACAACTTTGAATGTAGTCGTTCAAGCGGATCATTGATGCTATGCTTGGCCCCGCGCGCAGTAGTCTTCTTCATGAGAAAGGTTTGAAAAAATGAGCAAAAATATGTTTTGCAAAATGGTAGAAAACCTTAAAGTGAATGAAAAACAAGTGGAAAGTTGGTAGTTGCCATGTAATGGGAACTTGAGTTGCCATGTGTCATGGTTAGCAGTTGCCATTCAGCAGTAGTTGCCATGTTAGCAAATTGAAGAATGAAAAACAGATGTATGTTCTGTCAGGAATGCAATTTGAAACCTGTGTGTGGGATGAGCTCACAAAGCCATAGGTAAAAAAATGGCAGTTGCCATTAGGTAGAGGGTTAGATGCCAGTTGCCCCTAGATGCCAGTTGCCATGTAAAGACCAAATATGAGTTGCCGTAAACTAAAAAAAAAAGAAGGAAGAAATCATTTGGGGGAAGAGAGGTTGCCGCGTGGGTGACGGTGACAGAAGATCATGTGACAAAGCTGAACAAATAGCATTGGAAAATTCAAGGAAAAAAAAACAAAAACGTAAATGAAAGCACATGGATGAACATACTTCTCGACTGGCTTCCTCAGGTCTGGCAACACAACAGGATCCCCAGTGTTGGTCGTCGTCGTACAAGGAGACGACCTGGTGGAAGGGGTGTCACCTGCAATGGGGGCACCTTTGTTCAAGCGAGCAGAAGCACGGGTTGGCGTTGGCGCCTGTTTCTTCGTAACTGCTCGTCCACCAGTGGTCGGCTCGCTGCAAAATAACAGATGGAGTGGAAAAGGCAAGGTGGCAAATGTCAGACAACAAACCAGTTGCCGCGCTTGACAAAAAAAAGTGCAAAGAAAATGGATGAGATTGTTCCAAGAAAATAGACACAGCGGAAAACTAAAATTGAAAGTCGAACCTCCTCCTGGTAGCTACGGGATCGGTCTTAGACTTCTTGCCATGAGAACCCTGCCCAACATCATCTGTATCCCTCCCCTCCTTGATGGCAACACCCCCTGGCCTCTCGCAGCCATCTGTTCTTTCACTTTCTCCAGTGGGGGGCATCTGTTGCATCCTTGCCCCTGTTGTCGCCTCTACGAACTTCAGCTAGTTCATCGTCATACGTGTCCTGGTGCACATTGTCCATGTCGTCGTCATCATCCTTGCTGAGGCCAGCGTCTCCATCTACATCATCTTGTGTGTCGCCGGGCTCTTGGGAACTGTTGTAGTCATACCGGCCACGGCAACCGGTTGGCCGATGTGTATGTTCTGGGACAAATGAAGTGAACTGCCTCGCAACCGCGTCGCTGTCAGAGGCACTGAGGGAGGTCCATCCCTCAACCAACTTCCCGAGCAATCCAGTCATTCCGGAGGCAAACTTCCCAATTAAATGCTCAACTGGTGCCCTCGCCTGTCCACGAAAACAAGAAGCATCAACAACAACCCGTATTGAAGTCACTTGCGCAACATCAACATATAATCCACAGCAAAACATGGATGTAGACATTTTGATTACCTCAGAAGGACAAGACGAAGCTGAGTGCACGACCATCCACTTTCCAAATTTTTGAGGCCCCCCAAACACGCTGTAGTCTATAGCATGCTTGGCCATCAGCTATGAAAAACAAAAAAAGAAAATTTAGGCATGCCTTATAAAACCACAGACGTTTGCGTCATGTCAAATTTGTAAGCATGCCGTGTGAAAAAAAGACATAAGCAAAAACTAACCTGTAGTTTTCCATACGTGCCATCAGTTGCCCTGTCTGCGGCAAGCACAGCCTTGACAGCGCTGATGGTCCACGCAGAAACAGCAAACTTGTGCGTAGGCGGCGGCCCTCCTACCCCAGTGAAATCCACGGTGGACAGATCAAGACAGTCGACATACATGAGCTGATTTAAAACAATTTTACAAAGAAAAGAAAATATCAGTTGCCATCATGGGTACTTTGTAGTTTACAAAAAAAAAGAGCAGGATAATGTATGATCCAACGATAATATGTATGTGCTAGTTGCCATCAAAGTGTGATGGAAATTGCCATCCTACTGTGATAGCAGTTGCCACGCTAATATAAAGGCAGTTGCCACATTGTCGGTATGACAGTTGCCACGTTGTCGTTATGGCAGTTGCCACATTGTCACTATGGCAGTTGCCATCTTGTTATGACCAGATTGTCATGCATGAATAATAGTGTGTTATAAAACAAAGAGTTCACACAGAGTTCTGGTAAAAATAAATACCATTAAATGCAGCCGACAACCCTTCTGGTACATCTTGTTTTTGAAAGCATCGTGGAGAAAGTCGGCAATAAACTTACACCAGTTCATATTTTTCACATTTTTCAGATTCGTCTGCACCACACAAAATTTCATGGCAAAAAAGTTTGCCGCGTCGGAAATCAAACAGAATAAAACGCAACGAAAACACTGGCAAAGAGTACAGATGGATCATTCACCAGGATGGGGAAACATTTGTTGCTTGGCCGTAGAGAAGTGGTAGGCGCGAAAACAGCTGATATGAGGTACATGAGTAGCTTCATCTTGAAAACTTCTCCGTGCGTCGTCATGGCCTGCAGCGAGTCTCCCAGTACAGACGTGTTCGGCATGGACTCCAAACCAGGAAACAAACGGGCGAACAACTCTTCCTCGATCTCATTATTGACCTCGTACGGGACTTTGATATGTCCACGAGGCACACCCAAAGTGCAGAACACGGATTCCTCATTCAATGGAAGTCTTCCCCGTCCCGGAATCACGAATTCCCTGGAGGTGGGATCATATATCTCACCAAGCCAGTCGCATACAGGGTTGACAAGGTTCGTGCACCGGACATCCATCAGAACCTGCATACCCATCTCAGCAGCAGCTCCCTTTTGATCGTCAGTGAATTTGTCAATCAACACAGTCAGACGTTCCTGAGAGGCTCTGTTGCGAATACGCTTCTTCTTCTGCGGAAAACAGACACAAAATTGTTGAGCCTGTTGCCATGTTTTTGCAATGTCATGAAAATTTAGTTCACGACGGACGACTGCAGAAAGATCTAGGTGCCAACATAAATAACATAAATCGGGAGGAGGGGGGCGGGTGCGCGGACAGTTACCTCATCGCCCTCTTTTCTCCATCCAGTTGCCCGGTTACGTTGAGGTGGATCCATGAAATCGTCGTCATTACTTTGGTGATCGCCACGAGCAATTCTGCTGATGTAGGAACAGAGCAAATTGTCAAGGGCGAACATGTAAATGCAATGGGTAAGCATTTGTCCCCTAACAGGGAAATGTCACCTGATTTGAATGCAAATGTGGTTGCCATATTATGCAGCCAGTTTGCCACACTGTCATATCTGTATTGTGGTAACAGACATTGTGTTCGCGTACTATATTGCCACATGATTATACAACCCAAGTGGCAAACACGCACGCTCGATGTGCACATTAGTTCCGTCCAGTGCTACCGATTGTGGCAACTATCAAAGTGTGGAAACTGTCACAAATAATTCAGAAAAAAAACAGGTCTCACAAATGAAAAAGCATGTTTGTGGTTACTATCATGTAAATTCAGCAAAAAATCTCGTTTGCCTCGTGGAAGAGCGTGTGTGTGGCAACTATCTCATTCATTCAGTAAAAATTAGTTGCCCCCCCACCCTGTGTGTGAGCTTGAACACATTTGTGGCACCTACGACAGTCAGTTTCAAAAAATTTGTTGCCGCAAAAAGAGAACACATTTGTGGCAACTGCCACATTTGTTCAGGTAGTTTAGTTGCCACACATTTGTTCACGTTCAGTCATACTGCCATAGTTGCCACATTCGTAAAGCATATTTTTGCGGTTGCTTATCATACAAGTTCATCAGAATTCAGTTTGCCACCCGGGAAGAGCATGCATGTGGCAACTGTCACAGTCGTTCAATGAAATTAGTTGCCCCCTATGTGAAAGCTTGAGTGTGGCAACTATGACAGTCATTTTCGGAAATCTGTTGCCACAAAGGAGAACACGTTTGTGGCAACTACCACATTTCTTCAGGTAGTTTAGTTGCCACACATTTGTTCACGTTCAATCATACTGCCAATTTCGCCACATTCTGCAGTTTCAAACACAAAACTAAACTAGATCTAAGTTTCAATGGCAACTACTTCGACCTCAAAAATCACCGTCACAATTCTCGCGCGAAATGACTGCAACCCCAAATTTCGAACCAATGCGCACCAAAACAACCCGGCGGACAACTCTCACAGCCAAATGCAAGACTAATACGTGCCTCCGAACAGGCATAACGTCACAAGCGACGGCAGGCACACAACTACGGCGCCGGCGGGAACGCCGGCGCATCGCCTAATCGCCGGAATCTCTAGGAATCGGATCTAGAAATCGAACAGGGAGGGAAAAGGGGAACAAAATCAGGGAAGGGATGCGAGAGATGAAGCGAGCATTACCTTCAATCCGCATGCGTTCCGGCGACGCCGCTCCGCTCCGGCGAGCACCACCGACGGCCGCGAACACCGTCGACTGTTCCGCCTCCGCCGTCGCCTTCTCCCCTCGCCTTCTCCTCAAGTGGTTTGAAGAGCGAGTGGGTTGTGCCAGTAAATGCGTCGCGGGGGGTGAGTGAATGGAACCGTGAGGAAGAGGGTGGAGGGGTGAGCGACGAGTTTGACGTCAACCGCGGTCGGAACGTGGCGTGCGGGCGCATGGCAGTTCCACCGCACGCCTCTCAGTGGCAACCGCTGACCGCGGGGTGGCAACCACCGTGCGGGCGAACCCACTCGCACACCGCACACGACACTCGTCCTACGTGGCGCCGAAAACCAGCCCTTTTGCTCCAAGATTCGTGCGTACCGAAGCCAACGGCGATGCTTGCGTGTGGACGGAGTGGTGAACGCCCACACGTGTGGGCGTTAACATTTCCGAAAATTTATGCCGGTACTGATGGTGGCCTCCCGTGCTCGCGTTGATGTCGGCTCTGCTCGACAATTTCTAAATTGTGGATATTTTGGCCCATAAAAATTGAATATGCGTGCGGTTTGTGCAGGACCCCCATCTCGTTTCTGTTGGCGGTTGTGGATTCTTTTCCCTCCCATCTGGTCACAGTCGCGCGCTGGAAGGGAAAGGAGCCTTCTGGCTCCGACCCTGCTATACTATGGAAGGTCCCCTCCCATCTCCTCTCTCTTTTTGGTTGGTTCTAAAAGGAACAAGCTCCTGGGCGAGTTTGACCTTGTCGACATCCCGCCAGCACCAAGGGGCATACACCCGCCCAAGACCAAGCCAATTTCCTCCACAATTGCACGCGGAGGGAGGAGTAGCGTCTGCTGCTACCTCTGCATGTTTACATCGCCCCACCAGAACCAGGCTGCTTGCGGTAGCCAAGGTAATCTAATCTATCCATGACTAAAGGTTATTTTTTTATTCACCGGGTGAAGCATATTGCTTCTACTTATGTCGAGTTCCTAATTTCTAGTAAATGAAACTATTGGAGATTGTCCTTTATTTTGCTTGGTCTTTACTGCAGTGTTCTCTTGTAATTAGATCCCTTAGATCACCATGTGTAGGAGTTAATTTGATTGGAGAAGCGCAAGTTAAGCACAAGAACATATATAATAATATTGGACATTTGCTTCAGGACTTGCTCTCTACTTTATAATAGTTGGCCTTGATTGAACATTTGTTCTCTTCTACTGTGGGACAGCTGTCCAGTGAGTTTATTTTGCATGGAAATGGCATGTAAGATGGAAACTTATTCGCAGGACATCACTTACTTTGAGGGATGCATTTTTTGGATGAAAAAGATGATGTTAAGACTGGTCACAGTGGGGAGGAACTTAGGAGTAACATCACACACTCCAATACAACTTTATTTATGTGGCACGTATTTAATGAAAAGAGAGATGCTTGTGGTAACTAGCTAAGTTACCGGAACATCACACACTCCAAGAAACAATGAGTCTATAACCTAATAAATACATCGTTGCATGACACTACATAGATGTTCCTACCCACTATGGAGGTAGTAACATAGTCTAGGAAAGTGAGAAGTTACTTGCTTATATTCTTGCCCATTGTGACCAGCCTAAGAGGAGAGCGGCGATGGTGCTCACAGGCTCGCCTGCTCACGGTAGGTGGGCCAATCGAACACGGCCGAGTGGAACGAGGCATTCAATGCCACTCGTGGGCCAATACACGCGTATGTACGGCGAAACAGTATTATACGGTAACCTCGCCGGTACATATAACAACCCCGTCGCGCCACGGTGCTACCTGTTCTGTTCGAACATGATGCGCGTGACGGTACACACGCCTGCGGTAAACGGTAAACGGTGAACAATATGCACGCGTGGCACGGCACATCCTTGTCCGCATCCTCCTCCACCAACCGCACCGCCAGGGCGCCACCATATTTGGGGAAAAAACACTTATCGCTTGGATCGCGCCTCGCTCCCCGCCCCTGCTCCCCCCTCCTTACCCTCGAGCAAACTGGAAAACAGAGCAATGGCGACGGAGGATGCCGCAGTCGGCGGCTTGGAGTTTTTGTCAGATCCCATCGACAGGTACCTACGTCATTTTGCGATTTACAACTCCTCTTACTGTTCGCTTTCACTCCGAGGGGTAGATTCATCTGGGATCTGACTGGGCGGCTGACTGTCCGGCTGTCGCCTCTCCTCGATCTCGGCAGTGGTGAGGCTGTGCTTGACGCTGCAACCACCCAAACACTCGTGGGCGCAGCCGCACAGTCGAGCATTGCTGATATAGGCGATGCGACGACGATGGTACAACTATTAGATGCGAACGGCAGCTGCGATGGAGTCAGCTTATCAGCACCAACCTCCGGGCAGACGGCCGGCAAAGACGAAACCCAAGCCCCTGGCTGGACAAAAAGGTATTGATCTTCTGATTTATTAATGAAAGCAACATTCCCTTAATTTTCCAAAAGAACTGCACAGATCTCATGCCTCTGACGCAAAAACTGAGTTACTCTTGATGCTCCATGACTTATTACGTCAAAAAAGATTTTGATATGCGTACTGATGCTCCATCTCTTGATCTCCCAGAGTACGTATTGGACGAGCACCTCTTGAGCGTCCTTCATGCGCTGGCAGAATAAAATGTATGCAAGAAATGTATGCAAAATGTGGAGATTCAATGTGGAGAGAACAAAATGTATGCAAGAAATAGTTTGCGGCTGCTCGGTTAGTAATTCTTCTCAGTTCCAGCCTGAACATACTATTTCACTGTTCTCTATATACACAAAAAAGGCTCACATGCTGTTGGTTGCACCCAAAAAATGCAGGGTATACCGAAAAGAAGTAATACAAGGTCTTGCCGGTGCAGATGTCCAGCAATGATAAGGTTACTACGCTCAAAGGACAACGGATGGTATATAAGCGAGCACAGGGCATTCCACAACCACTCTCTCACAGATAAGTGTGGACAGAAAATATATTGGCCCTCGCATAGACATATCGACATTTATATACGAGATGTTATCAAGCAGCTGCGTGCAAATAATATTAGCATTGGCAAAGTCTACAACATAATTGGCAGTTTCTTTGGCTCCATGAGCAGTGTGCCTTTCAGCAAGAGAGCGTTGAGGGGGCTTTGTGGACAGATTAGCCGAGATCAGGCAGATGATGACGTCAGAAAGACAATAAAAGTTTTTGTTGAATTGGGATCCAAAGATTCAAGGTTGTACTACAGAGTACAGCCAGACACGGACAGCCGCATACGAAATCTGTTATGGTCAACAGGAGCAAGCAGAGCACATTACCACTACTTTGGAGATGCAATAACTTTCGATACAACATACCGTACAAACATGTATCATATGCCATTCGATTTGTTTGTCGGAGTAAACAATCATTTCCAAAGTGTCATATTCGGAGGAGTTTTAGTTAGAGATTAGACAATGTTAACATTTGAATGGGTGTTCACTGAGTTTATCCATATGATGGGCGGCAAGCATCCACAAACCATACTGACAGGTGTGTCTCCTTACAAAAAAAAGATTTTTTTCACTTAGTTTCCTATATTAGATTATCACATCAAAGCAATCCCATATAACTCAACAAAAATATGATATCACATTCAACAATGATAATCCTAACAAAAATGACTTGTTTTTGTTATGTGTATACAGACCAGTGCAGGGCTATGGAATTAGCAATAGAAAAGGTGATGTCCAACACAGCACATCGGTGGTGTAAGTAGCATATCTTAAAAAAAGCAAAAGAATCTCTTGGAGCACATTACACGAAGAGGAGCAAGTTCTGAATGGAGTTCCACAAGATAATACACCACATGTTGACAGTTGATGAGTTCGAGACTACATGGAAGCAACAACAACAACAACAACAACAAAGCCTTTAGTCCCAAACAAGTTGGGGTAGGCTAGAGGTGAAACCCATAAGATCTCGCAACCAACTCATGGCTCTGGCACATGGATAGCAAGCTTCCACGCACCCCTGTCCATAGCTAGCTCTTTGTCGATACTCCAATCCTTCAGGTCTCTCTTAACGGACTCCTCCCATGTCAAAATCGGTCGACCCCGCCCTCTCTTGACATTCTCCGCACGCTTTAGCCGTCCGCTATGCACTGGAGCTTCTGGAGGTCAGCGCTGAATATGCCCAAACCATCTCAAACGATGTTGGACAAGCTTCTCCTCAATTGGTGCTACCCCAACTCTATCTCGTATATCATCATTCCGGACTCGATCCTTCCTCGTGTGGCCACACATCCATCTCAACATACGCATCTCCGCCACACCATGGAAGCAGCTGATAGAAATACACGGTTTGCAGAAGCACCCTTACTTGACTCAGATCTATGAGACAAGAGAAAAATGGGCAAAGCCATATTTAATGGGAAGATTCTGTGCAAAAATGACCAGCACACAACGCAGCGAGAGTGCAAACCATATGCTCAAAACTTATGTTCCAGCAAGCTGCCCCATGCACCTATTTGTGCGGCAATATATGAGGCTTCTTTTCGATAGAGAAGCAGCTGAGAACTACGAGGAAAGACGCACTATGATAGTAAGTTGGCATTTTAAATTTTCATTTCACTTACGAAGCAAAAAATAAACTCTGTGATCATCACATGACCATCCATGAACAACATTTCTTCTGTTCTACTTCATTCCCAGAATGCACCAGTTATGAGGATGAACACGCCACTCGAGCAGCACGTAGCAATGTGTACACACGAGTTATGTTTGAGAAATTTGGTGAAGAACTATATGAAGCAGGGCAATACAAAATAGAAGAGGTGAGCAGATGGAAATCATATCTAGCGCGACGACACCATCCAAAGAAGCATGAAAAATGGTGCAGAGTACTCTACAAGGTTGAAGTTATTGATGATGGCTCATCAATAGTATCGATAGTGTGCGAGTGTGGTAATTTTGAACACACGGGCTTGCTTTGCTGCCACGCATTAAATGTAAGGTATTTCATCCATCAAAATAGTGTATCCTTGGTTTCTTCCTTCTTGGGTCTCACTCATTCTGTATGCAACAAAGTACACAAGAAGTTGTTGGCCTTCGACCATCCTAAAAAATGTTGCCGTGCAGGTCCTCGGTGTCCTCGGAATGGATCAGATACCAGCAAAGCACATTCTGAAGCGCTGGACAAAGGATGCAAGGGATGTGTTGCCAGATCATCTGGTGCACCTTCAGAAGGATAAGATTAATGTCAACTTTATAACATTCAGGCACTCAAATTTATACACTCATGCCCTCGAAGTTGTCCGTCTTGGTGATGCCAACACATGGACTTATGAATGTGCAATGGAAATACTGAAGAAAGCAATGGATACACTGACGCCCATGGCCAGCGTCCGCGACGGGATGGGGCTTGAAGACGGAATTCATTCAGATAAGGGGAAAGACAAAGAGCTGATTCCAATGCATGCAGCAGAAAGTCATGAAGACAACGATGCAGAGGGTACTGCGGTTGGAAATTTCATCGGCTTAAAGCCTCCAGAACGAAAACTTAAACCAGGTAGACCTACTACCAGCAGGGACAAGCCTCCATATGATGATCCAGGCGCAAAGAGCAAAAAATTCAAGGATGCAACGAACGGAAAAGCTCCAGATGGTTCTGGTACAAGCAAACGTACTCATTTCTGCAGTATATGCCGTGGAGCTGGGCACAAGAGTACTACATGTCCGCAGAGAGGTGATCTCCCTCGCAAAGAAAGGAAAGAGGCCAAATGTTCAAACTGCGGTGTTGGTGGACACAAGAAGAACACCTGCAACAAACCTAAAGTGGTGCTGCATGTTGTTAAAAATGCAACCTTGGAGCAGATTTCCATCTAGAAAAATCTGAATTCTGTTGTAGTCGGCTCCGTAGGCATAATAGTTCTGTTGCCTCTTGTAATGTTGAGTGCTCATCCATTAATCAGTAGAACTATTTCAAATAATCCTGGTGGCAGTTTTCACGATCAGCTGCTGTCATGACTGTCTGTATCTCTCTTTCCCGCACATAATGTGACCACTTTCATGTCTTAAAAAACTTCCATCAGCTCTGTCAAATTGCGGGTGTTCATTTGTATTTCATTCGAAAATGACAGTAAGAAAAAAGAATTTCCATTCAGTGCCCTATGTGTTTCCACCTTTCATAATGCTTGCTTGATCGCTGGTCTGCACCTAGACTGACAAACTATGCATGTAAGAATACTCCGAGTCCATGTGGCCACAGCATGAACATGTGTCCAAACATGCCCAGCTCCTCCTCGGTGTTACCGGGCAGGAAGCTCGGCCAGTTCAATTTTCGAACTTGCTGGGCGGGATCTTGTCTATCGCGTACTTAACTACCAGGCTGTACGCCCCGGATGCCTCACACCTTCTGTTCTCTCCCCATTTTCATTTACAGTCTCACTCCGCCTGAACCCCTTCTGAAGATGTCCGCCCCTGCTTCCACTGGCAACTCTGCAGTACGTGGCTCCTCCGGGTCCAGCTCCGTCGTCTTCACCAACTATGCTGCTCAGGTCCAGCGTGCCCAAGATGTAACCGCCTCCATCGTGGCTATGGTTGCGTCCCTCCTCGGGGGATGATTCTGCAGCAAGGTGATTCATCAGTCCAGGAGATGTTTCTGCAGGGAGGTGTTAGGTGGGCCGACGCCTGACCATATTGAAACGGATGCCACCGTTTTCTCTTGCCGTTGCGCCTACGGCCCACGTTAAAACAGTACCCACGCCCGTCCGCTTGTCCTGGAAGTCCGTTCATCCTATCCTAACGATCGTCATGTCCACGTCCCACGCGTACACAATAACCATCCCGCCTATACTCTTTGACTACGACGACCAGTCCAGATCTCATCGCAAAACAACGCTCGCAGATACCGTGAGCAAGCGTGGACGAGCACGCCAGTGAATTTTCGATATTAAGAGCTCCTATGATGTTTCCTGCATCCCCTGATATGCTGCTTTTTAGACTGGTTGTGCAGTTTAATTTTGTTGTTGTTTTCTTTACAAAGCTATGCCACCAGTTTGTGAAAGATGATGCCATGCACTGGCAACACAATGGTGTCGGTGACCGTTCGTCCTTATTTTAGCTAGCTCAATGGATGGGTTAGCTCTCTCATTTTGGGTTGTGAGCAAAGCATGTTGTCGTTTTCGCCGCCTTCTTATAATAGTATCAGCCAACACTTTGTGTGGGCTTTTCCAGTCTCCTTTTTGACACTCGGTATTGAAGATTTAGTAACTGATTCTTTGGCTTGTTGCTATGGTTTGTCAGGTTCCGAGTCATGGCATGGATGGATTATGGTGGGCGAGCAATGTTTCTGGCCGAACACGCCTCGCTGGCCTAGAGAATGTTGGCCTTGGAGGTGGATGCCCTGATGTGTGAGGAGGTGGCCCTAGGCAGGGGGTTCTCGCTGGATGGTCTATCAGCAATCAATCAAGATGCACGATGAACACTGTTGCCACTGGATGGACCAAGATCCCAATCTCATGGTTTAAGTGTCTCCGCGGAACGGACCAGGATACTCGGGACGGAGTATAAATGCTGAAATACAAGGGCATTCTTTTGTGTATTTTTGCTTTATTCTTCCCCGTTGGCCGGGTGTCTCTGGAGTTTGTAAAATTTGGGTTGTATTGTATTTTTGGTCAACGTCGTCAAGAGAATGGATTGATTTGATGAATGCGTGGTTTCTTTTGTTGACTCAGATGATTAATTCTTCATGAAAGAAGGCTCGTTCATTTGTTCGTCCGTTCGTTCAGTATATGAAAACTGCTGCATGTTTGTATGGTTTTGAAATCAGGAATAAAGGGCTCCAAGGAGCTCGGTCTAAAAAATGCCCTACTCGAAGGTAGGTGCTTTCAACTGGTGCATGCATGGTGTGCACAAATTAAATTTACAAACTAGAGATGAGATGAGACTACTATTTGGCTATTGTCCATGTGATTGAATTGAAAGAGGTGTAGTACAACCTGTATTAAATCTTTTGGACAAGATGAGCTTCTTCAGTACCATCTATCTCTTCTCCACAGCAGCATTGTATGGATGTAAAGCAGCAAATGACCTAAACTCGACAACATGTTCACCTTAACTTCAAGACATCCTGCTGCAGGACCAATGAATTGCTGGGTCCAGGTCTCCCTTGGCAGCTCGCTCCAGTCTCTTCCCATCATCATTCTAACTAGGAGCATAGCATTGAATTGAATCTTGCTGCTGTATATACTGGTACAAGTCAAGTGATCATTTTCTCCTGCTTGCCTTTCTTCTCCTCCAATATACAACTCCCTCCGTTCCTAAACATAATTTTAGATTTCAATATGAACTACATACGGAGCCAAATGAGTGAATATGTATTCTAAAATATGTCTCTATACATCCATATGTAGTCCGTACTAAAATCTCTAAAACGACTTATATTTAGAAACGGAGGGAGTATTATCTTTCTTATGTTTTTCTTTTCCGTACATGCGAAGTAGATGCAAAGTTTGTCATGTTATAGGAGACACAAGGGAGAGGATTAGGGATCAACACTTGTCAAAGAAACCCTCGCCGAGTCTCCCTTGGCATGCATCTCGCTCCAGTCTCTTCCCATCATCATTCTAACTAGGAGCACAGCACAGTGTTGAATTGAATCTTCCTGCTATATATACTGGTACAAGTTAAGTGATCCATTTCCTCATGCTTGTCTTTCTTCTGCTATCTAATATACTAATATCTTTCGTATATTTTTATTTTCCATACGTATGAAGCAGATGCAAAGTTTGTTATGTTATAAATAGGAGATACACAAGGGAGAGGATTAGGGATCAACACTTGTCAAACAAAGAAAAAACAGAGACATAACAAATCCAAACGTGATTCATGTGTATTAGTTAGAAAAAAAGAAATAGATGCGATTCATGTGTATTAGTTAGAAAAAAAGAAATAGATGCGATTCATGTGGATTAGTTTTTAGGAAACATAACAAATCCCACATCAATTCTCTCACACGTATTGCTCCTCGAAATCAGACACTCCCCAAGAACCAACGCGTCCTCATTCAATCGTCGATGTCGCTCCGCCTCCCGTTTCTTCCATCAATCCGCTGCCGCGCGCCTCACCTCACGCGGATCGCCATCCCATCCGACGTATCTCCTTCCTCGTTCCCGCTCAAGCCTTATCTGTCTATAAATATAAATGTACAACTCTTTGCCGCAGCCTCTGGATTTGCCGCTCGCGCCCCGCAACTTCTCCTCCTCTGCTTGTTCGACTAGCCCCTCCTCCTTCCTCCTCACACCATGTCGAGAGATGCTCTGCCAGTGAGTGGCACCAAGACCATGTCTCGTCGAGTGGCCACGCCATGTCTTCGACGCCCGCCCAAGCCGTACTTGTCGTGTCCTTTTCTCGAGCGAACTTCTTCCTCAAGGAAATCATGGCGTGGTACCAGTACCTCTCCATCTGATGAGTTTTCTTGTGAACCTTTTATGGCAGAGATGAGATGCCGACACCAAGTCGGGGGACAACATAAAAAATCTGAACGCTAGGCGGGATACGATGGTGTGTGTTCCTTGTCAGGGATGCCGACGTGTGTTTGTTCCGGAAGATTCACACAAGCCAATGCAAGCAAAGGTTAGTATGCATCAGCATCTCGTCAGTGCTTCGTTCCTTTCATTGGTAAAGACTTTTTTCCCTATTGCCACATGTCTTTATCTTAGATAGAGTTATAAACAGTGGTTGAATTATTAAGTACAATACGACCATGAATCAGTTGACAAAAGATTTGGTAAAGAAAATTAAATAGCTTGATCTTAGCTGAACTCCAGTAGTAGTTAAACATACAAGGTCATCTGCCTTCCTTTTATTCTTTCTTTCTTCCTTCCTTCCTTCTTTCTTTCTTTCTTAGAGAATGTGCCATTGGAAAATTATAATTATTCATCAGAGCAAGAATAGTAGAAAACAGAATGTGTTGTTGGAAAATTGTAGTTATTTACAACTGAACTGTAGATTCGTCAACAAAGTAGAATCGATTGGGCAAAGTCCTGAAACTCCTATACATTCTGTTCTAACTGGTTTGAATCTATCTGCATTTAAATAGATTGTGTGCACATAACAGTACACAAAAGAACTATTGCAGATTTTTCCAAACATTTTGTTCTAACTGGTTGCATGCAGATAACAACACTCATATACCAATATTTACATTCTGTTCTCACTGGTTGGAATCCATCTTAACTAGAACATTGCAGATTCCTATCGTAGTTTTGTTGTCTTGCTTCAAGCATGAAACAAAACAGTACCCTTTAGAGAGAGTTAAATGAGACAACTAGAAAAATCCTTCACTATATAACTCTGCGCTGGCTAAATAAGACATGTAGATGTTTCGTAAAAAAACCTCCATAGATGAATCAAGCAGTAACAAAACATTTGCCAAGTAAGAAGTAAATGCATCATCTGTGCACTTTGTTTTCGAGCTTCTTGCGTGCATTATGCATACCTACGGTAAGGAAAGTACTAAACATGTAGGCATGCTTAGAAGATAGTACCATTAGTAATACTAGTTCTTAACAAAATAAAAGTGGAGTGTAGAACATGTGAAGCATTGCTTCTCGCTGACATTCACAATATGTTGCAGTTATTCCAGTTGTTGTTGAGTGGTCATTATTCTAAGTAAGCTCCATGAATGACGGTTAGAACCAAAAATAGGGGGGAGGCATCACATAGTACCTTGTGCAAATGAAGGTCAGGGTTAAATCATCAGAAACATCTAAATAAGTTAGGTAAATAAGTAACATCGGCCAATTTATTTTCAGTGGGTGTAACTTGATTTCATAATAGATACTTCCCAGCTGAGAATATGTTAATTAAGCCGAAGTGGAAGTATAAACATATGAATCTAATTAGTGCACGCATGTATACATGACTGGTCCCATTTTTTGATAACTTGAATTAGTACCACCAGAAGTGATACGTCTCCAACGTATCTATAATTTTTTATTGTTCCATGCTATATTATATTCTGTTTTGGACATTATTGGGCTTTATTATACACTTATATATTATTTTTGGGACTAACCTATTAACTGGAGGCCCAGCCCAGAATTGCTGTTTTTGCCTATTTCAGAGTTTCGAGGAAAAGGAATAGCAAACGGAGTCCAAACGGAATGAAACCTTCGGGTACGTGATTTTCGGAACGAACGTGATCCAGAGGACTTGGACCCTACGTCAAGACATCAACCAGGAGGGCACGAGGTAGGGGGCGCGCCTACCCCCCAGGCGCGCCTACCCCCCAGGCGCGCCCTCCACCCTCGTGGGCCCCACGTTGCTCCACCGACGTACTCCTTCCTCCTATATATACCTACGTACCCCCAAACTTCAGATACGGAGCCAAAAACCTAATTCCACCGCCGCAACCTTCTGTACCCGTGAGATCCCATCTTGGGGCCTTTTCCGGAGCTCCGCTGGAGGGGGCATCGATCACGGAGGGCTTCTACATCAACACCATAGCCTCTCCGATGATGTGTGAGTTGTTTACCTTAGACCTTCGGGTCCATAATTATTAGCTAGATGACTTCGTCTCTCTATTTGGATCTCAATACAATGTTCTGCCCCTCTCTCGTGGAGATCTATTGGATGTAATCTTCTTTTGCAGTGTCTTTATTGAGACCGATGAATTGTGGGTTTATGATCAAGTTTATCTATGAACAATATTTAAATCTTTTCTGAATTTTTTTATGTATGATTGGTTATCTTTGCAAGTCTCTTCGAATTATCAGTTTGGTTTGGCCTACTAGATTGATCTTTCTTTTGCAATAGGAGAAGTTCTTAGCTTTGGGTTCAATCTTGCGGTGTCCTTTCCCAGTGACAGTAGGGGCAGCAAGGCACGTATATTGTATTGTTGCCATCGAGGATAATAAGATGGGGTTTATGCCATATTGCATGAGTTTATCCTTCTACATCATGTCATCTTGCT
This sequence comes from Triticum aestivum, assembly GCF_018294505.1. NCBI lineage: Eukaryota > Viridiplantae > Streptophyta > Magnoliopsida > Poales > Poaceae > Triticum > Triticum aestivum. The sequence goes on along the minus strand of NC_057798.1, from coordinate 139,906,924 downwards.
TAAAGCGTTACTCTGTTCTTATGAACTTAATACTCTAGATGCATGCTGGATAGCAGTCGATGTATGGAGTAATAGTAGTAGATGCAGGCAGGAGTCGGTCTACTTGTCTCGGGCGTGATGCCTATATACATGATCATACCTAGATATTCTCATAACTATGCTCAATTCTATCAATTGCTCAACCGTAATTTGTTCACCCACCGTAATACTTATGCTCTTGAGAGAAGCCACTAGTGAAACCTATGGCCTCCGGGTCTATTTTCCATCATATTAATCTTCCAACACTTAGTTATTTTTATTGCCTTCTATTTTACTTTGCATCTTTATCATAAAAATATCAAAAATATTATCTTATCATATCTATCATATCTCACTCTCGTAAGTGACCATGTAGGGATTGACAACCCCTTATCGCGTTGGTTGCGAGGATTTATTTGTTTGTTTAGGTGCGAGGGACTCATACGTGACCTCCTACTGGATTGATACCTTGGTTCTCAAAAACTAAGGGAAATACTTACGCTGCTTTACTACATCACCCTTTCCTCTTCAAGGGAAAACCAACGCAGTGCTCAAGAGGTAGTAAGAAGGATTTCTGGCGCCGTTGTCGGGGAGGCTTACGCGAAGTCAAGCCAAGATTTGACTCCCGACAACGAGCCATTTCTGGCGTCGTTGCCAGGGGGTCTATGCAAAAGTCAACACACCAAGTAGCCATCACAAACCCTTATGTCCCGCATTACATTATTTGCCATTTGCCTCTCGTTTTCCTCTCCCCCACTTCACCCTTGCCGTTTTATTCGCCCTCTCTTTTCCGTTCGCCTCATTTCCGGTTTGCTTGTCGTTATGGCTAGTCCCTTATCTACTCTGTTGTCCCCCGAGTTTGAAGTCTTTCACTACAAGAAAAGACAAGGAGAAAACTTAAAAGATGCATGGTCTAGAATGATGAAGTCTTACCGAAATTGTACCTTCGAAGTGAACCTTAGAATTTTGCTTCGCAATTTTTATGTTGGATTGAATATGTCTCATAGACAACTCTTGGATTGCGTTGCCAAAGGCAATTTTATTGAAATTGATCCCCATATTGCGCATGAAGTTACAGAAGGTATAGTGGGAACACTACCTCAACAAAAGGGGCCTCATCATACCCAGGAAGAAACACAAGTTTTTGAGAAAATTTGCGAAGTAACGAAATTTTTACAAAAAGCTCTTGAACCCCTTAAGGGTATTAGTGGCAATCTTCACCGCATGAACATGTTGATTACTCTCTGCAATAAGCGGTTGGATTCTTTAGATCTGAAAATATCAGAATATGAAGGGAAGCGTAAAGAACATCCCGGATTCGAGCATAACTCTGTTAAGAAATTAAAAACCCAAGATGGCAATACCTAGATCTATCCTTGCTATTATGCCTAGCTAGGGGAGTTAAACGATAACGCTTGTTGGGAGACAACCCAATTTTATTTTTAGTTTTTTGCTTTTTTGCTTCTGTTTATGAATAAATCTTTGATCTAGCCTCTGGTTAGATGTCTTTTTATGTTTTAGTTAGTGTTTGTGCCAAGTTTAACCTATATGATCTTCTTGGATGATAGTTATTTGACCTTGCTGAAAATTTCAGAAACTTTCTGTTCACGAAAATAATTGTTAAACATCACCAGAATGTGATAAAATATTGATTCCAATTGCTTCTGATCAATAAACAAATTGTATAGGTCGTCCTATTTTGGTAGATTTTGTGGAGTTCGAGAAGTTTTTGTTAGTTACAGATTACTACAGACTGTTCTGTTTTTGACAGATTCTGTTTTTCGTGTGTGGTTTGCTTATTTTGATGAATCTATGGCTAGTAAAAGAGTCTATAAACCATAGAGAAGTTGGAATACAGTAGGTTTAACACCAATATAAATAAATAATGAGTTCATTACAGTACCTTAAAGTGGTCTTTTGTTTTCTTTCGCTAACGGAGCTCACGAGATTTTCTGCTGAGTTTTGTATTGTGAACTTTTCAAGTTTTGGGTGAAATATTTGATGGATTATGGAACAAGGAGTGGCAAGAGCCTAAGATTGGGGATGCCCATGGCACCCCCAAGATAATCTAAGGACACATAAAATCCAAAGCTTGGGGATGCCCTGGAAGGCATCCCCTCTTTCGTCTACTTCCATCGGTAACTTTACTTGGAGCTATATTTTTATTCACCACATGATATGTGTTTTGCTTGGAGCGTCTTGTATGATTTGAGTCTTTACTTTTTAGTTTACCACAATCATCTTTGCTGTACACACCTTTTGAGAGAGACACACGTGATTCGAAAATTATTAGAATACTCTATGTCTTCACTTATATCTTTTGAATTATATAGTTTTTGCTCTAGTACTTCACTTATATCTTTTAGAGCACGGTGGTGGTTTTGTTTTATAGAAACTATTATTCTCTCATGCTTCACTCAGCTTATTTTGAGAGTCTTAAATAGCATGGTAATTTGCTTAAATAATCCTAATATGCCAGGTAATCAAGACTAGTAAAAACTTTCTTATGAGTGTGTTGAATACTAAGAGAAGTTTGATGCTTGATGATTGTTTTGAGACATGGAGGTAGTGATATCAAAGTTGTGCTAGTTGAGTAGTTGTGAATTTGAGAAATACTTGTGTTGAAGTTTGCAAGTCCCGTAGCATGCACGTATGGTAAACGTTATGTAACAAATTTGAAAAATGAGGTGTTCGTTGATTGTCCTCCTTATGAGTGGCGGTCGGGGATGAGCGATGGTCTTTTCCTACCAATCTACCCCCTAAGAGCATGCGCGTAGTGCTTGGTTTTTGATGACTTGTAGATTTTTGCAATAAGTATGTGAGTTCTTTATGACTAATGTTGAGTCCATGGATTATACGCACTCTCACCTTTCCATCATTGCTAGCCTCTTCGGTACCGTGCATTGCCCTTTCTCACATTGAGAGTTGGTGCAAACTTTGCCGGTGCATCCAAACCCCGTGATATGATACGCTCTTTCACACATAAACCTCCTTATATCTTCCTCAAAACTGCCACCATACCTACCTATTATGGCATTTCCATAGCCATTCTGAGATATATTGCCATGCAACTTTCCACCGTTCTCTTTATCATGACACGTTCATCATTGTCATGTTGCTTTGCATGATCATGTAGTTGACATAATATTTGTGGCAAAGCCACCATTCATAATTCTTTCATACATGTCACTCTTGGTTCATTGCATATCCCGGTACACCGCCGGAGGCATTCATATAGAGTCATACTTTGTTCTAGTATCGAGTTGTAATCATTGAGTTGTAAATAAATAGAAGTGTGATGATCATCATTTTCTAGAGCATTGTCCCAAGTGAGGAAAAATAAAAAATAAAAAATAAAAACGGAGAAAGGCCATAAAAAAAGAAGAAGGCCCAAAAAAATTGAGAGATAAAGAGAAAAAGGACAATGTTACTATCATTTTTACCACACTTGTGCTTCAAAGTAGCACCATAATCTTCATGATAGAGAGTCTCTTATTTTGTCACTTTCATATACTAGTGGGAATTTTTCATTATAGAACTTGGCTTGTATATTCCAACAATGGGCTTCCTCAAATGCCCTAGGTCTTCATGAGCAAACAAGTTGGATGCACACCCACTTAGTTTCTTTTGTTGAGCTTTCATATATGACGCCACCCGAAGGCGCATCGACATGTGCCTCATGGTGTTTGCGGAACCCGAGCCTGAGCTACAGCTCGACGGCGGGGATGGCTGCAGAGGCGGCTGCCTCGTGGTAGCACCCGGCACGGGGGATCGCGGCCCACGCCCGCGGGATCCCCTCTTTGTGTTGCCACGGCGCGAGGAGGAGGACGACGACGAAGACGAAGACCGTCCCCACACTGCGGGTGCGCCGTTGTGGCAGACATTAGCGCGTCAGGCTTCTACACGGAGACATTAGCGCCGTCACGGAACAGGGCAAGGACGCGTAGGCCCGCCGGACCCGAGAGCGAGCTCGATGTTCTTCCACAGGGAGGCGCTAGGCGGTTGGCGGTGATCAGAGCACGGCGGCAGAGCATGACCAACTGCAATTTCCCTGTGCATAGCGATTCTTTTTCTTATGAATCTTGAAGTCGTCGGAATTCTTGATCCGACTCTGTTTCTTGAATTCTTGCAAATCTGACAAAACAATACCATGGACATCCCATCCAAAAAAAGAAAACAATTGTTTTTCATACTAAACTTTTATACTTATTTAAAACTATGTGTAGCATATTACAGTTGTAATTATTATTTTTCTATTACTTAGAAACATAAAATGTTTTCGAATAATAGTTATATTATTTATTGGTATGCAGTTGTAATGTATATCATTGAAAATTTTAATTCTACAAAATGAAAAAATTAATGATGTAGCAATTTTTCTCTTTATTGTTAAAACAATCTTTCATATTTATTTTTTAATATTCCATAAACGATATAGTGTATACACATTTGCATATCTATGCGTGTGTTCATATATCTTTTAATATTATAATGAATATTATGATAGAGATTTCTAAATTATGAACACACTAAGAAATATTTTAATAGTGGTTTCTAGTGTATATTAGGCAGTTATATTCATGAAAACTTCTAGGGCATAGAAAAAAACTTGGATTGCAACTTGGCTTTAGTAATAGAATCATCGAAGAACCAAAAATGTTGTTGATTATACTTTTACGCAAGATTCGATTACCTAACATGCTCGTCCATATTCACTTGATTTGATTTGGTGCAAATGAGATGCCTACACATTTATCGAATTAAAAATTGTGCATTAGTTTAAACATTCAAATCTAGTTGTCATAATTTTCATTATGATATTATAAGACGTGCATCGTAGAAACTAATGTACTTGGACTCAACTTTGCCAGTCGGATTGGTTTGCCTATGCGTGGTGTAACTTATCTTACGCTTCTGCAAATTGAGGTTCTATTTAATCCATTTAATAATCTTTCAGATGTAATGTATACTTGCATAGTTCTTAATACTATAAGTTTTAGTTGGACCTGTCCCCTCTTGGAGCCCGGGGCGGTCGCCCCTTTTGCCGCGCCTATGGGCCTACCCTAGAGGAGTGCCCTTTCTTGGATAACTTGTTCGCGAACAAGAAGCGCCGGGGAGCACGAGGAGGCGAGGCCGAGGAGCGCCGGCGACCATGAGAAGGCGCGCGTGGATAAGGACAAAGATCTTGCGATGAATCTTTGCATTGCAGCTTTCTGTGAGATCGGCGGTCGTTTACAGATATGGGCCACCGCACCGACGCCATGGTGGCGGAGGTGGACCTTGAGCTCGAGCTCGATGAGGGGGGCGGCGGCGATGGCGGACGAGGCAGTGGTGGATGCGGTGTGCTAGTTGCAGCGTCGGATGGAGATCGCGGTGTTGGCCGAAGGTCCCCTCTTCATGCTTTCCGTCGACCGCGAGCGCGAGGAGGAGGAGGAGGCATGCAATGACGGTGACGGCAGGGCCATATTTCTATGCCTGGGGTTCGGTCTCGACACTAACACCTTCGCTCCATGCCAAGAAGAAGACGACGATGATGAAGATAAGCAGAAATGGATGGTGTCTCGGTGGACGGCAGTTAGGCGGCGACATTGTTTGTTCTTTGTAGAATCTTTCCCAAGATTAGCTATTTTTTATTCGATCGGCAGTTATTGGATTTGTTGTTATCAATTGAGGTCTCATTAGCACGATTGAGGTGTTAGAGCATCTCCAGCCGTTCGACCCCCCAGGTTATGAAGTAGCGCTCCCGGGGGCTAATCGGCGATATTTTCGCCGTGGGGGCGCTCGGGTTCTCAAAAGCCGCCCCAGGTTGGCATCCAGATCCCGTTTTCCAAATGCAAATTGGGCTCAAATTCGAATAAAATGACTCAATTTTGGACGAAATTTAGGCGGTCTCATTCATATTTGTATAAATTTAAAGACATACATAAAAACTAAAAAAACTACGCTACCGCCATCCCGAACCTAGTTCATGCCGAGGAGCTTGTAGAAGGCGGTGTAGTCGCCGCCGCCGCCGTTGTCGGCGTTGCCGTCATCCTGCACGCCGCCGTCCTTGCTGCAGTCCTGCCCTGGATCGCTGCTGCGAACGGGATTGGTCGGCGCCGGCGCCTCCTCCTCGTCAACGATGACGCCACCCTCTTCGCGGCCTCGGCGTCGCTCGACGATCTCCTCCAAAGCGCTGCACTGGCGCTCCATCTCCTCCCGCACATAGTCGTCGCGCGCCCATTTCAGGCCGGTTTCGAGGTCGGCAGCCATCTCGACGTGTTCTTGCTTGACCACCACGGGCGTCACCGGCTCCTTCTTCGGCCTGACCAGGCGAAGATGGCCGCGGGAAGGTGAAGGTTGGCGGCAGCCCTCATTTATGATGAGGTTGCCGTCGCGGCTGCACCGACGCTCCGGCGTCTTCTGGGGCTCGGGCTTGACGAGGGCAAGCAGGATGGCAGCAGTGCGGACGCGTGGCGGGAAAGGGTGGGACACGCAGCGGCTCGCCTTCACTACTCCGCCTGTGATTAATGGAAGGCTGACCTGCGGCAGCTTTGGCATTGATTCGCGCGGGAGCCGAGGTGAAGAGATGAGGACGATAATGCCTAGTCGCTGACTCGGTGGGCCCACGGGTGGCAATCTGGCGCGGGAAGTTTTGGCGCCATTTTTCTTTCGCCGGTGCCCACGGTCGGCCCCCAGCGAGCTGGGTTCGGCCCGGTTGCATCGGCGCCAGTTTCGGCCCTAAGCGGCGAAATTTAGGCTCCTGGGGGTGCTACTCAGCCATTTTTTGGAGCCGGTGATAAAAAAGCGACCCTGGGGACCCTGTTGAGGGGCGAGTGGAGATGCTCTTAGTAGCATGAAGGTTGATGAAATATGATTGACTGATTGAATTACAAACTTGGAACCGATCCTATGGTTGTTCTTGCAATGGATAATTTTCATTAATGCAAATTTCCTTCTTGTATTCATTCGGGTCGACGGTTTTCTAAGGCAAATCCTGATGATTTTGAAGTTGCAGCACTTCTTGATTTGGACATATGGTCATAACTCTGTTATTCTAAATTCAGTTGCACCTCAGGTTGAAGTAGTAGTCCTACCAGGTTGCATCACCATGTTTATAATTCGGTTTAATCTTCTTGTTTGCGATGAGCTCAGATGCAAAATCGGGGTTGCCGATGAGCTCAGCTTTGAGCGGCGCCTCCACCTCGAGGTTCTTGGCCACGCACGGTGGCGACCTTGGTGCCAGTGTCCACGAGCTCCTTCGTAGAATCGATGAGATCATCGCCATCCTCCTCCCTATCCTCTGCGCACGGGTCCTCGCCAGCGGTCGCTTGGGCCACGCGCGCTGCATAGTACGTGCGCTCGGCGGTGGTACCGCTGCATCGAAAGCATGGCGTAGTAATGATGAATTGCACCACGGCATCTCGACTACTAGGTATTTTCCCGTGTGTTGCAATGGGTCAATACATATTCCAGTAGCATGACATCAATTATGTATGTGTACAACCATAGCTCAACGTAGACAATTCTAGCTTGAATTCACGATTTTTGGTAGGTATGAATCACATCTGGATAACACCACGATTTATGGCCTTATACATAAGAGATTCAATGAGTTTACGGCAGAGCTTGATTGATTATTTGCTTTCCCCACAAGTTTATAACCTTAACATGCGTGAATTGATTGATTACCATAATTGTTATATTTGAGATTTTCGTGAGTTTATGGCCTTAACATATGTGAATTGATTGATTACTGTAATGAGCATATTTGGGATACGCTGGGTTTTCACGGGTAGATGAAAAAGCAGTAAGAGAGAAAAACCGGTGGAAGGGGGATGAAAATCGGTGGAGGAAGAGAAATCAGTGAGGATGGGGGTTCTCATACGTGGAGGGGTGGACGAAAGGTGGGCGACATAAGAAGGGAGAGGGAACGTTACACATCTTTTAAGTAGTACTAGGTAACTGCCCATGCGTTGCCACGGAAAAATAAAGAACTTGTGAAAACAAATAACTAGCTATCAGAAAATGTCCATCGCCACATACTTCTTGTTTGCAGACATTTACCATTGCAACCTCCCTCTCTCTCTCTCTCTCTCTCTCTCTTTTCTTATTTTTCTTTCTGTTTTCTATTTTCTGTAATTTGTTTGATTTGATTTTCAAACCAAATCATTTTTGAAAAAACTGAAACTTTTTGTAGGCACTAACTGAACTATTCCAAAGGCCCTCACCAAGTTTCAAATTATTTGGAGCTATAAAACTATTCTTTAGGATTAATTAGCTCTAACTCAAATACAATATAGGTCAATTCAAAAGTTCCTAAATGCCATGCAAAAATGTGCATAATCTCTGGTTAAGGGTTTTACCTTTTACCTTAAATCATTAACATTTTTCAAGGGCATTTTAGGTTCAATTAAAAATATTTTAGATGAACCTATTTTATTAATGTGGTGCTAGGGTTTGATCATTCACCATTTCATGTTCAAGAGAAATTTGAACATGATGCATTCAAGAATAGCTAACTTAGGCCATTACAAGACTAGGGATGTCACAGTTTGCCTCGCTTCGGTGAGGGAGGGATAATGACGGAGGCACGCCTTCGGTTCATCATTAGATGGTCTATGAACCTGGAGTGTTGCTTTTAGTGTTCTTGTACTACCATGTTGTTTAATGAATAGATCTAAAGTTTTTTTCAAAAAAAAAAACATTTGCTATGGGAGGATGATGACTTAGTCATACTGTTTTACATCCCATCTTTATTGGTCATTTAGTGTACCCTGCCGATAATCCTAGACGTACAGGGGTTTTACAAGTCCGTTACGGACCCCTTCTCGCTAATTCGCTCGCCCCCCCTGATTTCAGGGGGTGGGGGCCCTGCTGCTAATCCTAAGCCAATCAGTTTGCTCCACATCAGCATGTACAATAAACCATGTAAAACAAGCCTATAGCTCTAGCATTACTCGTACCCTGCTCATAAAATTTTGGGCCTTGCCTTACATGTTTAGAGGGTGGGAGGAGATAATATATTTTTTTTGAGAAAAAAAACAACACAATACAAATTGGGACACAAAAACTAGAACACATGTGTGCAGAGCAAAACGGAACAACACATGTTTCACCGTAGAATCTTAAACTGAATCGGCAGCCCAAATTTCCATCAGCCAAACCATAGGCTACACAAACCTAGGCGGACGTACCAACACAGGACGCCGGCCGGCCGGCCGGCCGGGCGGTAGCTAAGCCACGAAGGCGTACTGCTCGTACCGCACGCTGCAGTCCACGAGCACGGCCCTCGCGCCGACGGCGTGGCTGCAGGTGGCGTTCATCTGGCTGACGGCGGAGCCGAGGCAGCTCGCGCAGTCCGCGCCCGACAGACCGGCGCGGCACACGGCGTGGCCGTAGGCGAACGCGTTCGGGTACGGGGAGATGCTGTAGGCGTCGCGGGAGCGGGACTGCGGCGTGGCGGCCAGCAGGACGGCCAGCACGTAGGCGAGGCTCTCCGCGAAGGGGTCCCCGGCGCCGTACACCGCGCCGTTGCAGATCACGGAGAGCGGTGCCGTGTTGGGCGCGCCGCTGGCGGTGTGCGGGCAGGAGGAGAGGAGGTGCAGCAGCGCGAGGGGGAGGAAGAGGAGCCGGTCCGCTCTGCGTGAGGGCGCCATGGCGCCTCCGATCTTGGGCTACGGGTGTAGTAGGGTGGTGTGTGGTTGTTGGTGGCGCTGTGAGCTTTGGGAACAACGGTATCTATGAGTGGGAAGAAGATAGGACGGACAGGCTGAGGCCGGCCGGCCGATGGTCGTTTTCACGGAGACTGCTAGCCCGCTTGTTTGTATGCTTGTCTGCTTGCATTACGATGTGAGCGATGCATGTGATGTGCCAGGTGCCTATCGTATCGTATTAGGGCAACTCCAACGCTCAAACGGACCTGGATTTGATTTTTTTTATCCGTTTGGATTGGCTGGTAAGGCTAAGTCCGGCTCTGCCCTGACCGATGCATTTCATTCCTGGCCGGTATGTCAGATTTGTACATAATTTTTGCATACAAATCTTAACGTTGCCTAAAGTCTAAATCACATAAATATTACATCACAAAAATAAATAGTTTACAATTAAATAAAAATATCATAGTTTACAAGCCAAATAAAACTTAAATTGTCACAAATACATTCAAAGAAAAAGGGCTGATACATCTATTGGTTGCAACGCTTTTGCCACGACTCATACCTTATCGAACTACTCACACATGGAGATCATATTATAAAAGAACACATCATAGAACAAATCATGAAGGTAGATTATTGATAATATGTCTTACAATGGATGTCGTGTGTGAGACACGATTACAAGTATGACTAGAGGAGGATGAACTGTGGTGAAGATGGAGATGGAAAATGGCGGTGGTTAGGGTTGATGAAGATGGGGTGAAGATGACTCTGTTTTGTGGCTCCTCTCACGGTTATTTTGTTGACATTTCGGCCTTCACCCCTTTATAAAACTTGTCCAAGTGGATGACAAGCATCAGTTTCCATGCCATACAACCGCTCATGTGAGCGGTCGCAGTCGCATGATACACTGTCATTTACTCTATTTCTTCTGGTTGCGGCTCCACTTGATTTCTCCTATCTCCTCCTTTTCTCCTTTTCATGTCCTGGCTTGATTTCATTCATAAATAGCCCATTTCCTGTGGAAAAAAAGGATTTTTAGAATCTTATGCATTTATTAGTCATTGGTGGCAATATCGGAGCGAATATCTCATTTTTTTATGAAATATATCAATTTAAACTAAGACTAGAGGAGAGTAAAAATAAGACTCATCATTGTATATGGTGTGGGTAAAGTGTACAATCTCTGCAGAGTGTAAAAATCTATTCGAATAGCCGAGTCCCCGATAGTGGGAACCATTTGTATTAAGTCACACTATTTGATCAAAGCCATGAATAAAGGAAACTAAAAGGGAAAAGTTGGAACAATTGATACTAGAAAGAGCCGAGTTGATCACGAGGTGGTCATGAGAAGTAAACCGTCGGGGATCATGCCGGGAGATGGTCCATGGGACCTTAAACGAGCAAGCCATATTTATTTCATTACAGTTGATTTCTTTTACTTATTGTGTATAACTTTAACCTGTTTCATGTTAAATTGTCATGTTCTTGCTTGCTTTCTTGCTTCTGGACTGTTTGTGAGTTTGTGAGTACATTCAAAGTACTAACCTAACTTATCATCCAGATGCAGGAGATGTCGTAGCTGGATACCTCGAGGATCCTGAGTATGTGAACTAGGATGTGTCTTAGTAGTGTCCCTTTGGATTGAGTCCCTCCATTGTCATGCTATTCTGCTGTGTTATACCCCTTCCGCTACGAGTAGACCGAGGTCGAGTGGTTCGAGGAATAATGTGCATATATAGTACTACCGCACCAGTAGTGCCCCCTTGACTCGCAAGAGTATTGTAAGATAAGACTCCTCCCCTAGTATTTCAATAAATCATGGTGTCATTCTGTATCAAGTTGTATACCGTGTTCCAGAAAGACATTTATCTCTGGGCTGGACATGGGGCGACCGACTCGTTGAGCTGGGTGCCACACTCAGGACATTGGTCTCCCGATGATATACTGTGGAGTTCGTTGACACCCCGCGCGCCTAAAACACCCAAAAAGGTGCCGGTTATCTGAAGAGTCGAATGTTTTTTTTAGTCATAGGAAAACCACATTCTTAAGTGGGGTTGATGTGATTGCGTAAGCTTGGGGATCAAGCAAAACTTATACTCAACCATCACCATATTTACTTCAAATATTGGTTAAAATTCTAGCCAAAACAGTCTGTTGCTAGGACCCATGGGTCCCCGGGGTCCATAGAATACTCTCTAGATAACATGGGTCCCCAAGCCACCGGACTCCATGCTCGAGGCCCCCCTCTACCCCGTGCCTATCTCACTGGACGGGCTGAGGTTCTTCGACCCCCGGTTAGAATATTAATCCGAGGTGCACAGTCGATCATCCGAGAATCAAGCAATCACACGAGGTACGACATCGAGATTTGTTAACGAGATTCACCGATATGGCTACATCCCGGGGCCTGGCTATAGTCCCCGTGATACCGCTATAATACCGCACCCAATCGCCCTGTACGCCGGCACATGGCACCGGCTTCCCCTGCGTTCCTATGCTATTATGTTGACATAGGTTACATCGCGTGTCTACCCCCATTCGCATTTGTCTCACCACATGTATGACCATCAGAGGCCTGGCCCGTCTCCATGTCCCGTGCATACCGCACGCCTCGCCGCTATTACCGTGTTGATCCTCTGCTATCCCCGTCGAGTCTCAAGGGTCGCAAAGCCACACCACTCAACCCCCACTGTAGAGTACCATCGATCATCGCCGACCGATGACGAGTTTCACGCTTCCATTAGACCACTAGGCTCCAGTCCGAATTACGTGTCACTCGCTTTTTCCTTGCTGAAATAGGCTTCAATTCTCTAGATCCTTACACTGTAGCCCCTCAATCCAGCTCCACCTTCAACATGACTCCATGGTAGATGATCAGTCCACCCCGCGCCTCGTCGACATCAAGCTCCCATGTGCACCGTCTTGAATCAACCCCGCACCATAGTCTTGTTGAAGTCACACAAGCACTCGGGCCTGCGCCACGCGTTTGCACGCCGCAGAAATCGGTCACCATTAGCATCACGCTCCTATGTCATCGTCATCAATCCCACCACCATCTTCTTTATCAACCGACTCACGTCAATCCGTCAGACTGTCTAGTCCGACCCAGCCGAACTTGTCTAGTTGTATGACACGCTCGAGGCTCCCAAATCCTCTTCCGCAAATCCTGACCCATCACATGATAATTCCATCTTAGCTAACATGAATTGCCGCAACGAATTCAACCATCCCTATTGTGTCAACAAAAACTTTCATTCTTGTGTGCCATAACCCAAGGTTTCTAGTCTCATCGAACTTCTCCACCTCAAATCTGGTACTCGTTGGCGGCATGATTCTTTATACGGCCCTGCGAGAAGTTATCCGAGCTTTCCTCACGTGATGTCCAAGTACACAACCAAAACCTGACGTGGTACACCCTTATGTACTAAGAGAAATTCCAACCAAAAATCTTTCCGGTCTTCACGTGTGTAGCGCTCCCTGGCACAAAATTCGAATGCTAAGCTTTGCTTCGTCTTCTGCTATTTCCAATGGATGACAACATGGTGGATTTGTTTTTCCTCGCCGAATTGATCTGCCTCTCGCCGCGTCCACACAAGGACTTGGTCCTCCCTTCAGATCAACTCGACCGCCTCCCGGGCCTTTTAAATCTTGCTCATGATACCACTTGTTAGAATATTAATCCGAGACGCATAGTCGATCATCCAAGGACCAAGCAATCACACGAGGCATGACATCAAGATTCGTTAACGAGGTTCACGGATATGGCTACATCCCCGGGGCCTGACTATGGGCGCTCTTCCTCATGATACCGCTACAATAGCGCACCCGGTCACCCCGGACGCCGGCACATGCCGCTGGCTTCCCCTGCGTTCATGTGCTATTATGTTGGCATAGGTTACATCGTGTGTCTACCCTCACTACATATGATAGGCCTAGGATACAAGTGTCCTACTTGGACACCACTCCATATTCTATCTAAACACAATACAACTACAAGTTCAACTGTAATCTACTTTGTACACAATATTCGACACAACCTAACAGGTTCTACGGGTAGATATTTTACTCTAGATAGCCTGGGTCCCCTGGGCCCCCGTGTCGACCTAGGGTCCCTTACGTATATGGTTTTGTCTCCGGTGGCCATTTAGCCCATGTCCACAGGGTGTCAACGGTCAGATTTGGTGTGGAGGTATGTATACTTACCCATATTCAACCTCTAGTCATAATCGTACATCCGAGCTTCTCCACCATTGACAAACCTTAAAGCTCGATTGATCTTCATCACTCCACTCAAACTTTACTAAACTTTGAGGATGGAAAGAGATTCAAACAATTTACACTTGGACCTAACCAATTTAATATCTCCATAATTTTTCATAGTAAACTTATTGCTTAGAGATCTAGGACTCCTAGGCGGTAGGAGTCAAAGACAGGAAGCTTCCTTGTGTGTTTTTTTTGCTCCAGTGAGTTTGTAAATATTCGGTGGTCGCCTTCAATACCAATCACAAGCGATTTGTGGCTAATTCGTTGCACCTCTCCAACCTAGATTAGCACTCCCCAAAGAAATGTGAACTTGGGATACATTGACATGTTTAACTTTTGTGGTTTATCCATTCCTACACCTTTACTCTTATTGTTTGCTTGATAGCTTGTTTGCTCTTCCTTACCTAGTGTATTAACTTGCTTCCCATATAGATTGTGAAGAAAATATGCCGTAGAGGCAATAATAAAGTTGTTATTTATATTTCCTTATATCATGATAAATGTTTATTATTCATGCTAGAATTATATTAACCGGAAACATAGTACATGTGTGGATACATAGACAAACAGAGCGTCCCTAGTATGCCTCTACTTGACTAGTTCGTTTATCAAAGATGGTTAAGTTTCCTAGCCATGGACATGTGTTGTCATTTGATGAACGGGATCACATCATTAGAGAATGATGTGATGGACAAGACCCATCCATTAGCTTAGCACTATGATCGTTAGTTTATTGCTATTGCTTTCTTCATGACTTATACATGTTCCTATGACTATGAGATTATGCAACTCCCGCATACCGGAGGAACACCTAGTGTGCTATCAAACATCACAACGTAACTGGTACACCAACTTCAATATAGCATAAAAACAACTACTGTGAGGAACACAATAACCACAACTAAAGCAGAGCATCGGTATGCTAGCTATAATCCCTAAAAACTTGGATCAGTCAACAAGCTAGCATCAGTACTAATTAAACAAGATCGATGGATCTAACAACCACATGTGACAACTTAGCATGGGATGATCATCAAGCTCAACATGCAAACCAACATAGCAAACTAGCATCGATAAACTTTAATGCTAGTCATCGCACTCTCAACGTCTCTCTCCTCACCGCACTCCACGGCCGTCGCCGTCACGGCGGCCAGCAACAGAGCCGGCAACCCCTACGTGCAAGTCACCCCGGCCAGCGCATCCCCCTCCACGGCCCCATTATCCGAGTGGGGGTGGCGGAGGAGGTTGGGGGACAGAAGGGGGACTGGGAGCAGCGGCGGAGTTAGGGGGAAGTAGGGGGAGTGGGTAGGCGGCCGGCGATAGTGCGCGGGCGGCGACAGTGCGCGGGTGGCGACAGACCGGGGCGGCGAGAGGGGAGAGGAGCATTACCTGCGGTGGGAGGTGCCGCGCGGTGGCGGCGGCGGGCGGAACCCTAACCGCGGCGGCGGCGGCCGGAGGGGATCGATCGAAGTGAGGGGTGCGCGGGGGAGGGGGGGAGGTTTTCTTTTGGTAAAGTAGTAGCGCTGGGTATGGGCCGACGCTACTGCTAAGACCACTACCTGTAGCGTTGGTGGTCAGGAAACACTACAACTAAGTGGGCTTCCGTTCTGGGCCCTGCGGCACATGTACCACTAGCGCGGCACATCCTAAACAACGCTACTGCTAACCAGTACCAGTAGCGCGCTTGGTAACCAGTGCTACTGCAAATTACTAGTAGAGTTTGTCCCAAACAAACGCTACTGCTAAACTTCTATGTATAAGCATTTTTAGAGAAAAGGCCATAGCCCGACTTTATAAATAAAGCCACATGGCAGCGTCACATAACCGAACAAGAACGAAGCCAACTAGCGAAACATCGCAGTACAGTACACCGAGCAAATAGTTTTGGACCAGCAAACGAAGAGGGGCTACAGGCAACCTGCCATACACGGCGCGCAGGCCGGAAGGGAGAAGATAGAACCAAACTACGCAATAAGCTCCACCCTGATTAGACGACGGGGTCCAGCCCAGAGATGTGGGATGCCGAAGCCCGAATTTTGGCGATGAGCAAGTCCAGGGCATCCCGATCTTCATCCTTAGTCAATGATCTCCACTGCTGCAATAGTATAGATGATTTGAAAAGAACGCCAACAGGCTTAGATGGGAAGATATGTTTAATAGTAAATTTGTTCCTAATAGTCCAAAGAGCCCAGCATAAGGCTCCCAGGCCGACCCAGAACACCCTCTTGGTAATCCCAACCAAAACTTTGGCTAGGTTTCGAAGATCGGAGAATGAGGAAGGGTTCCAAGAAACCTGTAGCCAAGATCTGACACAACTCCAAACCAACTTAGCCAGCACGCAATTGAAAAAAATGTGATCCGAGTTCTCCAAGGCACCACAAAGATGACAGAACTCCGAGCCTGGCCCATTGCGCTTTTTAATCTGGTCAGCCGCGGGGAGGCGGCCACGAAAGGCTTGCCACAGGAAAATTTTAATCTTAGGAGGGACTTTGGACTTCCAGACACAAGAAAATCTGCTTGAAAGGGTACCACCGATAAGCCTAGTACAACGACTTAACCAAAAATCTGCCAGAGGCCGTATGCGGCCAAACCACAGCGTCAGACGTCTCCGAGAGCACGGGGAAGAGGGCAGAGAGACTTTGCCAGTCTTCCAACTCTTCAGGAGACAGGAACCGACGGAAAGCCAGATCCCAGTTATTAGTCGCCACCTCCACAATGGAGATATCAGGTTTAGGGCAATACGAAAACAAAACCGGAAAACTAACAACTAGGGGGGCATCCCCAGACCACCAGTCCAACCAGAAGCGGACCGCCGTCCCATTACCAACGGTAAATTTAACATGTTCCAGGAAGGTAGGCCTGACTTTGACAAGGGATTTCCAGAATTGAGATCCACGACGAGCGGTGGCAAACATCGGGCTAGAGTGTGGGAAGTATTTAGCCTTAAGAATCGAAAACCAAAGGGAATCGGCCCCACTAGTCATAATTTTCCACCACCACTTAATAAGCAAACATTTGTTCATCACCTGAGTATTAATAATGCCTAACCCCCCAAGGTTTTTAGGCTTACACATATATTGCCACTTGACCAGCCTATATTTCCGTTTATTATCCGCGGAATTCCAATAAAAGGCTCCCCTATGTTTGTCGAAGCCAGCATGCACGCCAGCCGAAAGAAGATAGAAGCCCATAAGAAACATAGGGAGAGAGGATAAGCACGAGTTAATTAGAGCAACTTTGCCAACATTGGTATTGTATCTCCCCCTCCAGGGGAGCACCCTCTTTCCCACTTTAGCGACCGCCGGAGAAAAGTCCTTAGCATGGAGCAAGACAGGAGAAAGAGGGAGACCTAAATATTTAAAGGGGAAGGAACCCAAGGAGCAGTTAAGAAGCCTGGCCACCCGCAAGGCTTCCGCATCATCAACACCCGTCACTAGGACCTCACTTTTAGAGAAATTAATCTTAAGACCCGATACAGCTTCGAAACAAAGCAGGATGAATTTAAGGTTGGCAATACATGTGTCGTCTAGCTCCACCAAGATAATTGTGTCATCAGCATATTGCAAGTGGGATACCCCCTCCGGTAGAAGATGGGAGACCACTGGAGAGATGTGACCACAACGGGCCGCCCTAGTGAGCATGCACGAAAAGGCATCGGCCACAAAA
The DNA here is from genome assembly GCF_018294505.1 of Triticum aestivum. Taxonomy (NCBI): domain Eukaryota; kingdom Viridiplantae; phylum Streptophyta; class Magnoliopsida; order Poales; family Poaceae; genus Triticum; species Triticum aestivum. The sequence continues at coordinate 139,889,336 of NC_057798.1, read as the reverse complement.
TTAAAAAGAACATGGGAGGCAGGATCCCCTTGGCGGAGGCCCCTGCCATTGGCGAAGAAGTTGCTAATGAACCCATTTACAGAAATGGCAGTATGACCACCCGAGACCAACTGCATGACACGATGAACATAAGCTCCGTCGAAGCCTTTTGCAAGCAGGACCTATTTGAGGAAGGTCCAGCTAACCGAGTCATAAGCTTTCTCAAAATCTAACTTAAGGATAATCGCTTTAGATCTCCGAGAGTGAAGGTCGTGAACAATCTCGTGCAAAGATAAGATACCATCTAGAATGAAACAACCTTTGATGAAAGCAGATTGGAAGGGGCTAATAACTCTATGCGCAACCGGCGACAATCGATTCGCAAAACCCTTAGCCGGAAATTTGGCGAAGTTATTAATCAAAGCAATAGGACGGAATTGAGAGATTAAATCGGCACCCTTAAACTTGGGGATCAGGGAGATCACAGCGTAATTCAGGCGGGCGATATCGACACTACCAAGACAAAAACCCTGGATGACTTTACAAACCAGCTGTTTCAACTGAGGCCAGAATTTCCGAAAGAAAGGAATAGAGAAGCCGTCTGGCCCAGAGTTAGCATTAGGGTTAGAGGAATTAACTACATCCCAGATTTCCTGATCAGAAAGAGGGATCATCAAGGAGGCATTCTCCTCGGGCGAGATTTTAAATCCTATGTTCCAAAGGGAAGGGAGATGGAGAAGCCCGATTGAGGCTTAGCCCCCAACAGCGAAGAGAAGAAGTCCACCACATGAGCCATAATAGCCGACTGATCCGAATATCGCACACCATTAATCATCAGGCTGTTGATACCACAGCGCCTTCTCCTACCGTTCGCAATCGCAAAGAAATAGGCCGTGGGGAGTCACCTTTTAGAGTCCAGTTGAGAGTGCCCCATTGGCGCCAATAAACCTCAGCCTGGTGGTGAACTGCATTAAGGCGGCCTCAAGGTTATATCGAACCGCCCATCCATCATCAGAAAGCCCAATAGAGTCGACCGTGCGATCAAGAGACGAAATATGATCCTCAAGGAATGATTTGGTACGACGATCCTCCGCTGCACGGTTACGAGACAGCCTCTAAGGAATTTACGAAGGTTGTAGGAGCACGAGTGCCAATCATCCAGAGGCCCAAAAGAGCGAGAGTTGGAGGAAAGAAGGAGGGATATCTTCGAGGCCACCATCTCGATAAAACCATCAACAGACAACCAAGAGGCATCAAATTGAAATGTAGCCGGAGGCCTAAGGCTGATAGAGCCATCGTCAAGAATTAACGGGGTATGGTCAGATCCAACTATGCATTTGGCGCCGAGGGAGGCCCTAGGGAACATGGAATCCCACCTGGGACATATGAAGACTCTATCGAGCACATATCTAATAGGGTTAGCCTGATGATTGGACCAGGTATAGCGGGCACCGCCCCGGGGAAGCTCACGAATAGCATTGACATTGATAAAGTCGTTAAAGGCATTAGCTAGAGGCCAGGAGAAGATATCATTACTTTTATCAGAAGGACACCGCAGAAGATTAAAGTCTCTCCCGATAACCATCGGGAGATTGCAGGATTCGATCTTCACAGATAGCTCATTAAGAAATAAAGGAGACAAAGAATGATCCGCATGTTGGGGAACATTGCAGAAAATTAAAAATTTTCCTACGGTTTCACCAAGATCCATCTATGAGTTCATCTAAGCAACGAGTCATGGGAGAGAGATTGCATCTACATACCACTTGTAGATCGCGAGCGGAAGCGTTCAAGGGGATGGTGATGATGGAGTCGTACTCGCCGTGATTCAGATCACCGATGACCAAGTGCTGAACGGACAGCACCTCCGCGTTCAACACACGTACGGGACGGGAGACGTCTCCTCCTTCTTGATCCAGCAAGGGGGAAGGAGAGGTTGATGATGATCCAGCAGCACGACGGCGTGGTGGTGGATGCAGCAGAACTCCGGCAGGGCTTCGCCAAGCTGCTGCGGGAGGAGGACGAGGTGTAGCAGGGGGAGGGAGGCGCCAATGCACAGGGTGCAGCTGCCCTCCCCCTGCCCTCCTTTATATAGGCCCCCAGGGGGGGGGGGGGGCGCCAGCCCTGGGAGATCCAATCTCCCAAGGGGGCGGCGGCCAGGGGGGGTGGAGTGCCCCCCAAGGCATGTGGTGCGCCCCCCCACCCTAGGGTTTCAACCCTAGGCGCAGGGGGTGGGCCTAGGGGGGCGCACCAGCCCACTATGGGATGGTTCCCCTCCCACTTCAGCCCATGGGGCCCTCCGGGATGGGTGGCCCCACCCGGTGGACCCCTAGGACCCTTCCGGTGGTCCGGGTACAATACTGGGTGACCCCGAAACTTTCCCGATGGCCGAAATACCAGTTCCTATATATAATTCTTTACCTCCGGACCATTCCGAAACTCCTCATGACGTCCGGGATCTCATCCGGGACTCCGAACAACATTAGGTATGCTGCATACTCATATTCATACAACCCTAGCGTCACCGAACCTTAAGTGTGTAGACCCTACGGGTTCGGGAGACACGTAGACATGACCGAGATGGTTCTCGGGCAATAACCAACAGCGGGATCTGGATACCCATGTTGGCTCCCAAATGCTCCTCGATGATTTCATCGGATGAACCACGATGTCGAGGATTAGACAACCCCGTATACAATTCCCTTTGTCAATCGGTACGTTACTTGCCCGAGACTCGATCGTCGGTATCCCAATACCTTGTTCAGTCTCGTTACCGGCAAGTCACTTTACTCGTACCGTAATGCATGATCCCGTGACCAACCACTTGGTCACTTTGATCTCATTATGATGATGCATTACCGAGTGGGTCCAGAGATACCTCTTTGTCATACGGAGTGACAAATCCCAGTCTCGATCCGTGTCAACCCAACAGACACTTTTGAAGATACCTGTAGTGCACCTTTATAGTCACCCAGTTACATTGTGACGTTTGGTACACCCAAAGCACTCTTACGGTATCCGGGAGTTACACGATCTCATGGTCTAAGGAAGAGATACTTGACATTGAAAAAGCTCTAGCAAACGAACTACACGATCTTGTGCTATGCTTAGGATTGGGTCTTGTCCATCACATCATTCTCCTAATGATGTGATCCCGTTATCAACGACATCCAATGTCCATAGCCAGGAAACCATGACTATCTGATGATCAACGAGCTAGTCAACTAGAGGCTTACTAGGGACATATTATGGTCTATGTATTCACATGTGTATTACGATTTCCGGATAATACAGTTATAGCATGAATAAAAGACAATTATCATGAACAAAGAAATATAATAATAACACTTTTAATATTGCCTCTAGGGCATATTTCCAACAGTCTCCCACTTGCACTAGAGTCAATAATCTAGTTACATTGTGATGAATCGAACACCCATAGAGTTCTGGTGTTGATCATGTTTTGCTCGCGAGAGAGGTTTAGTCAACAGATCTGCGACATTCAGATCCGTATGTATTTTGCAAATTTCTATGTCTCCATCTTCATCATTTTGACGGATGGAGTTGAAGCGACGCTTGATGTGCCTGGTCTTCTTGTGAAACCTGGGCTCCTTGGCAAGGGCAATAGCTCCAGTGTTGTCACAGAAGAGTTTGGTCGGCCCCGACGCATTGGGTATGACTCCTAGGTCCGCCCTCCGGATGCAGACGATTTAAGTCACATAACTCAACAACCCGGAGAGTCAGCCCGCAAATTCTGGAACATGTTCCTCACCAAAAAGGACCAAATAGTCGACTGTCCGGACGCCGAAGCCTTAGCAGCCTTCAAACATAACGTCCGAGACGAATGGCTCGCCAGACACCTCGGCCAGGAAAAGCGAAGGACAATGGCCGCACTAACAAGCCTCATGACCCGCTTTTGCGCGGGAGAAGATAGCTGGCTGGCAAGATGCAGCACCAGGGACCCGAGTACATCCGAGGTCAGGGATGGAAATGTGAAACCACGACGCAGAAAAGACCAGCGCCGGACTAAGGAAAATGGCCCAAAGAACACGACGATCAATGTCGGGTTCAAAAGCTCTCGGCTGAACAACAAAACACTGCCTCTTAAGGACAATAGTGACGAGCTATCCAACCTAAACAAAATCTTGGACAGGATATGTCAAATCCACAGTACCCCCGGGAAGCCTGCAAACCATACCCACAGAGATTGTTGGGTCTTCAAGCAGTCCAGCCGACTCAACACCGAACACAAGGGGCTCGACACACCAAGCGAGGACGATGAAGAACCCCACAAGCAGAGCGCCGGAAAACAAAAGAACTTCCCACAAGAAGTCAAAACAGTGAATTCACTTCAAGTGATAACAAGGAAAAATAGGGCGGCACCTACTAAAGTACGCGTTGCACGGTCCACCCGAGCGGAGTCCCTAAACTGGATGTCAAAACCAATTACTTTCGACCATCAGGATTACTCTAGAAGTATTCGAAACGCAGGATGGACTACTTTGATACTGGATCCTATAATCGGCGGACTACAATTTACACAAGTCCTAATGGATGGCGGCAGCGATATAAACCTGCTATACCAGGACACAATCCACAGAATGGGGATAGACCCTACCAAAATTTGCCATAGCAACACTTCCTTTAAAGGAGTAACGCCAGGCCCTTATGCCAATTGTACGGGCTACTTACTACTGGAAGTCGTGTTCGGTTCATCCGACAACTTCCATCGCGAAAAGCTAATCTTCCATATTGCCCCATTCAAAAGTAGCCATCAAGCACTATTGGGACGCGAAGCTTTCGCCCGCTTTAACGCAATACCGCATTACGCGTCTCTTACACTTAAAATGCCCAGTCCACGCGGTATCATCTCATTGAGGGGAAACTTCGAGTGTTCCTCGACCGCGGAAGAACCTGAGACTGCCTTGACAGCCACACACTAATCCGGCTTTGCTGATCAAAGCTCCTAAAATAGGTCATTCAGACCCCGGACACGGTTAAGCGAGTCCGGTATAAATAAACAAGGGGCTTACTAGCCGCATACCCCTTTACAAGGGGCTGCACGCATGAACAATGAGAGCCAATAAAGCTCAATTTTATTCATCTTTTAAATCATACTCTGTTTTAAATACATTTTTCGCACGATATTTTTTCCAAACTAAGTTCCTCTCTTTTTACAGATGAACAACGTGCTACACCCGTCCAGGATACAACACAATGGAGACACAGGCGCAGACGTGCAGCAGGGACCCATTACAAGGATTCTTTTTAGATTAAGACCCTGCGCAAACCTTTTTTACTGTCTCTCGTTGATACACATCCCCCGGCTTCTTACCATAACCGAGGAGGAGGCTGGCGTTTTGGCATCGGCCGCGTTAGAAGTTTCCGCGCATACCTGGACACTAGGGGCTTAGGGCATTGTTCTGCCCGTTATCATAAAGACCGAATACCTCAGGGGGTGTTCGGCGTCTCGAGTTAGGCCTTATATGCATCAGCTCCGAATCATGTCTTTGGTCAAATGTTGGGTTTGCCCGGCTCCTGTGTTTTGCTGCCTTACGTTCCGCTCTATCGGCTAACGCGGCACCAGGAGAACTACTGCGATTGTGCCCCAGTTCGGCCGGGCAAGCACCTCAGTAGAGAAAGCCGAAAACTGACTGTCATGATATAGTGAGAGACTGGTCAACCACTCGATCGACTACCGGAATGTTTAGAATTCCTCCGCTTTGACGAAGGACCGTTTTCCGGTCAGGCACACACGCGTCCCGAGTTCGGAGAGTGCGGTGCCCCTAGGGGCTATATAGTAGCCCCACCATCGAACTCCTACGGCTAAGTGAAAGTGGTAAAGCATTATAGTCCGGTTGCCTAGTTTGCTACGCTATCACCTCCTTCAAAGGACCAAGACGTTGGATTAAGTGTGAAAATGCGCTTTTTTGCAAACACCCCCGCACCATGTGCGTGGGGGCTGAAGCCGAAGACTGCCATCTTTCAGGTTATATATACATATACATTAACGGCCGCACAGGAGATATTTCAATACTTGAACACACAAGTGTAAAAAGCCCTTATATTATAAATATGGTTTTACAAATCATACATGTCATTTGAACATAACGTTTTTCGAGCACTGCGACTCTATTAAACGAGCGCCCTGCAGGACTTCCTTAAAATAGTGCTCGGCGGGTAATCGGCTTCTGTCCGAATCCCGGGATGCAACGTCGGTGGCATCCATCTCTGCCCAGTGTGTTTTGACACGGGCGAGAGCCATCCGTGCACCCTCTATGCATACCGACCGCTTCATCGCCTTGATATGCGGCATCGCCCTCTATGCACCCTCTAAGCCAAAATAACTCTTCGGCTCGGGCCTTTTCGGCCACAGATGAGCCACGACATCCTTCATGGCAAGTTCGGACAACCTGTTCAGCTCAGCCCACTCGGCCAACCGATCGGTTAACGGAAGTGGATGCTCCGGACTATGGAATTGAGACCAAAAAAGCTCTTCCATCCCGTGATCCTTTTGGCTTCGGAAATGCACGACTGCGTCCGCCGCACTCGCCGCCAAATTCAGATAAGCATCCTCCGCACCCCACAACTGGCCCAACTGAGCATACTTCGGGTCCGTGAACATCCTACGCAGCAGAAAGGGCTTTCTAGCCGCAATATCCCCGGCCTGACGCAGTTCCTCCTTTATAGCCCTCATCGCGGAGCGGGCATCCTTGGCTTCGGCAGTGGCCTTTTTCAGGTCCTCTCGCTCCACTCGGCGTTCTCTTTCAAGAAATTGACAGCGGTCGGTAGCATCCTTCAGCTTCACGGCCATTTCGGCCATTTCCTCCTTGCTTCGGCCGTGAGCAGCCTGTTCGGCTTTTAGCTCTTCGGACGCCTTCAAGGCGGCCGCGTTACTTTTTCTGGCTTGCTCCATGGCTTGGGCAAGCTCTACATGAAGGTCCTCCATAGCAGCGGCACCATCTGCATTAAGCATACATGTAGTAAGGCATGGGCGTCAAGCTCCCTTACCAGGTGTTCACGGAGTAGCCACATACCTTGCGACTCGTCAAGTCGCTTATTGACCAGCGCGATGTCCGCATCCGCAGCGTCCAGTTGCCGCTTCAGTTCGGCAACTCTATCAGTCCGGCTGGCCATCAAACGCTCCGCCCCCTGAATAGGAACGACGACATCTTAACATTGAGATTATGATCCTCGGCACGACGTCACTTCTGACAACGTACCGAGTCTCAGGGGCTACTGCCTACTATCTATACAGGGCGCACTCTATGTGCAAAACTGTCAAAAGGTATGTCATTTTTACGTACCTGAAACCCCGTCAGTAAACTTCTGACGGCCTCATGCAACCCACTCTCAGTGGATGAAATCCTTTAAATCACCATAATCATTAATGTACGGTGATCTTCTGAGATAGACGCCCTCTCAAGCAGATCCTTCAGCTCCTCCGGCCGTACACCAGTTGGTGCCGAACTCTCCGGCCCCGCCGGACTCGGGGAGACCCTCTGCGATGACACCTCAGGGTCGTCCGCCCCACCTGACGGTGCGGCAGATGGAGGCGTCTCGCTCTCCATCATCTCCGGACGAAGATCCCCCGAAGACGAGCTCTGCTGAGAAGGGCTGAGATCCGAACTACAAGGTAAGAACTTCGGTTATCCTCAGAAATAAAAACAGGGATGTCCCTTATTACAAAACTCCCCTTTTTCTACTTACGGCTCGCTGGAGGGCTGACTCCCTTGGGGAAATAGTGCGGCCAGGGCTTCTCCTGGCGCAGGACCCTCTGATGAAGATTTCTTCCCCTGCTTTGAGGCCTTGGCCTCCGGATCTTTGGAAGCGGTCCTCTTCTCCCCCTGGAGGGAGGGATTCTTGATCCCCCCTTTCTTGAGAGCCTCCTTAGCAGAGGCGGTAGTTTTCTTGTTTTCCCCTTCGCCCTCTTCTGAAGGTGCAACCTCCAGCATCCTAACTAACGTGGGATCCGGCGTGGTCTCAGGGAGGGGGGCCGGACACCGTATCAGTTTTGCTTTCGCTATCCACTCCTGTTCAAGGGATAGCTGGTTAAAAGGCAAATCTATGATAAATAAACAGACGGTATGTCCGGATACAGGACTACTTACGTGAGTATCCGGGCAATTGCAGCTTAGGCCGGCCTCCTCGGTCAAGTTCGGACACATCTCTTGTGATCCGAAGAACAGTTTATACATCTCCACGGGTGTCGTACCCATGAAGTGTTGAAGAGCTCTCGGTCCCTCCGGATTGAATTCCCACAGGCGGAGGGCGCGACGTTTGCAGGGCAAAAGGCGCCAAATCAGCATAACCTGCGCCACTACGATCAGATTGATCTCCCTTTCTTGGAGGTCTCGAATGCGGCCCTGCAAAAGTGGCACATCCTTGGACGGCCCCCAGTCAAGCCCTTTGTTGACCCATGACGCCAGCCATTGTGGAGGGCCCGAGCGAAAGGCGGGTGGCGCCACCTGCCTGGTGCCCCTGGGAGCGGTGATGTAGAACCACTCCTGCTGCCACAAACCAAGCTCCTCTTGAAAAGAGCCCTCGGGCCATGGGGCATCGGCCCTCTTACTTATAACTGCCCCTCCGCACTCTGCCTGTTGCCCCTCGATCATCTTCGGCTCCACGTTGAAGGTCTTGAGCCACAAACCGAAGTGAGGGGTAGTGCGGAGGAAGGCTTCGCAGATGACAATGAACGATGAGATGTGGAGGATGGACTCCGGAGCCAAGTCATGGAATTCCAGCCCGTAATAAAACATGAGCCCCCTCACGAAGGGGTCCATCGGGAAGCCTAAACCCCGACGGAAGTGAGACATGAACACGTCGCTCTCACCAGGCTCGCGAGTGGGAATGACTTTCCCTTGGGCGAGCAGCCTATGCGAAATCTCGCAGGTTAGATACCTGGCGTCTCTCAGCTTCAGCACGTCCTCTTCCGTGATGGAGGAGGGCATCCACCGGCCCTTTAGGTCGGAGCCGGACATTGTCGAAGGTCCGAAGCGCCCGAATCTGGAGCCTTGGGTGTTGGAACTCGGGGCGAGGGGCAGATTCGATTGAGGATTGAAGGAAAGGGACAGGCCTTGGTCTCATTATAAAGGGGGCGAATACCAAGAGCCGTCCCTGTGACCGTTTGGAACTCGCCTTCGATGGAGGGGGCGTGGCAACGGGCGCAGTTGGGTTACCCACGTCCGTATTGATGAGAATCCCGGAAAAGGGGACACGATCTCTGCTTCGACAAGACGTGCCAAGGAAACCGCTTCGCTAAACGCGCTGAGGTGGAATAATAAAAACGATTCGAGTAAAGGCTTGGCCGTGGTGTGACATCACGCCACGAAATACGTCAGCAGATTGAACTTGTGTACATATTATTCTCTCTACGGAGGTATGTGGAATTTATTTTGCAGAGCCGGACACTATCCTGGTGTTCACAATCTTCTATGAATTATTCAGAGGAGGAACCCGCCTTGCAATGCCGAAGACAATATGCGTGCCGGACTCGTCGTCATTGAAGCCTGGTTCAGGGGCTACTGAGGGAGTCCTGGACTAGGGGGTGTCCGGATAGCCGAACTATCATCATTGGCCGGACTCCAAGACTATGAAGATACAAGATTGAAGACTTCGTCCCGTGTCCGGATGAGACTTTCCTTGGCATGGAAGGCAAGCTTGGCGATACAGATATGTAGATCTCCTACCATTGTAAGCGACTCTGTGTAACCCTAGCCCTCCCCGGTGTCTATATAAACCAGAGGGTTTTAGTCCATAGGACGAACAACAATCATACCATAGGCTAGCTTCTAGGGTTTAGCCTCCTTGGTCTCGTGGTAGATCTACTCTTGTACTACCCATATCATCAATATCAATCAAGCAGGAGTAGGGTTTTACCTCCATCGAGAGGGCCCGAACCTGGGTAAAAACATCGTGTCCCTTGTCTCATGTTACCATCCGCCTAGACGCACAGTTCGGGACCCCCTACCCGAGATCCGCCGGTTTTGACACCGACAGAGATCCTTCGCCGCAGCCCGCTTCTCAGCCCGCTCCATGATAGAGCCACCCGAATTCGCCACCCGCCTGCCTTTGCGAGCCGTGAACGCAGGAGACCGAATAGCACGCGACCGCGCAGCAGGAGAGGCCGGGAGAGGGCCCGAACGAGACATAGACCCCATGTTCTTGTCGAGACGACGGCAAACCCCGGTCATGGATTGCTTCGAGCCCGACAAATTCCTGCTTTTAGCCGAGAATTTGCGCACGGAGGATTTTTTCTTCCGGAGGGACTGGGATCCCACCACGTCGCGGGTAGGGGAGGCAGGAAGATCCTCAATTCCCGAGCGAGTGGGGGAGAGCGGTCGAGCCGGAAGGTTGGAGCAAGCACCAGACACGGGGGTAGCTGACATTGGATGGTGCTTCATTGTATCATCACTAGCAGCAGAGATTATCGGGGCAGCAGAAGGGATCGCCACATCTCCGACGGGCGCAACACTAGAGGGAGCTTGGGAATGAAACAACTCACATTCAGATTCAGCCAAACCATCCCATTCAGATTGGGTGAAGCGAAGGTTAGATCCATTGCTCTGATTAGGGCCACCCATAGATCCGTCCCCCTCCTTATCATGCTTGTCCGAAGGGTTAGAAGGGGGGGGGGAGGGGGAGGTGGAGCCTGAACAGCAGCCGTCCCCTCCACCCGCACCCGAAGTCTGATACCATTGGGAGAGGGGAAGATATCAATCGAGCCATGCACACGTTCGGGATCCACACACCAAACCTTCATCCTAGCAGGGCCAACCTTGTTCAGAGAATCCTCATACACCTCCATGGGCTTCCCAATCAAAACCCCAAAAAGCCATGTGAAAGGCAGTTGAACGAAGACCAGCAGGCAAATCATCAATCAGAACCCAAACTTGGGAGAGAGGACCAATTGCCGTACCATTGCAAGACGCCGCTTTGACAAAAACCACCAATTGGTTGAGGGGCGAAGTGAAACTCGTACACGAGGCAATCATCCGTAAACACTCTTTGGAGGGAAACACCACCAAAAACTCATAATCAGAAATCTGCACTACTTGCCTATCCCACCCAGCCTCATCCCATATGCGAAGCCCTTCCAGAAGAGTTTGGGGCAAAATATTTTGATCCTTCACCGTGACAATTGCAGCATTGGACAGAGCGGGAGCCATCTCCAGGATAGGCAGGTCATTGTCAAAGGCGAAGAAGGCGCAACCGGGGAGGCCCGATCCGAACTGAAGGACCGAGAGAGGCTTCTTCCTATTCATGCAGTTGACCATGAGGTGACCATCGGAGTGACAGATTAAGCAGAATGGAGGGTTGGAGCAGCGAGATTGGAAATGGCCAGGCCTGTGGCAGGCGAAGCAAGTGAGCACAGAGGGGTTGCTTTGGGAAGCAGAGGAAGGGCGGGATTGCGGAAGAGATGAAGGAGGGGGGAGGAGCCCATCACCCATCCCCGAAGAGGGAGGCGCCCCAGAGGCCGGGCCGGGCGGCCGACGCGCCGGCCCTGTGAAGGACCAGGGCGGCGGGCAAGATCCAGCACCGGCCCCAGCCAGGCGAGGAGGAGGTGGGAAACGTGTTGGAGCAGATGAACCATGCCCCACACCCGAAGCAGGCAAGGAGGCAGAAGAAGAAACCCCACAGCCAGAGGCCGCCGCCGCCTCCCACGGGTCCAGCGCCGGAGAGAGGGAGGGGCCAGATCCAGATCCCAGCGGACCAGATCCAGGCACGCACTCCCTCTCCGAGCGCTGCAACCACTCCGGACCCGAAGCCCAGGCCGCGCGGTCACAAGCTACCTGCTCACGTGCCGCCTGCTTCGCCTCCAGCTTGGAGCGGAGCGAACCCTCGAGCTCCAGATCCACCATGGAGGCAGGGGAGTCCTCACGACGACGCTTGCTTCCCGAGACCGCCTCGGAGGAAGAGCCCCGCGGCTTATCCATGGTGAGCACCGCAGCGAAAGGAAGGAGAAGGGGTGGAGGAGGGCTAGATCTGACGAGGCGACGAATGGGGAGTCGGTGACGGCGCAGATCAGAAGAGGAAGCCGGAAACCCTAGCAGAGGGGGGGACGAGCCGCGGGGTATCCAGATATAGCCCGACCGAGCCGTGCCCACCTGGGCCCGACACGCAAGATGGGCTGAAGGGGGATGGGGAGCAGGATCCAGGCCGATGGGCCTAACTGGGCCGAAAGAGATAAGAGGTGGGAAATCAGCCACTGACGAAAGAGGGGGAGGAGGGGTAGGCCCACTGGGCAGCGACAAAGCGAGAGGCCCAACAAGCCCACGTAGGGGATCGGCCCGCGGCCCGAAGGCCACCGAGGCGAATTCGAGATCTAGGGCACACGACACCAGCGCCACCAGCGGCCCCGCTGTCGCCGCCGCCGGCGACGAGGCCGCCGAGGAGGAAGCAAGAGAGAGAGATGGGGGGCCTCCAAGCTCCCCATCAGGAGCAGTGCCCAAGATACCAGGACCAGGAGAAGCAACGACAAACTTACCAGACTTGCGCCGCCGGAGAGAAACCCGGATCCAGCCATCAGCCGATGAAGCCGCCTCCGCCGACCGACCCCGGCCACCAGGAGCAAACTTGCGGGAGCGGGGAGCGATGAGGGGCTGCGCCACCCCCCAGGGCAGGGCGAAGGGCAGTGGGGGGAAGAGGCAGCTGACCGCGAATCTTCCTCATTGGACGCCAGGGCCCAGAAGCGAGATCCAAGCACAGGCAGCGGAGAAGGCGGAGGAGAGAGCACCACCGGCGAGGAGGCAGGAGAGGGGAGGGAGTGAGCACCGGTGAGAGGAGAGGAGGAAAGCCGGACCCCGGCCGGTGACCAGGGGAGGGGAACTGGGCGGCTAGGGCGAGAGGGGGGGAGGGCGAGAGGGGAGGAAGGGGATCCATCCGAGGCCTGTATAAGCATTTTCCTAGTAGTGATGTGTCTCAGCAGTGTCCCTTTGGATTGGAGTCCTGCCATCATCACGCTATTCTGTTGTGTAATACCCCTTCCGCTACGAGTAGATCGAGGTCGAGTGGTTCGAGAAATAATGTTCATATATAATATTACCGCATGAGTAGTGCCCCCTTTACTCGCAAGAGTATTTTAAGATAAGACTTTGTCCCTCGAGTATTTCAATAAATTGTGGTTTCATTCTATATCAAGTTGTACCGTGTTCCAGAAGACATTGATCCCTAGGCTCGACATGGGGCGGACGGTTCGTTGTGCTGGGTGCGACACTCAAGACATTCGTCTCTCGATGATATATTATGGAGTTTGTTGACACCCCCCCTACCCCCCACCCCGAAAAGGTGTCGGTTATCTGAAGAGTCAAATGTTTTTTTTGTCATAGGAAAACCACACTCTTAAGTGGGGTTGATGTGATTGCGTAAGCTTGGGGATTATGCAAAACTCATACTCAACAATCGCCATGTTTACTTCAAATAGTGGTTAAAACCCTAGCCAAAACAGTATGTTGCTAGGACCCCAGGGTCCCTGGGGTCCATAGAAAACTCACTAGATAACCTGGGCCACCAAGCCATCGAACTCCATGCCCAAGGTTTCCCTCCACCTCTTAGCTATGTTAATGGACAGGTCGGGTTCTAAGGTTCTTCAACCCCCCCGGTCTACGGGGTAGCACTACTAGAAAAAGGGCTATAGATGGGATTGACACTAATGGCGCACCAGACAAGTGGTGCGCCATTAGTATATACTAATGACGCACCACCTTATGATACGCCATTAGTGTTGAAACTACTAATGGCGCACCTGGCCAAAGGTGCGCCATTAGTATCAATTTTTTTTGAACTAGTGCGTCTGTCCAAACATACTAATGGCGCATCCAGACGAAGTGCGCCATTACTAGTTGTAACTAGTAATGGCGCACATGTCAGAAAGTGCGCCACTAATGTTTTTTTATTATATTTTTATTCCTTTTTTTGCAAAACTACTAATGGCGCACTGTTCCACCGTGCGCCATTACTAGTTTAAACTAGTAATGGCGCACCGTGGGACAGTGCGCCATTAGTATGTTATTTTTTTTTGCAAAACTACTAATGGCGCACCACCAGAGGGTGCGCCATTAGTAACCTGGATTACTAATGGCGCATTTATGGTTGGTGCGCCATTAGTAAGTGGGCAGCAACAAGATATTTTGGGCAGCCTCTCCTCCCACACTCACTTTCTCCTCACTTCATTCTCTCCACCGCCTCCTCCTTGTCTCGGGTGCCTCCTCTTTTTCACCTCATTTCCACCATATATTCATTCAAATTAAGTGGTTAAATTACCTTTTTTTGATAGGTAAGTAAGGGGGAAGCTATATTTATGTTGTTCTCCCTACAACAATGTGCACATGCACTTTTTATGGCCTAGCTAGATCTATGTATGTTCGTGGTGTTGCATATGTGTTTGTGTTTGGAGGTGTACCGGTATTTGAAATGCGATAGTTGCCAATATTTTGCCGGAATGTTGATTCATTTCCGTTTCGGCGAGAATTTTGGCATTAAGCATTCTTTTTGGTCCTATTTTTAGGGAAAGTCATGCCAAATTTTTTCTTGGTTCTAAAATATCGTTTTGCTCTACCCCGCAGGCGACCATGGTCCGCACGATGACCGAAGGCATCGTGAATAGGTTTTTGAGGTCCACGAAGGCCGAGATGCTTCAAAAGAACGAGACAGAGATAAGATGTCCGTGTCGAAGATGCAAGCTGAAGAGCCTTATTGCAGACCCAGATTCCAGGCAGGTGCGCGACCACCTGCTCTTGCGTGGTTTCATGGATGGCTATCGGTGGCAAGGTGATGAAGATGACTACAAAGTCATCCATGGGGGGCGGGCAAGAAATGAGGAAGGGCAGCAAGACAACCACCGCGGCTCGGGCGGGCGAGAAGACGAAGAATCCCCAGGAGATGATCAGGACGGTGATGCTGTACACAGTCATCATGTAGAAGATGCAGGACATGATGATGAGGAAGATGCCGGAGCAGACGACGGGCATGATCATGAAGATGATGATGCCGGCGGAGCAGACGACGCTGGACCATCGATGGGCTGGGTGCAGGACCCTCATATTCAAGAGCTGCTTCTCAAGCAGACGGATAACGCAAGAGCTGCCGCCCGAGAGAAAGCCAAGATGGATCAACTTGAGTTAGACGCGGTTACTCCATTGTATGAAGGATGCAGGCCCGAGGATACCCGCCTGAAAGTAACGCTCATGGCTCTGGATATGAAGGTAAAACACAAAATGACCGACGCATGCTTCGACGAGAACATGTCATTCTGGCATGAACGTCTTCCCAAGGGGAACAAGTGCCCGACCAGTTTGGAGGAGGCGAAGAAAATCGTGTGTCCTCTGGATTTACTGCACGTGAAATACCAAGTGTGCATGAACAATTGCATCATTTATCGGGATGAGCACACGGAGTCTACCATATGTCCGGTGTGCGGCGTCACTCGATACAAGAAAAGGAAGAAAGCTCCTCGAAAAGTGGTGTGGTACTTTCCGATCACTCCTCGTCTGCAGCGGTATTTCGCGGACCCTAAGGTAGCAAAGCTCCTGCGTTGGCACGCGGATAGGGAGGAGAAGAAGCGAGAAGATGACGCAAATGATCCGGAGATAGATAAAAAGGACAAGATGCTGAGTCACCCTAAGTATCAAACAACATTTTAAATGCATAAAAAAATTTGTGGAGCCTGGGAATCGAACCCAGGACCTCCTGGTGTGAGAACTGGCTGCTGACCAGTCGAGCTAGTAGAGGGAACTTGGTGTGGATCAGGTCAGGTGGAAGATAACCTGTTGGCTCGAGCAGAAATCAAAAAAAAAATACTAATGGCGCGCCAGGGCGAGGTGCGCCATTAGTGTGGATGTACTTATGACGCACCGAGGGGTGGTGCGCCATTAGTATTGTGCCGCCCCCATCCATAGTTCCTCCCCGGCGGCCCACCTAGCTATCCCCTCTCTCTCCCTCGCCCTCGCCCTCGATCCCCTTCCCCGACGCTGCTGCCCCGCCGC